>NC_046333.1:20174067-20491567 GCF_000738735.6 Corvus cornix cornix | reverse complement strand
AGTCTCAGGCTTCACTTCCTCTAGCCCAGACATCTTATAATACACTGGAAGAAGATGAAGGAATTAGTTAATTCCCCAGAGCTGGCCCAGCCCCACCAACCTGCAAATTCCTATATACAAGCTGGCAACTGTGATCTTTCCTCTAAGCCAGCGAGAGGATTAACTCCTTCCCTACTTTAGTTCACAGCTCATTCACAAGCTGTTCATTTTGTACACCCAGTATTTGATATCTGCTTTGATTGGTCACAGTGGGTCACGTTAGCATGGTTTTCATTCCCTACTTATTTCAGCTAATTAAATCCTAGGCAAAAATAATCACAGATATATTTTTGCTAAATGTGTTGTAAAGGAACTGGCCATTCCCAAAAAGTGCTCTTTTTGAAAGGTTTCAGTGAACTCCTTTGCCAGGCCAAACACAGAGAGGACACGAATGCAGACACTGCAGACTTGTGTAAAAGGAGATTTTGGACGAGAGGTCATTTTTCTCAAGTTCTAGTAAGTACTGTTGATGGGTGCAAGTACCAAGCCAAATTAAAGCTGCAGCTGAATGACAAAATAATAGGAACCACAAATACAAAACTATGGAGGACATTTTTTCTTACCTTTAAAAAACTATAATATTTAGTTTATCCTGGTATTCTACAACACAAACTGATGTTTAAATACCAATAACTGCACTCCATTTTCATAAAAAGAATCTTGCATAGCACCTCGAGGTTAATTATCAGTGACATCTCTTTATGAACTGAGATTCCCCAACCCTTATCTTGCAGACCAATCTGCCAGTTCTAGCCTACAAAAGCCTTTCTGATTTGACCATCCCAGTGACACCAGAGTGCCTGTCAGTCATATACCTACAGCTCCCTAGACCAGACCTTTCTAACTCGCTGCATGTGAGCCAAGCCCAGCTCACGAAACATCATTTGCAAATCCATCAGCATCACTGGCCTACTAATAATCCTTTTTGTTGGCTGTAGAGAACCTCTGACAGAAGTCATAATAACTGGAACAATTCCATTTTTTTAAATCCACTTTGGAAATTTTGCAATGAAAAGATCATATCTTCAGATTTTTCTTTCCCAAGAAGTTTAAAACTGTTGAATTTCTAAAAAACTAAAACTCACTTAGTTTAATCTAATCTAGGGGTTTATATGAAGTATTTAAAATTGCCTGCAATCTTCTTTTTGCCAGATAATGTAACATTTCTCTTTCCTGGGATATTGATGATTTTTCAAAGTAATTTGAAGTTATTTTGTAATAAACATATTGATCCTCCCAAACAAGTGGGCAGGTGCCCATTTATCCCAATGGAGCACCATATTCTCATGTTGGCACTGATTTTGGCACATTGCACAGAATGGCTTTAGCCCAAAGGGGAGGTGAACTTCTTGGGTACAGTGATGGTGTGTCAGGTTGTGAAGTCATTCAGTCTGGTGGGGCATGGGCTGAGTGAGGCTGGCCAGACCTCTAAGAGGAGATTGTCAATGTAAGGGAACAGGATTGTGCTGAAACTGCGTTATCTATGACGCAGGCATTGCATTCCCCCCTATGTAAAGACAGACTGACTGTGTTACATTTGCCACTTCTTGGTTAGACATAAAACAGAGGTTTGCCTGACTGCTTGTGACCATTGGAGAGTCCAAGGTTTGTCACTTTCTTGCATTTTTTTTTCAGATAATACACATCACTCATCTTTTCCTCAGGTGTCATTGCAAATACTGTTCTTTGCCTTCCTTTTGGCTCAATTTCAGCTCATCCTTCCTCAGGATTCATCTTAAAATTGGGATCAACTGCTTTTTCATTGGACTAAGTTTCCCTCCATTTCCGACACCTGCACAGGTGGCCGGGGAAATATGCTGTACACAAGGACGAGAAGTGGTGCTGATGAGGGTGGGCATCAGAAAAGGGGGAGCATGAAAAGTAGGCAAGAAGAGGAATTTCAGCTGTGACAGTGAAGAGAGTGAGAGAAACAAGAATCTGCACAAGCAGTGGGGACACTGCCTTTTTCAGCCAATCTCACTAGCCAGTAATCATGCAGCAACATATCATCATGACAACTTGTCAGGCACACAAGAAAAATATTTGATTATAAACAAAGATGAGTGATTTCCTTAGTGCTGGGCTTTGTAAAATCAACATGTTACATGACAAAGCCCAAATGCTGAGTCTGTCTTGACAGCACCCCTGTAGCTTCTCCTGTGCTTGGAGAGCTGCTCTGACTACAGATGATCAGTAGATATTCTTGTGATATTTATTATGAAAAGCTTGTGACTGAAAGCTCTTGTGAACTGCCACGATCTGAATTTAGAATTAACACTGAAATTTTTCATTTATTTTTACAAGCTTCTGTTGGCCCTGCATGAGTTTTTGCAACTATCATATTGAAAAATCTCTGTGCTTCCTTTTGTGGAAGAGGGATTTGGTATTGTGCAGGGACATAACTTGTGGATGAAGAGGTACATCTTGCCGTATTTGGGGAAGTCCACATGCATTTGGCCAAATTATACACTTCCCAAAAATTATATTTGTCCATGCTCACTGGTTTGCTTGATGTATTTTGGCATAAATACTTTGGAGATACCATCAGTAACAGCTTTTTCTTCAAAACAAATAAAATAAATAAATATTCCACAATTTTAAGTCTGTTTTCCTGCTTTGTCATTATCTGGTATTTGATGCAGGAAAATAAGGTTATGGTAATAACAGGAAAGAAGCTCTTATGCCAATAGACAAATCTGGGATTACATGCACAAAGAAGGGGAACACATATGCTACAATACATGCTTATGTACTAATTTAATACATGGTGGCTTTTTATTCTAGCAATATTGTTTGTGCTGCCACAGTTAGAAGTCTGTGCCAGCATTTCCATTACAAATCCACTGTTCATAGGGATTTACAACGTCAGTCTAAACATTGCTCTGGAATGAAACTTGTCAAATGGGTCTCAGCCCAGGAGCAATTTTTTTACCCATCCATTTGACTGTTAAGTTATGGTGGCATAAAAATATAGTTGTTCTACTTGAATAACTTAAAATGGCTTTGAATTAAAAAAAAATGAAATAAGTTTATGGCACAACGTAATTACTTATGTTATTCAGAAGAATTGCTAAGATATTGTAGGATAGAAACAGGATATCCTAACAATGCATTTTCTCTGCAACTGTTAATAAAAATATGATTATACACACAATCAGTTGCCTTCACTAGACAATGTCTCACATCATGGAGAAAGGTGCTAAAAAAGGATGGGATCTCCTAAAGATACATCTCCATGTGGATAAGAGGCAGTGTGCAATAACACCCATCAAGTTTCTACCAGCTAGAAAGCTAGTTGGGGGAGAGCTGGCAGGGAAGGAATTCCATTTGGAGATATTTCTTTGTTTGCTGTGGGCCACAGGCTCCCACAATTAATGCTCTGTTCATCAAAGTCAGCTATAGGTTTCCATGTTTGGGGAAGCACCACACTGAAGATGCTTTTGGTTTAGGGCAAAGAGTTGGTTTCCAGCTGGCTGTGGGTGGCTGAAGAGGAGCTGGGCACATGGTGTGAGGGCAAAAGGAGTTCTGGAGAAGTGAACCAAATGGGAGGTAAAATGCAAAGAGAAACTAGAGAAAAATTAATCTGAAAAGAAAAAATTAAAAGAAGAAAATTAGTGGAACTCCGTGCCCTCTGGAAGAAGAATGCTGAGTTTCTTCAGGTCGACCTCTGCAGCTCATGCTCTGGCAAAGCTTTGAAGGGTTTTATGGGATTTAGACCAAGCAGAAAGAGCACCCATGAAGCACCAGTTCAAGTCTTAATGATCCTCTGCTTGCATTGTGCTTTCCCTGCTTATCTGGAAGTCCTGTTGATAACTGGTGAAATGCATGAGTAGCAAGGCAAACAGAGAACACACCCTTTTTGTGAAGAAAATAAGTCAGAATAAAACCAAAAGACAATCCTGAGCAAAGAATAAAAAGATTAGAACTTCCCCTTGAAAAAAAAGGTGTCTGCGGGCAAAGAAACAGGATGTGATAGTTCCATATGGAATAATAAAAAACAGAGAAGAAGTTAATAAGGCATAATTATCCACTGTTTCAGACAGAAAGGGGCTTAGAGTACAATCCCTTAAATTACATCAACAGGCTTAAAACTAAACAGAGCTATATGTCGCTCAGGCACAAATGTACATCACTGTGGACATTGCAGCTGTGCAGCACAGAGCTGAGCACCTCGCTGTGCAACTCTGTGAGGTGGATGCAATCTCCAACAGAGAAAGTCCCAAAACTCCAGACTGGGGTAAGGCTTAAGAGATTTCACCATGTATTTTTTGTACTCCTACACTCTTTGCCCAAGTTTTGCTGTTGGCTCCTGTGCTCGCTGTGGTCACATACAGGCTCTAGTATCCCAGACAAACATCAAGTGTGGTCCAGTACACTTGCTTACAAACACTGCCCAAAATATACTGAACAGCTGGAATTACTTTATATTTTTCCCTGGCACATGTTTTGAGGATTGGAGCCTACATATAAGTGCAATTAACCTACTAAATATGAATGAAAATTGTAGGTACAAACAGAACCATATATACAGATACAAGACACTGCATGATTAAAATAGAACACTGAAAAAAATCAGAAGCAGAGACACTGTGAAAGGTCTAGAATAAAGTCTAAGAATCTGAAGCGATACATTGCTTGCATTTTTGCCATACATTGCTTAAGTGGGCTGGGCTCTGTCATTTTAGTGCAGAACAGCTTGTTCAGTGTGCAGACCTCGGGCAAAAGTATCCCAAGAAGGCTCATGAACTCAGCACCATCATGCATTGCAGGAGGGGTGCAACCAGAAGGGAGAAAGGAGTCAAAACTGTCAGGAACAAGACCTTGATGCTGCTCCATCACCCTGTTCAGATCAGATGTGTGGTGGGCATGCTCATTAGCCCCATTAGCCAAGGGCAGGCATGGGGCAAAACAGGAGGGATCAAAGAGGCTTGAATTCTGTACAAGCCCAGAAAGAGAAAAGGGGAGGTATAATGGCAGCAGTGGACAGAGTAGGGAGAAAGAGATGGGAAAAGAAGGAGCTTCCTTGCAGAGAAGGGCAGTCTTAGCTGGTGGGGGACAAATATTTCTGGACACTGGCTTGTCCTCTCCGGGTGTTTCTTCCATGTGACCAATGTGATCTCAGTCTTCCCTTCCCTTCCCTTCCCTTCCCTTCCCTTCCCTTCCCTTCCCTTCCCTTCCCTTCCCTTCCCTTCCCTTCCCTTCCCTTCCCTTCCCTTCCCTTCCCTTCCCTTCCCTTCCCTCTTTCATATTGCCAAAGATTTATTTGTTTTTTGGGCACACTGGCAGGTTTCCTTCAAAATGTTTTGTTTAGTGCCTTCTGAAGACTGGATCAATACTATGGGTTTGGGAATAAAAATCTGTACAAGTAGGTGTTTTTCACAGCACAGTCTGGCACTCAGCCCTGGTGGCATGCAGAGGCACCCAAATCTGGGGTCAGGCCTGCTGCATGAATTACTAATCTTATGTAGCTCATCAGATGCAGGTTGTTTTAAACACAAGACAGAAACTGGCATAATTTGCTGAACACAAACGCCCAGAAAGTTGAGCACAGAGAAAAATCCAGGTGAAGGCATTTGCTGCTGTGCCATTTCTTGAAGATAGAATTCCTCCTGAATTAGTACAAGATCAACCTTCTTGTAGAGACATACTCTTGAAATTTTACATTATGGCATTTTGATTGTGAAATAATGAGGCCTCACTTTACCCTTTACACATGTCCCCCTGAAGTCAAGGCATCCACAGACATTTTCCTTTGAGGGGAAAATTTAGCTTCTCATGTATTTGGTCTATGAATCCTGCTACTGCCAGATCACCCTGCTGCCTGCTTTGTCTCTCAGTTTTCTAATACATTTTTAGACATTGATTGGAAATTGTTAAGCCATGTCTAGACCAGAAAAACAACATGAAAAGGTAACAAGCCTGATCTTCAAATGGTATTTTAAGTGCTGATTTACACTGGCTAAAATCTAGCCCGACAGGGAATGACATATTGAAAATTAAATACAATGCAGTAATTTTAATCTTGGTTATATCATCTCATGATGATAGAACATTTATTTCCACAACATTTTGTGCATACAAATATGTTAGGAAATTCAAAATCTACCCATCTAAGAGGAAATATTTGTTATAAATGCAGGCTGATTCCTACTCCTATCTATTTCTCACACATATGCATACAGATAAATGTGCACACATACACTGTGTATGTACTCATTCTCTGGGTAATCAGAGACACAGATAAAATAAAGCTTCTAGAGTGACAGACATTCTGCAGACAGGGTTGTTAGTTTATGTAGGCTATAGGCAGAGTCGACTGGAAAATTTTGATCACTTTAATTTACTATATCCAGCATGCCTGCTGTACTCGTCCAGCACTTTTATCAAGCCCTGTGAGGTGGTATTGATTTTTTTATTTTCTATGTAGGATAAGAAGACAGAGAGTTAGAAGCAAGAGTGAATGAAGAACTTTCCTCAGATTACTGCTATTCTCTAGCTTATTGCATCCTGTCGTTTGTAGTTTCAGATGATGTCCAGTATGTCAGGGTTGCTTGAAGCAATAAACAGGGTGAATAACAATGGAAAGGCTAGATGAGAAAGATTGAAAAAGGAGAAAGAGGCAGCAAAGAAAGTAAGAAAGTGAATGTGAGAAATAGGAAAAAGGGGAAAAAAAAAAAGCAGAGGTTGAGAAAAAGTGTCCTAGGTGTGGAGAGCTTGATAAGTGCATTCCTTTAAAGAAACTGTAACCAGCCATGGCAGTTTTTCGACCAAGAGCTACACATAAAACCTATAGAATTGTGAAGGACTAGAAGCAGTGACTTCTGGGTGTTACTTTTTTGCTACAAGAAAAAGCCAGAAAAACAGAGAAATGTTGAGTGCAGATATGAATTACATTTTTCTTTCCTGAATGATTACCAATTACTGTGAAAGGATAAATCTATCTTTTGCATCCAATTTAAAGTGTGGTCCTAAGAAGAAGTAACACCACGGAGAGTTTGAATCTTACCTTGACCTTCCTTCTACCCCAAACGATTGCTTTTCTAAGAGAGGACTGAAATCTTTTGCTTATTCTGTTAAGTACCCTCACTGTGGCACTGTAACCTCTAGCACAGCAGGTAAAGGGAGATGATTTGGGCTTGTAGATAGAAGCTGCCCCAGGCAGCACCGCCTTTGCTGACCCAGGTGGCCCTGTTTGCTGTGTGAGCGTGGCTGGGCACGTGTTGCTGTGGGGTGCAGGCTCTCGCTGTGGGGAGCACTTCAAAGCTGCAATCTGGGCTGGGCAGATTTTCGTGATCTAAAAGTGCTGATCTGAGAGGCAGACTTTCTTCACTGTTCAAGGGTGCATTTTTGTGTTTAGAAGGAAAATCTTACGCGAAATGTTAATTATGCCTTCCCTTGACTTTAGATGGTTGGTGGCTTCTGAAGGGAGGTAGGATTCTGTCCCACAAAATGGTTTTCTCTCAGTATTCATCCTGGAGCTTGGGGGCGCAGTTGCTGCAAAGGGTAGTTTCTGTGTTATCCTGCACACCCAAAGCCTGTTTGCTAAAGCGGGGCAGTTACTGGTGGCCCATAGGGAAAATGGCCATACAGAAATACAGTGAGTAACCCTGCAGAATTGTGGGCTTGAGTAGTCCTGACTCACAGAAACAGATTCCCTCAAGTCACTTAAAAAGCTTTTGGTTTTTTGCGGTTTGGCTTTTACTGATTAAAATCTTGTCTGATAATCTACCTTGTACTGTTTATCAATTCATATGGTGTCAATGGCCTTAAAATCATCCGGAATTAGTGGAAAAGATTCCTTTTCTAGGGGAACTACAAAGAAGAGAAAAGGTGGGCTGCCTGATCTGAAGCCTTTTCTGTATTCCCTTTAGGGGATGGGGAGGAGATACCAAATCATCCCAGGAATGGAGGGTCTCCATGGCCTCTCTCACCCATTTCCTCATTAGGAGAAGATCTTATTCCTACACAGCCCTTGCTCAGGCTGGAGCATGACTTGGTGATCACAGCAGGACTCTGAAGCCTCCCTTGTCCATTCCTGACGAGAGCCTGGATATGAAATGCCAGATTTTTGAGGAGAAATAGACTACTAACAGGCTTTGCATAATTCTTTCTGCTCAGTAGCAAAAATTTGTGTCATTACTTCAATCAAAGTAATTTGCTTTTGTCACATCCTAGTTGTAAATACACAAGTTATGGTCTGTATTGGGATTTTACTTCAGAGCATGTCCAGAGACTCTGGCAGAAACATCAGTGCAAAGAGAACACCAGTAAGGAACAGAATTGACTTTTTTTGTGGGCAGATTATGTCCCAGAAATTCACTATTGCAAGAAATATAATTTGACCATTGCTATCAAAATTGAAGTGTAAGGTAGCTCAAATGTAGACTGAATTTAGACTTGGTAAAAGAACCCACAGAAATCAATTCTTTCCTGCTGGAACAATTTCCAATGTAGTGAAAAGTTGTTTACAATTTAACATTGTAAATATCCTAACAGTGGGATGCAGGAAATCAAACTGACTGACAGTGGGAAATTTTCAGATTTTCATTTGCCAAACTGAGAACATCTCAAGAGTTAGGAAATACAGCAAAGCAAACTGTAGTTGCAAAATTTAGTAACTATCCCTGTTCCAGTATTATGTCCAATTACCTATGACATAACATTTTAAATGTAAAAACTGTCATTTTATCTTCTTCATCTAAAATTCAGACATATTAGATTCATGAATTTCCATTCAAATTCTGAATGTCTCCTTAGTTCAGCATGTTCGTCATTGTAAGCTTTTGCTGTTTTTGATGACTTTACGGTTACTGACTATGCAAAGGCATGGGAGTGGCTGCTCTGATGGTTCTCTGTGCTGGAGGAAGCTGAATATTCAGAGATCTGAGCACTTTGTGGAGTGCAGAGGACCCTCGGCACACAGCAGGCAAGCTCAGCTCCTTGCAGGATATATCCTCTGACATTAATAATGTAATTTGCTTTTGACTAAGAAATTGGTTGTGAGGGAGAATTCCCAGCCCACTGCTTGTTAGCTCCATTTGCTTGCTCTTGTTTCATATGCAAACTTCAGTCAATCAGGGAGTCATAAAAATACTGTATGACACTTGTGACTGATCCCACAATGGCAAATAGTAAAATCTCTTCCTCACTGTAGCGGGTTTCCCTATGCAAATTTGCAAAGAATATTCTTAAAGTAGTGAAATTTAGTCAAATAAGTGGTTGAAAAAAAGACCTTGACTGAATCAGTGGGATAATGTAGACAGAGTTAATAATTTAATCTTCTCTCACTCTTGTGATGTGAAGGGCATAGCCTGAACCATGAAATTCAGCACTAAACAGTTGATTTTAATTTAGCACTTTTTTTCTTTTCCTCTTGACAATGCTGGAACTTGGAGTGAAGGGAAGAAGAGTAGTTTTTCATCTTAGTGGTGTGTGACAGCAGTTTTGACTTTCTTTTTGGTGAATTTGAAGCTCATTAATATGGTTTATTTTTGTAGTCACTAAAGAATACCTCAGTCCAAAGAAAGAAATATTTCTGCCAGTGACAGAAACCACATAAACCTAATACCCCAGGAAATCCACAGGTTTTATATTGTTATCAAAGAGGAGGACCTGACACAAACTGGGAATTATATTTGTATTTGTTTTGTCAATTCTCAGGTAAGCAGCTTTTAAATCCCCTGTGACATGAAAGTGTCAAGTGAGTACCCTCAACTTCGACTGTCCAATGATTCACTAGGCAAACTCCTTTCTCTGCTGTGTATCTAACACGTTTCTGCACACAGAGCAGAAGCAGCCACAGGCATGGGCAGGTTTTGCTGATGGAAAGTGCACTGGGCTGTTCTGCTTCTGATTCAGGGAGCCAGTCATTCCTTTTGCTCAGGGACGGTGTGCCTGCAACCATGACTGCAGCATTACAGCAAGAGAACTTAATTTCAGTGCTGTAAATCAGGTGTGCGCGTGTATTTTTTCATCAAGAAGACCACTTCTCATGGCTGTGCCTTCCACTGGAAAGAGACACTGGACTTGGTAGGTGTCTGTACATTGCTGGAGTGATGGCAGTTATCCATGTGGGGGAAATACCTGAAGTGTTAGAAGTAGTAAAGACATTCAGAATGCCAAAAGGTTACATACAGCAACTACTACTGCTTTGTCAATAAGTCACAGGCTGGAGCATTTTTTGACCTGCATGGTAGGCAGAAATTCCTTCTCATGAAGGATTGCTAAGATTCTGCTATTTTCTTAGGGTTCCATGAATGAAGTATCAGTACTTTGAAGTGGATGAATTCTATAATTATTATTATCATTATTGTTATTTTCAGGTGAATTAGATTTTAAGCTTTCTTATTTAAAGTTTTAGTTTGACATATTTAGAAGGACAAAAAAAGGAAAGCAAATAATTAAAAAATTCACCCCCACACGTTCTGACATAGCTGAAGCAGAATGTTTTTTTCATGACAGGACTGATGTTTTCCAAGGAAAAGTTTCTGCTAAATTGTCAGTATTTGTAAGTCAGGTGAAAATATTAAGGTTTCTCATTCCAACTGATGTCTGAGGGACACTTGTTCCAAAAGTGTCACAACCATGCGAAAAAGCCAGGTGAAATTTGGGTAAAAGTGATGCCCTGCACACACACACACACACACACACACACACACACACACACACACACACGTCCATGTATAGACAATATGCATATATGGTTTACTCTGCATGCTCAACCATAAAATACAAGCCAAGAGCTGAAGATGGAATGCAGCACCCCGTATACGGAATGAGGGCGTCGGTGGATCGATGCCGTGTTTTTTCCACAGGGTCCCTCACGGACACGCTTAGGCAGCACTCTCCCAGCACCCACGCGTGCACCGATCTCACCCTCGCAGGTGGTGGCGAGCAGCCGCTCACACACAGTCTGTGCACGAACCGCAGACAAAGAGGTGACAGGGGTTCTCTGCATGCAGTTCTGAGGTGTTTAATGGCAACACACCCAAATGGAACAAACAGAGGCATGAAGAACCAAGAACCGAAAGCCCGCACCGGTTTTACCCCAAAAGCGCCCCAAAGTGGGCAGAGCATCCAAAACCAATGGTCTGAGGGCTAGGGGGCAGAGGCAAGGCTGAGTGACACAACAGGAGCCAATGGGAGAAGGGATGGGAGGGGGGAGAGGGCCATTGACCAGCAGAAGCTCGGTAAAGGGAGAACTTTCTAGCACAGTGGTGTGGGGAGAGGCCATTTTGAACTAACATGGGGCGTGTAAAGTGGACTTAGCCACTGCAGCACCCGTAGGTCTCAAAATCATGTAATTTATTTATTTACACTTTTATAGCCATCTAAAGTACCTAATTCCAGAAGATTTTGTGCCTCAATTTTTATAGTAAATCAATGGAACAGCAACAATACCTCTTTTATTTGAGGGGATGCTGTGATGTGGTTATTATCACCATTGTGCACAACGGCACCTGAATACGTACACAGACACAGCTACTTGCCTGTGCATATTAAGTAATCACCGCTCTAACTGCATTAACAACATCCATTTCAACACAAAACCCTTGGATTTATTCATTGGTTTGAATACCCTAAGCACTTCAATATTATGCCCATATTTTATTTTTTTCCCTTGTGTTTCAGTGGTTTTACCAGAAATAACAACACACTTAATTACAGAGGAGTCTTAGCAGGTAAATGATATAGAAGAATTGGGAATTCTAATAGCTTTGTCTATTGAAAAATAAAAGTGAGATCACATTACTTGAGTAACCAGCTTTTTACAAAGCTAAAAATTGAATAAAGGGTTCCATTTGATTTAAGTTATTTCCAAACAGTAATGCAAAATTGTAGCAGAAATAATTTAGACATAGGTAAAGAACCTTCAAAATCAATAGTGTTGGAAGAAATGAAACATATGCTGATGCAATCAAACAGAATTGAATTTCATATAAATGTTAGCAAATCTATATCAGGTTATCACTGCAAAAACTTCATTTTCATTGATTTATAATGTATTATTATTGTTTCCACCAAACTGCCATAGACAGCCATTTAAGCAGCTGCCGAGTGCCTTAAGGGTAAATAAAGGGTGTCACTGACGGTGCTGGGTTATAGAAGTTTAAGAGACCAATAATTCACAAGTGTGGCAGGTGTGACATTCTGTATATTCATTAGTCTTTTATTTTAATCCTGCTGCCTAAGTATTTTATAGTTTTTTGTGGGAGAAGGGTCAGTTGCAAGTTTCAGAAGGCAACCACAGAGGTTAAAGTGTGTTTGTCCCAGCCTGTTCCCCAGAGGGTTGGGCAAAGTCCTTTTGTTAAGCAACCAAACGACAGAAAAATACAATAGGATGTCAGCAGACAGTCTTGGGCTAGAGACACAAATTGGCAGGTCTGTTCCTCCCAAAAGGAGCTGAGAAGTAGTCTTTAAATGTAACCCAGGCTATGGGTCAGTATACGTTCAATTAATGCACAGCACCTAACTCCTGGAAGTTTTGTTCATCTCCTACTGTCAGATGAGTAAAACAAATATGGTTCACATATGATTGGCAGAATAGACTGGAGTACACCCTGTTTTAAAATGTTATTAATGCTAGTGGTGTTAGTAGGGCTATTTACTCTCAAAACTGGGACTGAGAGAACATTTTTTCGAACAATGTTTTATTTGCTTTGAGATGCAGCAAATGCTCATGGACTGACTAAACTTCTCCTAAACTCAGAACAAGGTTTTATATCAAGGAAAGGGTCAGAAAAAGTTAATCTGTTTTAGTATTGTATTTTCAAAGTCAAATGGTTTGATTTTCCATTTTCAGATTAATGTTTCACTGAAAAGAATTGCAAAAGTTTCATTAAAAATGACTGAAAAAAATTAAAAATTAATTTTTTCATGTTGTACAAACTTTTCAAATAGAACCGCAGAAAAAAAAAAAGAAAAAAAGAGGTCAACCAATAAAAACTGTTAAAAGACTAAAAGTTATTTTGTGTTGATACAAGATCCTCCCCACATAATTTTAGGTCCAGTCAGCAAACTAAAAAAGAAAAAATTCACTTCCTTAGGTAGGAGCATAATTAAGCATTGTGCTGGACCAGGCTGTGCTTGCTCCTTAGAAATGGAACACAGTAATTCTATAGTCCGTTTGTTTTCTGTTGTTTCCTACATCCCTTGAGCTGCAAATACAGCTTTAATGTTTTTAAAAATCATGCTAATGTTTAACTATATAAGGTGTTTCTTTTCAAACAGGCTTAAGAACTTCATATTGGCAGATATTAAACAAAGACAGTCCCCAAATCTCTTTGTTTTCTCTGTGATGTCTGATGAGTCAAAGTTTGGATTGCCTTGTGGACGTGGCAGTTATTTTGTCAAAGAGGGAAATGGTGCATTTTTATACTTTATTGGTGAGGAAGGGGGATGAAATCTTGAGAAGTAGCATCCCTTATTTCACTGCATTTACAGTGGTGCAATACATGTATTTGCTTTTGTGTATGGAATGTGCTGGAAAAAAAGATGCTATTGGCAAGCTCCCATTTCAATGCATGCCTAGAAGAGGTGCAGAAACCTGTTCAATAATTCAGGCAACGGTGACCTCAGAAGTATATGTGTCTGTTATCTGCTTTGGCTCATGTGATGTGATTTTTGGCTGCAGAGAAAGCTTATGGTGAAAACCATATCAAGTTGACCAAGCCAAAGTAAACACACACACACACACACATACATTTTGAGGTAATTTTTGGCCATTGAGATCATTCAGCCCTTTCAATATTTAAAGGAGAAACAAGATTTGCCATGATCATAAACATTTTATTTACTTTCTCCTCTGTTGCGGCATGATTGCTTTAGGTAATAAATCCAGCCAACAAGGAGCTAAAGGACAATTATTGCACACTAACAGCATATGTTCACTGTCACACTAGCAGGGCTTTATACAAGGAAAAACCCCACAAAAGACACACAGGCTGAAAAGCGACAAGAAGAGCAGCAGGGAATGAATGTGGTGGTCCCTGTTCGCTTTGATGTAGGGGCATGTTCTTTGCCATGAAAGGCAAAATCTCACCTGGTTGTTTCTGGCCTCACAGAACTGGAGGAGCAGCAGCATAAGGCACCCTGTGAGACTCACTGTTGGTGTTTTATGTACAGCGAAACACAGGCTGCCCTCACTGCCACTGCGAAGCACAGCTCCTTTTAGGAGAAGTCCAGAGTCCAAGGGTGCCCGTTGGTTGTATTCCAGTTCTCATGACTTCCTAATTTACTGCACTCTTTGCCAACCCAAACTCTTCCACAACAAAACAAACATACTCCTGATTTTCCTGGTCCCAATCCAGCATGGTGGCTCTTCAGCACGTATATTTGCACTGATATTGATTCCCATTATTAACAGTGGACCAGGTTTTGTAAATAAAAGATCTGAATTATTGAGAATATAAACGTCCTACAAATGGTAAAGAAACCATGAATCTGAAGGCTGATTTAAAAGACAGGACATCAGATGGACATTGAGGAAACTGAGATGCAATGTCTGCTTCAGACAACTCCTAGATAATCTCAAGTGAATCATATAAACTCAGTGGTGTTTTAATTTCCAGTCTGTCAAGTGAGGGTAATATTTTTCTTCTTGACAGAGTTGAAATCTGTTAATGATACAGAGAGACTTAGATAAATGATGCCAGATTCAGGAAAAGGATACTGGAGGGTTCATGCTTTTGGAGAGTGTATGCATAAGAGGAATATCAGAAAGAGGCTGGAAAAATGTATCCTGGAAATACATATATATACACACATATACACACATACTTAATTTTTCAATAGAATCTCTTTATTACATAAAACACTGAATGGGGCAAGGAAAGGCAAATTCGTGAAAGACCTCCAGAGTTCTCTCACAGAGAATCATATTTAGCAAGTTTAAGGATGCACATCATTTTTCATCATTATAAAATATGTTTATTAGTGTGGACTTTGGATAGGAAGTAGTACACACAGATAGGAACAAAAGTGTACAGCAAAACGGTGCTGAGGACCTAATGTCCATCGTATATAAATTTTGTTTTTACCTCAGAGTAGCACGTACAGGCTGAATGTCCAGTTGCTGCTGGTGCATGAAGTGCCCTCCCAGACTGCATGTTACAGTTTACTGTCCTCAGAGAAGAAACCACAATTCAAACCAAAGTTCACAAAGCATGGGCAACTGCTACTGAAGTATACTCCTGAGCCGAATTAAAATAATCATATTTTACCTGTGCCAGATTGGTCTCAATCTGGAGCTCTAAGTCATTTGGTTTAGGTGAGCAGAAACCAGTCTCTAAATTTCCATTCTGCTTTACACTATTTATTAATACATTATGGTATCTTTGAATACATATGACCTGTTACTAGCTGACTTTCACATGGATGTCATGCAAGAAGCCTTGCAATGGAGCAGCAGCATTGATCCTACTGTCACATTGTTAACACTCTTAGTCTGATTTTTGCAGGTTATCTGAAGAGAGGGCATTATAATAATCTGTATTAATCTTGGGGTGATGATATGGACCTATATAGTAAACTCTGGAGAGGTGTAGTTTACAGGTGTCAGAACATAGTGTTTAATGAGAATCATTACTGTGTTTTAGTGTCCAGCCTCAGAAATTTGATTGTAGCCTGGTTTCATTGCAGACTTACAGTTACTGAAGACTAACAACAAGAAGAATAGCAGATAAACTGGGTTTCTCTCCATCAGGTGTCTCAGACATTTCAAAAGGTATTCTACATCTATGTATACAATAATAAGGGCTGAAAAGCAAGATCTGTAACTACACAAGACGAATAAAATAGAAATGTTGTTTGATTTTCTCAGTTTGGGGTCTAGCATAGGAGAATTTGATTCCCAGGAGTGAGTTCATTGTGCCTTAGGAAAATGGGCCGTTCTAGATTTGCCAGGATTACCTTGAACAAGTTGGAATTTGAAAGAAAAAATTAGACCCTTGTTTTCTGCCATTTAAGTTCTTTTTATAATAACATATATAGGCATTAACACCAAAACCATCCAAAAGAGTACGTGAGTGCCATAATTTTCCTTTAGCAAAACCAAGTGAGAACATACTGCTGTCCCCAAAGCTCCCATAAGGAAGCATACAGCACACCTATCTCTCTTTTGGTTAAAGGAACTAAAAATATTGGAGCCAGATTAGTAAAAAAGGAGACCTGAAAGTTCCCAAGCTTGGTTCATGTAACAATCTCAATTAAAACCACACTTTCTGAGCAGTCTAGGTAAGGGGAGGTCCTGCTGGAAGTCTCCAAGCACTGTACAGCTTACATGTCAAATGTTTGCTGCTGGGGAGATGACTGCAGCATGGCTATTTTGGAATATTTTTGTCTAAAAAGTTATTTTTCAATAGAGAACCTAACTCTAGAACCTTTATTCCTACCAATATCCTCACCAAAATATTTTATTTCCTTTTTTTCACTAAGTTCATCAATTTCAGGGAGAGGGTCTGGATTACGAAACAAACTTTTTCAATAAAGGTTCTACTGTGCTCTGCACCAGTCTTTATATTTCTGCAGCATATAACCTAATATCAGATGTATGTAAGAGATTTGTTTGTACAATAGGGGAAGAAGATAGGTAAATACTGTGTTTTTAAAATGGGATGTTGGAACATGTTGGCATAAAGTGTAGAATTTCCGGGACCCAGGGATTTAGCTGTCAAACTAGGAACACGTTTAAGGTTTGATTGTCCTCTCTCCTTACATGAGCAGGCCTCCCATTAATGTCAGTAGGAGTTATACACACGAAAAGAGAAGATAATAGACATAAGTAGTGAACAGGGTAGGAGAGTAGAAATAGACTCCAGTGGAGGAAGAACATGCATCATTCCTTTTTTTTTTTGCTCTGTAGTGCCCACATCATTTTTTTTGGTGCATTTCCAGGAAAGCAAAATTTTGACTTGCAGAAACAGATTTTGACTAGCTCTCATCTTGAAGAAATGCCATAAGAGATGAAGGATAGATGGATGCCACACTGACAGTTACACATGATAAAAATAAAGCAGTTAACAAGCTCCAGTGAACACAGGTGGGCAGTGAATCAAAGTGTCTTAACATATTAACCTATACAGTGTAGCTCCTGTGCAGTTTTTCAAAGACATCTTGCTTTTTTCATTACTGATGGAGTGAGAATTACTTTTCAGTACTTTTTTTTCTTGTTGCTGAAAACCTTTATTATGTGTTCAGCAGAGAATAGCTCTTGCAACTATGCAAGCTCCATGCTTTTATCTATCCCTGATACTATTGATAAATAGGAACAGTGGAGATAATAACATTTAAATAAGACTGTGGGGTTTCTCATTAAATGTAATTCCCTTCTTAGTCAAACTTCTGTTTTCCTGATGGACGTTCATTGACTTTGGTGTTACTCTTAAGTTGTCCTGAAATGGAGAATCAAACTTATTGGCCTTAACCCTCTGCAAGTAAATCAGTGTTCATGTAATGGTTATTCCTGTGTTAGTCCTTTCACCTTAGCACAATACAAACAACAATAGTTCCACAAATGGTCTCCTAACAGACAGACCCAACCCATTTTTTTCTTATCTTCAAAGGATTTTGTGCTGTCGACCAGATCGAACTGCAAATGACACTGTCTAGTTAAAGCCTAGCAGGCAGTGCTCTGACAGCCTGGCTGCTGTATTTCTTTTGATATATTAAAATCTATGCTTGAAAATAGCATCTGCATGTGACTTTGCAAAAGAGACTGGAAGACCACCAGGACTCTGGTTCATAAAAAGTAACTAGTGCCACCAATGTGCTGAAGCTCATTCTGGAAATAAATGAGGCAAGCACAATTACTGGCAGTGTGTAAGCTCACCTCCTATATGTACAGTGGTAAATCCTGAGGTCCTAGCCTCCTCAAGTTCCACATGAGGCAGGATTTTGGCGTATTCCATCATTCCTGTACTGTTTGGGTGCTTAGCTTGATTTTCCTTTAAATCGGATAGTTGAGGAGAGGGTGTAGTGCCTGTCTTAGTTTTGTTTTAAGAAAGTCATGGCTGACATATGCACATTAGTATGGAAGCACTAAAACATCCCTGTGTTAAGCACAGAGTTAGGCATCATTTTCACAGCAGCTTCCTGAGTTATTCTGCCTAAGGTATTTGTTCCACTTTGGAGCTTCATTAGTCCTTTTTTGTGATCTTTGGGGGGAAACTTTTGTTTTCTTTTCCCTTTTACCCTATTATATTTTTGTTTTAAATCACAGATCTGAATCATAGTTTATTTAATGACATTTCTTATCATAACAGGAATTAAAATCTTTTAAAGTATTTATAAAAATGCTGATGGAGTTCCTATTTTCAGAGACTGCTTTGTATTTTGCCAAAGGACAGAGACAAGCTGGCATTATTTGAACCTGCAGGCCATTTTTTGGGATTTAGTCTAGTTCTACAGCCCCTAGTGCTTGACTGCTGGAGGGACAGAAGAGATAGCAGAAGGAGGTTTTGAGATTCCTGGTGGGTACTGAGAAAAAGGAAGAGGTGCTGGCCAGTGAAAAATTAGTTGCAACTGACCTTGAGCGGTGAACTTGAGCGTTGGGGCATCAGGGTGCTACCAATGTCCCATTTCAGGAAATGCGGCTTGCTCAGAAACTGTGTCTATTTCTAGGTGAGACTTAGAAGATCTGTTCTGTAGACTAAACTACATCTGCTTATTTTTGACACTGGCATTCTTGAAACCACTGATCTTCTCAGACAGTGTTGAGTTATTCCCTTAGAGTGGCAGAAAGGGAGGAAGCAGCAGCACCAGCACAACAGATTTGTCCAGCAGTTTGCTGCATTGCACCACGTTTGAATCTATCACCCACCCCCCCCCCCCCCCCCAACTACTGTCTTCAGCTTTTTAACAGGAAGAAGAGAAGACATGTTAGGAGCACCCACCCTACGAGTCCAGTAAATGTTGATGTAGATGTATTTCCAACTGTGTGTTCCTACAGACCATGCTTTCCTTTTGGATACAGGCAACTAAGCATTAATTTCACTTTTTACAGTACAGCTGTTCAATAATGTACACATCACAGACTGCGGTGATGTGAGGTTTTTATTGTATTTTCATATGTTTTCTGTACCCCAGTGGTTCATCCCTATCTTCCCCACTCCTACTTCCAGTTGGTTTGCCCCCGACCCAAGCCTCTCCCCCGGTGCTCCCTACATGGTTGTTCTCCTCCCCTTGTTCTGGCTCTTTCCCTATCAATCACCCAAACCCCTCCTGTTGTTCCCGAAGGTTCGGTGTCCATCACCTGAGCCCGCCCTAATTACCCTTATGTGGCCCCCGTCAGTCCCCCGAGATCCTGCCCCCTCGGATACCTCCCCTCTTGGAAATCCCCTAAACCTCCGCGCCCCATTGGGGCATGTGACCCCTCTCCCTCCACCCACCAAGACCATTGGACCAGATGTGAGTCCATCCCTTCAGCGTCCCTCCCTCCTAATCCGCTTATTGGTCCCTGGTTGGTGTACTCCCCTTGTTCACCCCTCCTTTGTAAGGCATGGGCGTGTTGCAGGCGGGGCTTGTCCTCTGTGCATTCCCTTGAATAAAGTTGGATTACCTCCCGCGGCAAGCCCCTCGCTACGTTTTATCTCTCCCCTCATCGGGGCCTGCTGACTGCCACAGTGCCTGGAGCCTTTGCTCCCCTGGGTAGAGCAGAGGCTTCAGAGGAGCAGCTTTAAAGCTCCGTGCCTCCGGCTGCTCCCCACTCCTGCTGCACACCGCTGGAGCTAGCCCGGGCTGTAGACAGCAGTGGTCCATGTGACAGCAGACCATTTTGCAACATCTTTACTGGGTTTAGTGTGAAGACTGGAATTTCTGTATTTGAGGTTTTCCACTTTTTACAGTACTGCTTGTTTGTGTATGCTTCTCACGGCCATAAAGGAGGAAAAGAAGAGATAAACGTGCTGAACGTGAGCCAGGTGGTCCCTTAGTGCACGTGACAGACTTAAAGTCATACTGTTTTTCATGAAAAGCAGGAGAGTCTGGTTAGATGAAGCCCTCGTGGATGGCCTGGCTTGGGCAGTCCGCTTGGAGTACATGTGTTTCTTTTGGGTTCTATTCTGCTGCCACAGAGAGATCAGAGAACCTGGTCTCATGCCTTCTGAAATCATTGTGAGTGTTGGAATGAGCTTCCTTGGGAGCAAGGGCAAGCCCGGAGTACATGGCAGAGGAGGCAGTGGGTGGGTACGTGTGATGCAGCCGCTGTAGCTTAGATTTACATGTCCTGTTTCGAGGACAAAACAATAGTCATTCTAGCAGGGCTGCCATCATTTAGAGTTGCTCTTATAAGCACTCAGCTGACACTGAGGGCTGTCATGTGTCACACAAGATCACACTGCATCCTTGTCCTTCTTAAGACATAGTCTGCATCCTCAGCAGATAACAAGTCTCCAAACAATGCACAAGTTGTAATGACTTTTTTTGGTTAACATTCCTTTTTATGCAATTGTAGTAAATGAAACACTGTCATACACAGTATCATTTCTGGACAGGCTCAGAGCAAACATTTCACAGAATTATAGAATCACAGAATCATAGAATGGTTAGGGTTGAAATGAACCTCAAAGATCATCTAGTTCCAATCCACTTGCCATGGGCAGGGACAACTTCTGCTAGACCATCTTACTCAGACCTCCATCCAGCCTGGGCTTGAACATCTCTGGATGCCATGAAGTGCCTCATCCATCCCACAAGATTGCCCTTTCAGTCTTCCAGGATTCCTGAAAATGTTAACTACATGTTTTCTCCTATTTTTCTGTTATCATCTCATGATGTAGTCTTTGCTCCATCCCTCCCTGTGACTCTCCTTTCATAAGAGTTCCTCATTATTCCTCATAAATACTGCTGGGTCAGTAGAGCACACACCACAGGGTACTGCCCAAGCATGCTCTGTTTACTTTCAGTTCTCTCTTGGCCTCCTGTCATCCTCCAGAAGAAATTCTCATCCTCAGACAGAAATTCTCTGCATTCAGATTGTTTTTCTATTTCTTTCCTTTTTGTTTAGACCTCTGGCTTTGTTCCTTTTTCTCTCCCCTTATTGATATTCATGAATCAACCACTAGTGAGACAGATACTTAAGATACTGGTATTGTTAGGCTAAAGGTGAAGAGTTACTGAGACGTCATGTGTTTGTCACATTTGAAGATATTTATTAGATGCTAAACCAAATTGTTGAGTCTGTAGGTGGTTTTAGGTTTGGTTGAAGCTTCATGCTCAGTTTGCAGGATACCTCGTTGTCAGTGTCTGTACCTTACCCTATTGGAAAAGATGTAGCTGTCTATACAGGGAACTATGCAAATCTGAGGATGGAAAGGTACATGTGGTTTGTGTTTCACTCATGCCTTGGCATGCATTCTGGAAGTGTCCAAACCCTCATCTGTATATCAGAACACAGGAAGATCTCTATCATTGTATCTCTTTCTTCTCCTTTCTTATATTTTCCTCCATGAAAAAGGGAAGCCTGTGACATTCTCAGATATTTAGAAGAGGGCTGGAAGGAGCTAATACGATGCTGAAACACTACAGATAGGTTGACACATGCTGTCATTCTGGGAATGTCTATGTTAAAATCTGTATTTAAAGTTCAGGTGCTGGAAGAGACGATCAATGTCTATTCACCATCCTTGTGTTACCATTTAACGCTGGGTTTGCCTTGCTAAGCTTTATTCTTACAAAAGAAAAGGCTCTAATAGGCAGAGAATGTCCATCTGCTCTGCCTAACCTGTACTGATTTTGTGAAACTAAATTCTTGGCAATGCTCTCCTCCCTGCTGTAGCCCAGGCCAACCAGATGCTCTGATTCAACATAGCCCCACAGCAGCTTCCACCATTGTGTTCATATAAACTTTGAGTATTAACTTAGAGCAAAAAAAGGCTTAAATAAGTGATGTCCTTGGTCTTATGCATAGAGCCAGGAAACATGATGTAAAGCACTCCCTTTCTTCGTTAGCAGTATAATTTAAATGTATTGTATTTCTTTTTTGACAAAGAGGTTCTTCTTTCACATGTTAGCTCCAGGTTCTTAAGGCTGAGCCCAAGTGGCCACAAAGTGCTCCGTACTGACTGACCCTTCACAGCTATGTTTTCAGAAGAGATTGAGGAATGTATCTCAATTTGCCGGCATTCAACTTAATACACTGCAGAAGTACCTGATTTATTGGCCAGTCACTCTACCACTCTCTGGTAAAAATGAAGTTAGGTGTCAGTGTCTCAGGCCAGACATCAGAAACTGTGACAAAACTAAAAAAAAACCCCAACACTAAACCACAGAAATCTCTTCTTGAATAGGGATCTCAAGGTTCAGTCCATGACTTCAGATAATTAAAGATGTAGATTATTCCAATAATCCATCAGATGCTTTCACAGGATGCATTATAAAGTTTGACAGAGGCAGTTGGAATATACAATGAAGCTCCTGATTTTTAAACACTGACGGTTACAGCTACTAGGATCTTCTCTTTGAGCATCACCCTGGATGGCTGGACTCACACCTTGTCTATTTGCTGTGTTTTATATTATCATCTCTTTGTGGGGTACTGAACATCTTTCTGTTGAGAAGATCTCAGATAATATATCCTTCCATCTGTCCACTGCTTTTCCTCTTGACAAGCACTTCAAACAGCTTTTTTTGTAGGCGCTTCTTAGATGATCAACTGTAAATCCTTTCAGTGTGAATTCAATTTGGTTTTGTTTGCCTGAACTAAGTGAAGTTTAATTGCTTCGAATTTTATAAGTAATTTTTGTCTCCATGAAGGCTCTCATATTCACATAGTTCTCTGCCCATAATTATCAAGGTAGTGTCTTTTATGAAACTCATACAGATGCATGCACAATCTTCAAGGGGAAAAAAAAGGAAATATCCT
Source organism: Corvus cornix cornix (assembly GCF_000738735.6). NCBI lineage: Eukaryota > Metazoa > Chordata > Aves > Passeriformes > Corvidae > Corvus > Corvus cornix. The sequence continues at coordinate 20,468,670 of NC_046333.1, read as the reverse complement.
TCCTCCCCCACCTCCCCCTGAGAATTTTGAATTATAGCAGCAGCCAAATACCTCCTGAAACTGGTTAACTTACATGCATCTTGCATCTTCCTTAAGGTTAAAAAGAGCCACTTCATTTTAAAATAATGTAATAAAAACACTGCTGTCAGGCTGAGACCTTGTCTGCCAAGCCTAACCCTCAGATGAAGTTTTACAGCCAAGTTATAAATCCCTAAAAAATGGAGCTAGTATTGACAGAACCTTATCTAAGGCGTACTGTCCTGATGGTGAGGGAGGCTCAAACTGAGGGTTTCAAAACAAAGGTGATCTGATAGCACAGCCTCTGTCAGTTGCACAGATAGTTTGGCCATAGGAAAACATCATGCTAGCTTATTTATTTGTTTATGAGTGTGTATTAACCACCAGGGTTCGTATATTCTCAAGCTCCCTTTGATCTTTTTTTTTAAAAAACAAGAGTTCTGCCATCTGTAAACATTTCTGTGCTGACCATGCCTTTGGCTTAGTCAACATATGAAATCCATAAAGACTTATTTTTGATAAAAGAAATGGCTAAAGACAGTTGACATTATCGTTTGAAGTTTGTGGCATTTCATGTTAATTTAGTAATGTAGAAATGGAACAGAGGCCTGGATTTGTGTAAAGAACTTGTCCAAGGTTGTAACCCTTAACATATTTTGTGCATACTCTTTCTGTTTTGGTCTCCTACGTAAGAAATTTAATATGATTTTGGTTAGTTTCTGATGAGTTGAAATTTTGGTAAACGAAACTCCAGTATTGGGGTTTTCTGTCACTGCTGTATTTGGGAAATGATTTAAGAAGACTGCTGTATTTGCTTCATTATTCAAATAATAAAAGACATCACTGAAAGATAAACATTCCTACTGTTTGCCTGCAACTCTGTTGATCCATGTGTAATATTTCTCAGAATAATCTAGTCCAAAGTGTCTTCAACACTGAGTCAAGCCATTTAAGACATCTAAATCCCTTTCTTGACTCTGACAGACTGACACTAACTTATGACATGACTTTGGCTGAGTCACTTAACCTTTCTGTAGTTCACATTATCTCACCAGATGTCAAATTAGGGTTGAAATCCATGTTAGTTACAGAAATACTGTGAGACTTTACTGATCCAAGTGGAAGAAGCTACAGAAGCTACAGTTTCTGGTTTGCAAAACGTATGGGAAGGTTTATGAATGGAAAAAATACTGTTCATATATCAAGGATACTGAGATTACTGTGGTGAAGATTGATTTTTTTGTATAAGGATGGTTAATCTGTGCACACTCATTCAATGAGTTCGGGAGAAAATCTACACACCAAAGTAACACAACAAGGTGGGACACCGTATGCATCTTAGAGTGATAGATTTGGGCAGCTTATCTCCATTCAGTTGGTGGATCCAAAGTGTTCACACAGAGAGGGGCATAGCCTTCGGCCAATCATGGTCCCTTTTGTCATTTCCATAATGAGATGCAAAGATGCCAATGTGAAGGACAGATCCACTCTCAGACAAAGCAAGATTCAGGCCCTTTGGACAGGTGAGAAGCATATGCACACATGACACAGTCCCAAAAGCTGTATTCTGTAATGACCAAAGATTTGTTAAATGCATCTGTGCAAGACACTAAGCAAGAAATTGAGCACCTGCATTTATTTTCTGAGTCTACATTTCAGAAATAACTCATGCAAGTAGGAGTGGGGAGCTACAGATTGGGAAGTGTCAACATGGAGTCCAGATTCACTGGAGATTGAGACTCCCAAAATTCCTTGATGGAGAATACCAAAAGCAGAAATACCTTCTAGTATGCTGGAATGGAGAAAGCGCTGGCTGATTGTAGAAATGTGGAAGCACCAGTGCACAGCCATCAGCCTGAGAATAGCCTCTGGCTCTGTGTGGCCCTCAGCACTGTGTCTGTTCCAGGGCTATGTGTCACTGAAAAGGATCTTCAAACCTCAATGTTTGAGTATGACGAAGTGTTCCACACTAAGATTTAGAAATTGGGAAGCCTTCCTCATATAGTAAAAATGTTGGTGTGTGAGGGACTTCAAACACCAAAACTCTGACTTCCTCTATTCTCTCCATGGCTACAATGAACATGAACATGTTTACATCCATTCTGTCCATCTGGTAGTTCCTAGGACTTCTGACTGAACCTGGGTCCATGGTAATACCACAGTAACATCCTACTGTGTTTAGAATATACACCCAGCTGTGTTTGTAATTTTTAGAGCTGAAACACAAGCTGCACCATCTCAAGGAATAACAAGGGAAACAAAACAATGCAGCAAGCCAGCATCCATCATGTGCTGCTCTTTCTGTTGCCTCCCACAGCTTTCATTTAATTTTTCAGTGAACACTTTTCTGTCTGTTAATAGAAATTCAATCAATTATTTGAATAGTTAATCCAAGATTGTTAGCAAAAGCAGAAATTCTACTAACAGGACAGTGGAGCAAGTCCTAAAAGCTCAACTGAATATCTACTTGTTAAATCCCATTCAGAATGTACCATAGTACAAGATGTTTCTGCAGCTTCCTAAACAGTAAATACCATATTTACTTTGCTTTAAGATATAAGGCTTAGTTCACAATTTTTGTCTTCATGCTTCTTTGAAAGCTGTGGACTTTTAACTTCAGTCTTAAAGAGGGGACCTATGCATTTTCATTAGGGATCTATGCATTTTAGTCCTTTTTGTGAAATTGTATTCAAGCTTAGGTACATAAACTTAGTCTCTGAAATCCATAAATCAAATATTCTGCTTTGTGAAAATTTTCTGTTTATTATGAAAATTTTAAGTATTATGAAAATGTTCTGCTTTGTGAAAACCCAGAACGTGCACCTGCACAGATGAACTGTTTACAGACAGCTCTCCTAAACTGACAAGAAAAGTTTGGAAGGGATTAGAACTGGAAATGCTGAGCCAGGGACTTTGCTTGTTGTGGCAGTAGTCCTCTCTCTGCCTTTTTTTAACACCTTATGATTAATATTTAATATGCACTCATCTGTTTAATATTTGAGGCTTTGTATGTACTATACTGTTATTGTGGAATCTAGCAAGTAGTCCTAACACAATCCCTGTCTTGGCAAGTGTAGAGGGTTGACCCTGGCTGGATGCCAGGCACCCACCAAAGCTGCTCTCTCACTCCCCTCCAAAAGTGGACAAGGGAGAGAAAATGTAATGAAGGATTAATGGGTGGAGATAAGGACTCATGGATTACCATTACAGGCAACACAGACTTGCATTGGGAATATTATTTGAATCCATTACTAAAAAATCAGAGCAAGATAATGAGAAGTAAAAGAAGTCTTAAAAAATCCCACCTTCCCCCCACCCTTTCCTCCTTCCCAAGCTCTACCTGTTCTCTCCCCACAGCACAGGGAGGTGGGAAATTGAGGTGATGGTCAGTTCATCACATGTTGTTCATGCTGCTGCTCTGACAGAGGAGTGTTTCTCCTGCTCCAGCATGGGATTCCTCCCACAGGAGAGAGGACTTCACAAACCTTTCCAGCATACATTCATCCCATGGGCACAGTTGTCCATGAACTGCTGCAACATGGGTCACTGTTCCACAGGATGCAGCCATTCAGGCACTATCTGCTCCAGTGTGGGTCCCCACAGGGTCACAAATCCTACCAGGACGCCTGCTCCAGTGTGGGCTCCAGCATGAGCTCCTCCACAGGTTCACCTGCTCCAGCAAGGGTTTCCCGTGGGTTCACAGCCTCCTTTTGAGTGTTCACCTGCTCTGGCATGAGTCTCTCCTCCATGAGCTGCAGGTTGATCTCTTTATCCCCATGGTCCTCCTCCAGGGAACAGCTGCCTCTGGGTCTGCATAGTTGTTCCTTCCCACTTTGCTCTTCTCTGACCGCAATTACATTTGCACAATAACTTTTTTTAAAAAATATGTTATCACAGAGGCGTTACAACCATTTCTGATTGGTGCAGCCTTGGCCAGCAGTGGGTCTGTCCTGGAGCTGGCTGGCATTGGCTCTGGGCAGCTTCTCACAGAAGCCATCCCTGAAGCCCTTCCACCACCAAAACCTGGACATGCACACCCAATACAGCAAGCTGTGGGACATGTAGCACTCAGGGGTTTGTTCTTCTGACCAAAGTCAGGCTGACAACAAATTGCTTTCATCCTTTTGGTGTGTGGTGTTGAGACTTTTCTAGAAAGGGCTGAGCAGTGGCATCCCATGGCAAGAACGCATGATATAAACAGAAGTGGCACATTCAAGCTCATCCATATTATGGGTAAACCCATCTTTTGGTCTGTTTTAGCTGGCAACAAAAAGGAAGTTTTATACATGGTTGCATACTACTTTGTCTCTGAACTTGGATTTGGGATCATGTTTAGTGCATGTGGGTGCAAGGAAACATTTTTGAATGCCAGCCCAATACTCTAAATGTAGTGTTTATGTTTATCTTAATGACAAATAGTAGTGCAATAAATAACAAAATCAGCATATATCATGGTCTTCCATATTTGATCTTCCATATGAGAAGTGTCTTGTTTTGTGTGGGATTTTTTTTGTTTTTGATGTGTTTTAATAATCAGTCAGTGAACACAGAAGGCCCAATTCCAAACTGGTTGGAGGACATTTTGATTCACTTTTCAGGGGGAGGGCTGATATGGAGATTGCAAACTTCCTTAAAGAAGCTGCCTGAGATAGGTCTCACAATGTTAACTTTCACTCGGAACTGCTTAAATCAGAATTCTTGTATTTGTTCCCCAAGACCTATGGAAGAGAGTATATTTGTATGAAAAATTAAAACTTAGATCTCGGGGGCCATCTTTCAAGATCAATGAAGATCCACATAGTTTTGTGTGAAGGCAATCAGATGCAAGATATTTTTTTCTTTTAATACTTTACTGCAGGTTTAATTGCAGCCATATTTCAATGCCAAAGAGAGTAATTTGCAGCTTGAATACAGCATTAGAGCTGCAATACCCAACATTTTAAAACCACAGTATAAAAATGAGCATTTGGTACTACTACCACAAGAATTCTCATTTCCTGTTCAACTTTCAAAGAAATTGAAGTTAAATGTCTATATTAACGTTTATAAAATTTTAGGAGTGATTCCCTTATTACATAATTAGCTTAAGCACTCTGCATATCTGCCGATTAGAGACATTACTCAGAGCCTGCCCTGGAACAGCTGCATTCCTAGACAGAAAAAGATACTAATGTGGCCCTGGGGGAGAGCTCTCCATTTTGACAGAATAAAACATTCTTGGAATACAGTTATTACAATTCATAATTGTTCACTTTAGGGGGAAAAAAAAGCAGGGAAAAAAGTATCTTGTTAATAAACCAAAGATTTCTAATAGCTTTAAGTTCATATTTCAAAATTTTCTGCATCTGAGGATGCAGGTATCTGGAGGGGAGGAATTTCTCTGTGTTATGTATAACAAGAAGGCAAAAGCAGGAATTCTGACTACATATAGCTCCCTAAATCTGATCAGATAGTGACAATAAGGGTAATGACAACCAGGATAAATATTAGAGGCTAGCACTGTGATTCAGCTGATTAAGCATGAGCCCAAACTGCATGAATTTAGAAGCAAAAAAGCCCATTTGGCTGCATCTGTGACACAATTACCAGGTGATGGGATTTCATCAAAAGAAACACAGAAAAAAGGAAATACGGCAGAAAATCTGCTTCTCTGGAATTACCACAGCAATTAATGACTCCCCAGAAAACATGATCAGGAACTGCTACACTATTTCAAAATCTTTTAATTGCTACGAATTGTGTGACAGAGAGAACTACGGTGATGTGTAGACTGCTTAGGTCAACTGGGTTAATGCACAAACAGTGCAGTCTAACAAAGCATAGTTGTGTGGTCCCTAAAAGGAGTTCAACCAGGGTTGTAATGAAAATATCCTGCTGTACAGATCTCTTCATCCTGAAAGTCTGGAACAAGGTGGCCTGTTCTGCAGTGAAGCTGCTGGTACTTCCAGATAATTTCTGACTCTTGGTCAAAAAAACACCACCCTCTTCTAAAGTAAAAGAGCACACATTTAGCTGAAAGAAACTTAAAATTTTATTCCAGAAGGTCTAATGTCTTTTATGCAACTTCAGGCTCACTTGAAAAAAAGCAAGATAATTGTAGCTCTCACTACACTTTAAAATGGTTCTGAAGATCTGTGTCCCATCTGGACGACCTTTAACAAAGCAATTATTGCTCCAGGTTGTGAGCACAGTTCTCCTATTTCCTGTCTACAATTCGGTGTGATAGAAACTATGGAGAAAACTTAATAAATCTTACTGCCTTGAACCTCCTTTCCTTAGTCAAATTTAAAAGACCTTTCTGAAACCATCATGCTTTCATACCCTCTGAAGTAATGTCAAATGCTTAGAATATTGCCAGAGTGTCTGAGAGTCAAAGAAGTGCAGTTCACCACAAGCCAGGGCTGCCTCTCCTGTTGAGGCATTGGAAAGAGCAGTCATAGTGCTGAGTGAGGCATATTGCATGCTGTAGGTGCCTAATTGCTGCAGTTCTTTCCACTGTTGTCATTCCTCTTTTGTCTCTGAGTGTTACAAGAAGTCAGTGACTCAATCAGATGTTCTGAAACTAGCCTGGTCTGCAATCTAGTATTGGTTTTAAGCTCCTTTACCCCTCCAGCTGGGAAATCTGGGGTTTTATTGTATATCTGCCTTTAAAAACTGTGTTGTTTGTATTCATATAATGGTGATAAGACCATTATAATAATTCATATAGCTTCCATTAGTTATTACTATAGGTTAAGAAAGAAGAAACTAATTTTTTTTAAAAATTTTGAACCTGCTCTGACACTGTAGCTTTCTGAGTCTAACCTGCAATTCGATGAGTTAACATGCAGCTGAAGAAAGGTTGTCTAAGAAGTAGGAGAGATTACTAAAATCTATGGAAAAATTAGGGTGAAGCCAGAAATGACTGAATAGGAGTGAAAAGTGAAGATTGGGAAAGAAGCAGAACACAGAAGAAAGAACTTGAGCAGAATATATAATATGAGCCTTCACATTGGAAAAAAAAAGTTGATCTAATTACATTGATGGATGCACATTAGATTTACATTAGATTGCTCTGAAAATATCCTTTCCTACTATACACTGTGGGTGCTGCTGGGACTTATCTATCTATTGCATATATAAACAAAAAAAAAAAGACAGATGCTTTTGCAAAAGGGATCTGCCTAAACCTACTTTATGATTGCTAAGCATCCCAAAACCAAGGTTCTTACAGATGTGTCTGTTAATTATGAGTTCTGGTTACCTGAGTGGATCTCCCTGAAAGTTAAGCTGAAAATCCCCTATTTTTGGTCTGTGCAGGAACAGAGGAGGGTTTAACAAAGAATACTTTGCACACTACCTAGTCAACTTGATCACAGCATGTTCCATTTTCCTTCTTTGTAACATTTAGATTGCAACACCTTTCAACATTCATAGACTACTTTTTTCCTGTCCCATCCACAAATCTTAAATTATTTTCTAGGAAGGAAGTTAGAAATCTTAAGATATATTTTCCAGTTGTAACTGGATTCTTTGCTTACTCTAGGCATAGATCAAGATTTTTATTTTTCTTTGTTAAATCTGATGTAGATTTTCTGTAGAAACGTGACCAATAGTTAAGGAATAACCAACAGCAATACAGTCAATGGGCTCTTCAAACTGACTGATGGCTTCCAGGAATAGTTTTCAGATATAGAAAAGGACCTGCAGTCTTCAGAAACTCACTGTGGGACAAAGCACTTTGTGATGATGCTTGATGGCACTGGATGGAGAGGGACTGGATTTGTAGCGTCATGGTTATGGGTCTAAGAGGATGTCTGTGGTATGTCTAAGAGGAACTGAATTGTCTAATCAGCTGCAGAAACCAGACTGGTTGCCTGTACAGACCATTTCTTAGAGTTGTGACTGCTCAGTGTGTGTTGCCAGACCCAGAACTTAGACGTTTGGTAAAAACTTGCCATGTGGATGGTGGCAAGCAATATGTTATGGTATTAACACAGTGCGTTGGTAGTTTTTGCTGCAATATTAATACATTTATGCTTATATCCAGAACGGATGAAAACAAGCTCTAGCCAGAGTTGTATTTTTTGGGAAACAAAAGATTAACAACCCAAGATATCAAGTTCTGATTGTTGCAAACTGAATTAGCAGATATTAGGGATGAATATAAGTTATGAAGGCTGAATTTGCACATTATATGGTCAGCTGAATAATATACATAATTCACAGCAATCAAGAAAGTGGGAATGGTGAGATAAGATTTTGGGTAAGGTTCTCAAAGCCTTCAGGAAGCTTTGTCCTTGTTGATAATTAATTGGAATTTTCAACTTCTGGCAAAAATTCTAGCAGACAGCCTGCAGGACATGATTTGTAAGATTATTAGCCCAGACCAAGTAAGCTTTGTAAATGAATGACTACAACCAGAGAATTACAATGAAAATCCTGAATATTATCTAAAAAGCTAGTGGCATGCAGGAACCCTGGCAGCCTACGCAACCAATGATAAAAAGACCTTTGACAAAGTAAACTTGAGGTTTCCTATATGCCCATTAGGAGAGAATTCAGATATTTAAAAGCTCCTGAGAATGTTTTTATGAGGCTCTCAGAATAAATAACATTTTAAAAACTACATCTGCTGGAAGCTTTTTCAGTGGAGGATGGCGCAAGTCAGGTTATGTCTCATGGTTCTTTTCTTGTTTTTCTAATATTTTTGAAAGCAGAAAAAGTTTAAAACTGGGCAAGCAGTATAATTGCTGACTGTAACAATATGACACAATATTCATTCAGGTAGTTTACAATATTTAAGATTAGTATCCATAACTAAAGGACTATCAGTAGCAAAAATATTTTAAATGACACTTGTCTGGGTGTTTAATAGCATTTCACCTTATCATGTTTATCATAAAATTTCTGTTACTTACTTTGAGAAACACGCTGTTTTCTCTTACATTTGCAATGCCTCCACAAGCTTAACATCACTGGTGTATACTCTAGGTAAAATAAATGTTGTGTCTATGCAAAAGAACTCAACCTGCCTTGGCTAGTGAAATATTTCCTACCAAGTAGTATCATCATTTGGAATAATACCTTCAGGAAACCTGAAATCAAGTGAACCATATATATAGATAAAAAGTTTCTACAAATTATTTTGCCATTGTTTTCGCTGAAGCAAGTTCAGTATGTGAAATATCCTCTGTGATCTGGTCTGCATGGCCACTGATAAAAGTATATTAAAGTTTCTTGAATACAATAATTGTGCCATGACATTTTTCAAAATCTAACCCATTATTAAGAACACAGATGAGAGATAGTGGAATGCTAATAAATAAGATGTAAAACCTGATATATACTAAAAATAGAGAAGTCTATTGCCCAGAGAATGGATGCCCCATCCCTGGAAGTGTTCAAGGCCAGGTTGGATGGGACCTTGAGCCACCTGGTTTAGAGGGAGGTGCCCCTTCCTGTGGCAGGGGGGTTGGAAGCAGGTGAAATTTAAAGTCCATTTCAAACCAAAAGAAATTCTGTGATTCTATGGTTATCCATTCCCTATTTCATACTTCAAGCATCTTATTAGAATAATTTAGCCTTCTGGCAAAGAAAGTTACTTAAACTGTATCTCTAAAAGTCAGTCAAAATATCACATACAACTTGATTCCAGTGGCAGGTTTTGGTGAAAGCCAATCTTTGGCTCTTTTATTCCACAAGGACCAGTGTTTCCATTATTAGGGAAAGGTAAATGATGCTGCCAGATGACCTTGGAGTATGTCATAGGTACTGACCTGAAAGTAATTTCTCCTTCTGTTTAAGTCCCCAGTGCCTCTAACACAACCTTGCCACAGGTACTGAGAGATACAACCTGAAATTATACCAAGAAAATTAGTATCAAGATGCTTCTTAATTAATTTACTATCACTATCACTTGAAATAAATGAATATGACCTGCTTGTGAAATACCTAGGATGGACAGGAAGAAGGAATAAAACTGTATTGTGCATCCTATGGTTACTCCTCCAGGCTGAACACAGAGGCTCAGGAAGGAAAAGTGTTCCTCCAGTCTGAGAGTATACAGAAGACTATGCATAAAAGTCTTGCCTGGGTAAACACCATTCCAGCATTAGTTAAAGACAGGATCAATCCACAGCTTTTCAGAGTAAGGATGAATCTGAGTATGGGGAGAAGTGCCAATAGTGAAAAATATTTCACTATTGAGGCAGATTTAGATTAGAAATTTAAGCAGATTCAGATTTAAAATTGCAGGCAAATTTTTATCTGCTACTATATTTAGTCACTAAAGGAATTTGAGGTTTTCTCCTCACTTGAAGGCCTGAAATCAAAACTGAGTGTGAGCCCTGTTTTTTAACTTCAGGTGTCTTCTGCATGGACCTCTGCTGTTGGGTAAGTCATTGAAACTTCCTTTGGATTTAATGGGGAAACATAAATATGTGCAAGCATAACTTGGTTCTTGCAATCTGCTTTGGGAACATTTAAAGATAACAGAAAGATGACAGAAAGATACTACTTCCTTTTTTATTACATTTTTATAAATAATTTTCAGGAGCAGCTCACAGGTGGACATGTCATATGAATCTCTCTGCACATGGCTTTAAAGTCACATGCAGGAGAGCTACTGAAAGATATGGAACTTAAATGGAAAATGAGTTTTTTTGAAGGCCAGTATTATGTAGAAGGCTAGAGAAGGATTTAGATGGGTCTTTCTGGCTTTGAAATGTTAATTCTAGGAAATATAGACAATTGAGACTGAAGTTCTGCTAAAAGTTGAAGGCACTGTAGTGATACATAATTTTAAACTTAGTTATCTAGTGTCCTTTCAAAAGGCAAGTGATATTGGCAGTGGAGGATGTAATGAATGATACTGCGAAACTTAAAATCTGAAATACCTGAAAGTAGTAGATGAAATGGGAAAAGGAGCACAGATGGGGCTTCTTAAAGGAAGAGTGACAAAACTGGAAAGAGCAGAACGTCACAAAATGCACGAAATGCACACGCCAAAGTTATCACTGAAGTATAGATGCTAGCAGGTGCAAAGGAAAAAGAGATATCATTTTAACAGAAAAATGCTTTTATAAAATATGTATGTATATGTGTATGTTGGGCTATGTAGCTCTTAGGAAGACATAGCTTTTCTCCAAATGACACTGATTTCTCTAATCACATGTACGTTTAGACATTTTTAGTCATGAAATTTGAATGCAGGAATGAGCATTGCAGGATTAGCCTTTTCCTATCCTATCTAGTCAGATCATGGTATGCTCTGCCTCTTTGCAGCTCTAACATCACTACTCTGTGCTGACATATCATACCTCCCATTTTTTAAAAACCTTTTTATGTATTATTCTTTCCTCTTGCAAGGCAGACACATATTCATTATATAAGAATAAATATGGTCTACATATTTTGATTCCATGATCAAATGCAAGGTTTTCCCATGAACGAGTGTGTACTGCTTATAACTCTCCTATATTGCAGTGTTTCACAACACTGTTGACAAGCCACATCATTTCCAAGGTTCTTAAAAGCAGTTAAAATAATGTTCATACTAGCAATAATTAGCAAACAGACTATATGAATAATCACAGTCATTCCCACAAAGATTTCTTGTTTTCACAGACTAATCCATTACCTGCTTCAATGAACCGTCTTGTTGTTAATTTGCAAGGCTTTCACCCCTAGGTGATGGAAATACCTGCCCTCTTCCCAGTCTCCCATTTAGTATGGTTTTCAGTAATATGTATAATTCATGAGAAAAATTTGTTTGTCAAGCATTCCAGACAGGTCACTTAAATCCTAGATCAATTGATAATGTTCACACCAACATGGCCTGGAATTAAAATAGCCCTTACACTGGCTTCAGTATTTCCTTTAAACTAACAAGTTGGGCTTCAACTTTTAAAGATGCAAAGGAATCATTATTCTTTTAAATAAAGATTAGTTGCAGAGCTTTTTTAGAAAAAACCAGATTGCTACTCTGAATGCTAGCAATGTTCTTACAACGCCAGCAACAAATGTCATGCACTGTCACAAATGCATTCTGGCTTTTCTAGTAGCAGCAGCATGTGGCAAGCTGAATGGGTAAGACAGTTCAGGTAGATTTTATCTTCTAACACGTCAGAGTAGAATCTATCTGGAACAGTGAAGTTGTCATTCAACTTATTTTTTGGTGGTTTAGATTAAAATTTCCATCCCCATTGCATCTCCCACCCGTCCCAACAAAAATCTCCTGTCTCATGTAACTCAAAATGTGATGAGCAAAATCTACATAGAAATATAAGTACACTTGATAAGCAGATAAAGTCAACCACATGTATAATGTCTTCTTGTAGCTAAAGAGTCTGCTTTCTGTTTCCATGATTCTTTTTCCCTTATGCATCCTTATGTCAGCTCTGAGCAGCATTGGATTCTTCATGAAGGGGAGGCAGAGGACAGCACAGCAAAAAGTTCAGGTTTTTGTGTATAATCTCCTGGACCTACTGGTGTCAATGGGCATTTTGTGGGAGATGTCTAAGGAAGCAAGGCTCAGTAACTATGGCTTGGTCTGAAATTCAATACACTTGGACTTTGATGATCCTTGTGGGTCCCTCCCAACTCAGGATATTCTATGATTCACTGTATTTTGATAGACATAAAAAAAAAAAAAATCTGAAGTTTTGGAAATAATGTATTATTAAGAATGTTATCATCTCACCTTCCCAGTTACACCTGCATACTGTATTTATTTGATTTTTTGTTCTTCCATTTATATTTAAAACCAGCAAACTCTGGATCCACTCAATGTAAACAAGTCTGAGTACTACAGTGCCCACATATAATTAAAAAATAGATATATGTAAATGTGACATTTGAGTCAACAGGTGTAAATATATCAGTCTGCTACAAGCTAGCATTTCCTGCTCATAAACATTATTCCCTTATTGCTCTGTACTCACTGTGCTTAATCCCGCAGGAATTATGATGTTTGTTGCTACATTTTGTAATGTATAGAACTTTATATTAATGTATGCAAAGAACTTCTGACTAAATGAATGCTTAAAAAGAAAACAAAGTTTTGCAGCTCTTATAATAAGAACACTTATTTGGATTGCATATTGGAAACCTGAAAATTGACCTTCTGTTTTAGGTCACCAGCAGTTCTCATTGTGCCATACTTCCATAAATAGGTGACTGCTGAACTCTCACTCAGACCAGCAGAAGTTGGGCTATATCCTTTCCATATCCCATTGTTGGGCTGTTCATGTTTAGGTGGAAGCTGTTCCATAGGTGGAAGCCAGGACTAAGGCGTATTTCTAGGTCCCTGAGGAGGTCTGAGACACTGCCATGGATGACACTCCTAAAACAAGTGTCAGACATGGGCAGGGTTCACTTCTGCAGGTGCTGCACTGGAGCCTCCAATGACTTTTTTTTGTCTGTTTATTTTGACTTTTTTTTAAATTCCATGTGTGTTTTCTTTCTTCAGATGACAAGTGGGATGACTCACATAAGCAGCTCTTCCATTGTCTGCACAGGCAGATGAGAAACCTAGCACCAAATTGATGCTGAATTTTTTTGTTGTATCACATCATTGCCAAGAGTTTAGTGAGGGGGAATGTGTGGATGTAGATACCCAATTTGTTTCCTGATAGCTAAACAAATCCAAGTTTTCTGTTTGCATATGAAAGACAAGTCCCCTTATTACCAGGAGAAGTAAGTTCTGCAGGGCAGGAGCTATCTTTCTCTTCTATTTGCCCAGTGGCCAGGCAAATTCTTTTTATTATGTTTTGGTTGTGCCTAGAGGTTAGGTCATGGATCAGGGCCTCCCTGAGCCAGACACTAGACAGAGGCTTGACAAACAAATGGTTTTTACCCCCAAAGCCTGCTGATTTATAAAACCCTCCAGTTACATAAATAAGAGTTTGGCTATCAAGGTGTCCTTGTTCCACAGGGATGTTGTTTATGTCAAATGTTATATTTAATTGTCCCCATGCTCAGATGAGCACATGCAGCACAAACTATGCAGCACTGCCCGGACTGGTCCTTGCTCCTGTGCCCAGTGCGTTAGGAAGCCGGGAAAGGAAGACGACAATTTCTGTGTTGGCAAGAGGCGCAACGCGTAGTGGGTGAATGGAGGAAACAGCTGGTGCTGAGCACCTGGCACCCATGGCATGTGTGTTTTGGGGAGGCTTCTTTCAGAGTAACTCCGATGTGCCCTAGAGGTGAAAGTGCAGCTTCTGATACAGTTTCACCCCAGAAGAGTCCAGTTTATGTCTCTGAGACTGCTTCACACTTAGAGAACACGACATTGATTGCAAGATTTGCCCCAGAAGTACAGACTTGACAGTCATTTAAAGACTAATTAGGTGGTTGTGGAGGTTCTGTCCAGCTCAGAACACAAGCAAGACTTGCCCAGAGACTAGACTGGTGTTTTTAGACAAGGCCAAATGTAGACCAACTCGGGAGAGTAGACTCTCAGCATATACAAGGTTTAGATTCATCCCTATAATTGTATGAGCAATCAGTGGATTAGGTTTCAGCTACAGCCACTTTATTTGACGAGAGGTAGGTTAAAAACCAGCAGGTGGCAAAATGACAGCTGTGGAAAGATGAGCCACGAAACTGTCCACAAAAATTTAATTTGATTCCCTTTTTCTCCCATTTTTCAACCCTTTGACCTCTTAGTATTCCAACAGGCCATCAGAGACCTTTAATGGGATAGATGCCATATACCTTAGAAAGCAGTGGGGCATAGTCTCTGTATTTACTATTTATTTGAAATATTGTGCTTTATGCCCAGCAGGTCCTCAGAGGGCCATCAGGAATCTACATTGCCTGGTTAATGGCCACCTGGAGATAGAAATTACACATGTACTGTGAATGGTTTTACTTTTCCATCCTAGTTTCTTGTGAGAGGAACTAAATTCTAGTTCTTTGTCAGACATGCTCCTGAGAACTTTTTTTTTAAAATGTAAAATGTCACTATCTTTGGTACATGGCCTGCCTCTTAATAAGAAATCAAAAGGTCAAAGGAGTCCAGATATTCCACTCAGCACACAGTTTATAATGCCTTAATCTTCCTGGCTCTGCCAAAGTTTAGGTCTTTCCACCATTATGGTTTTCTTGTCTAAAAGCATGAGGAAACCATAGACTGATGTTTGGTTTAAGCTTGGGCATTATCCAGTCTCTTGGGTGATAAGCAATCCCTGAAGAAATGTCAATAACAACAAATAACCCAATTCTGTATCATTGAGAAGCATCTTGGAAGAAACAAAAGGGAATCAAGAACATAATGCTTCTAACATTACTCACTCTGTTCTACCATGTCAAGCCAGTTGGGTCTCTCTTCTGTTTTTCTTCACCTGTGCACATTTTTGGAGGTCAGACCTGTCACCATATGTCTGTGGTACAGTAAGGCCCGTTATATATAAATTCATGTTATTATCTCCTTTGCTCTGGAGTGCATTGAGATCCTTGCATGTTGTGTAAGTTAAACACATTAGTGTTGCACTTCCTTATCTTTGTTACACATATTAAAGGACCAGTCCTGTTTGTGCTTAGTAACATTGTCCAGCTTTGTTAGTTGTACTTTTTTTGTCCTTGTGTGGTCATGGTCAAGGGTAAACATTTCGCTTAAGTATTTTGTGGAATAAAGGGGTAGCTAGTTGGAACATAACTAAGTAAAATTCCTTTATAAACTTATTTTCATTCAGTATATCATATCCTGACACAGAAAGTTGCACATTAACCAGACTTGTGACTACATGCTACTTTAATTGTTTTGATTTGCTGCTCTGCATAGCCAGAGGCTTTTTCTATGTATTAATAAACATTACATTAATTTTCCATTGTTCCTGGGCTTAAGATACCACAGGTCAAACTGGAGCCTCATGAATCCCACTGGAAAACAAGACCAAACAAAAATGCCATATTGCATCAGGAAGTGATGTCAATAGCTGGAGTTTTGCTTCCAAACTTCTGTGTTTTACTTGACTTGCGAAGCTGTTTTCCTGTGCAAACCCATAGGCTTAATACTTGTGGGAATGACTGAGAACAAACATCTTGCAGTTTTACTGACTATCAATGCATCATTCTTTGACACACTATTAACAATCTGTTGACCTACGTAAAAATTGGAGTTTCAGGGAAAAAGAAAGTGTCCCATGTCTGCTTATCGATAAAATGCTCACGCTGCATAGATACATGAGTATATTGGATCGAGCTGCTCGTAGTTAACACATTCAAGATCCTACTTATTGTCAATATCTGACCCAAAACCAATGATTCATGTTCCAAAGAAAATGCTGCTTTTATATTTTTCCACCAACCCAGTCTCTCACCACAGACCCAAGTTATTCCCCCAACTACTGCTCTACATCTGGGTGACATGAGAGATAATTGCAGGACGCTTACAGTCCTGATAAACTATGGTTTCCCTTGCTCTGCAGCCCTTTGAAGTTGCAGACAGTTTCATGATAATTGATAATCTAATCTCTTCCCAGCCTGTTTTTTTTTTAAAGGCTGCTCTGAAACAGCAAGAAGGGGAAATATTACAGCATAAGTATTGATTGCTGCATGCAGAGGTCACTGTGTGGGGATTGCACTTTTATCACAAGGTTCTTGCGAAAGGTGAAGTTTTGGCAAGATCCTAATAATAACTGTGGAGTGCTAGTTAAATACAAGGGGCAGGGGGAGGAAAATTATTTTTTATTCTTAGTACCTCAAGGCTATACATGGCAATTACTATTGCAGAGGCAATAAAGAAGTTGTTAATTACAGGTTTTATACCCTTGTAGCACAAAGTAAGAATGAAAGGACTAAAGGTTACAAGTGGTACGGAAGGAAGAAAAGGACAGAAGAGTTGCTGGAGGTTTTAGTGCTGTTTAGTGAAACAAGTTATATAAGTTTTAGTGGGCTAGGACATGACAGAGGGGCAATTTCAGTTTGATCAGGATAAGAACTTGAAATCTTGCTTAACATTTGCTTGATTGCCCTTCAAATTTTTGCTGGGACTACATGCTTACCTAAAACCTTCACACTGGCTGCTGTCTTCCACTGGAGCAAAGTCATTGCATGAGAACATTGTGAAAAATGTTAGAGTTTTGCAGCTCTAAATATGCTTCAGAGACATTTTAATGACTGAAATTCTGGACAGTGGTTTTGTCAGGGACTCTCTCTAGAAATACAGAATTGGTAAGTGGAATGGTTATACTTTACAAGCGTAATACAAAAACATGGTAAATATCTGTGTGTTTAACAGAGGCAATTTGTTTATAAATGAGAAAAGTTTCCGTTCCATTCCATTTGACGAACTTATCCTTGTGATAAGTGATATTCATGAGAATTTGTAGTACTGTACAATATGTTAACTAGGGGCATGTAATTTTCTGAATGCTGACAGGGATAAATATATGCGCCTGCACACACACAAAACTCACACATACTTAATGAGAGCAAAATTAAAGTCTTCTGAAACAAGGCTGATTGATTAAAACTCAACAGACCCACACAAATATGAACACTAATACACATGGCTCATAAAGTGCTTTCACACCACATCTTTAAAAGGGCAATGCAAACACTAACTTCTCACCAGACCAAACCATTAACTGTGCCAGACAAGAAATGGGATAACTGGTGAGTAAAAGGCATAACTAGCTCTTGTAACATTTCCTCTCCCCTTTGTCTTTTTTTTCCCCTGACTGTACACCATTGCAAATTAGAGCTCTTTAACTTTGAGCCAGACTGCATTTCCAGATTACTGGAAATGGCAACAGAGTTTGACCTTATCCATCCTCACCCTACTGGCCTTTAAAGTAAAGAACAGGGCTGTGGTATAGCCGTCTACTTTGGTTTTGCACATTCGGAGAATTCATCAATTGCATTACACTTGGCATGGTTGTTTGTAAAATTGGACCTAGGCAATGATTTATTTGCAAAAAATCAATAACGTTGAATTTGACAAGGAATAGGTCTTATAAGCCAGGTGGAATTGGGTACAACTGGGAAATACTGTGATAGTCCAGCATTCTCCTTTTTAATTCCTCTTTTTGCTCTCTCTTTTCTCTGATCTTTTAGAAGCGTGTCAGTACCTTACTTGTAGGTATTTAGATAATACAGACATTACTGCTGCTCTTTCTACTCCACCATCACCTCTTCTGATCACAATAATTGCTGTCACTAACTGTGAGGAGATACTGATTTCCAGCAGGTGAAGTTTCTTCACTCATTCTTCGCCCTTCTATCACCTGTATTAGTTATGCTCCTTTTTAAGGTTTCTGCAGGCTTCCTTAGAACACCAGGCATATGAGTTTCTGGAGATTCATTTTCACAAGAAAATTGAGAGAAGAATTTTGTCTCTCACCATACAATTTGGTGAGAACCGTAATTCTGTGGGAGCCACTGGAGAGCTGCAAATTCTGTGTTTGAGCATTGTGAATGCACAGATCATTTGTTTGGATCATGTTCCATGAGTTTAAAGTCTCCTGGCTGTCTCTGACCCACTACATGTGTGCATCAAAGTTGGTGTGCAACAGTGATGCAGATCTGAGAGGGTCTGGAACTCAGACTCACTGCAAAAAGTCTCTGTGACTTACCATACTTTGGTCCAGGAAGTCCTGAACATCCATATGGATTATTCTTCTTATTATTTTTTCTCTGATCTCTCTGTTATGATATCAACTTTGTTTTCTCCTTCCTTCTCCTACTCTCTGTACTTCCATATGATTTCATTTTCTCATCTTAACTTCCACAGCTTTATGTATTTGGGAATCACTCTCCTCCCAGAGTGATGTGAGGAGACGCCTCAGTGTAGTAGGCCTCCCATACTTTTTTCAGAAGAGAATAAAAAACAGAAAAAAGAAATTAAAACAGCTCAAGAAATTCACTTAGCCTAACCATGTAAAATTAGGTTGTTTTGACTTTGAGAGCAACATCCTCTTCTTGGATTATCTTGCACATACTTTTTTGCTTCCACTGCTTCTTTTTCTAAGTTTCCCCTTGTCTCTCTGTCTGGATTCTTGACTGTACATCTTTCCACCCCCTGCCCCACTCTCTCATTCCATTTTCCCCATTCTGTAAGAGATCATAGATGTAATTTAAATTATCTGAGGACAACAAGGGCAAATAAATGTATGCTGGCCGATTGACCCTGGTCAGCCAGAAGAAAACACATGGCTTCTGTGTCTTTTATCTCAGAGATAGGAATTGCTATGGAAAATTATTAGCTACTACTGTGGCCTGTGTCAGAGTCAGGTAAGGAAGCACGTAGTAGCTTTATATAGATAAAAGCTTTCAGTGTGCCTAATTTTCTGGCTAGAACTCTATCCCATTTTCCTAGGAACTTTATAAAGCAGTAATTTTAGCACACAGCTTTCCCCATGACTGAACTTTTGTGTTTACTTATTTTAAATATAACACCTTTTAGAAGATGATGTATGGGTAGGTGTGGTGTGGGAAGAAACTGCTGCACTTTGGTTAAAGCACCAAGCATACACTTAATAAAAGGCAGAAGGAGGACACACTTTTTCCCTCGACTTTGAAAGAACTTCTTTGTGTGCTTATGGTACTAAAGGTTTTCTTCTTAATTTAATATGTTGGTTGATCCTAGTTTCTTGGCCTGATTTAATGTCTTTTATTTTCAGAATTAAAGATTTCTGATTTCTTTTATATCCCTAGCATTGTTTTCATGTCTGTTTGTAATATCCTTTCTATTGGATGTTGTTTCTTCTATGTTGTCTGCTCCGTCTGTGATAGGGCTTTCGCTGGTGTAAATTCAGGCCAATATCTGAGTGGTGAGGAAAAGTACTTTTCTCTCTTTCTTCCGTTCTGGAGAGCTTTTGTATAGTTTTGTTCTGTGTGGACTTTCTTAATATCTTCACCAGGAGTGTGTATGACTCTGCCTAGCAGACTGGATCTCCAGGATCACTTTCCCATGTTACTTATGAGAGGCCTGTTGTGTGTCTTTCCTGCGTAGTTGCACTGGAGGGGATTTGGGCACAGAAAGCCTTTACACGCTGACATAAAACTGATATTTGGCCATGGAGGTTTTTGTTATGGATGAGGATGTTTCTTTCCTGGGAAATCCCGTTTATGTTCTTCTGATACTACAGTGGGCACAAATACTTTAGGATGATCACAAAACAATTTTACCATTATTTTGTAAGCAGAAAAATAAGATCTATAAAAAGTTTAAATTAAGAGTAATCAAGAATTTTCCAATCAAGATCTGATTCATATCTCATAAAAAATGTGGAGTTTTTTTAGAAATGAAAAACACTTGAGACTTCATGTGTTATTCTTCTGTGGACAGCCTGGGCCATCTAGTCACAACCTACTCGTGGTAATCCTTCCTGCATTACTCAATAGAGAGGTATAGCTGGGAAGAAAACTGCATTTGACTCATGTCTTGTTACTCTCTGTTTCATGTAGCAGCAGGATAAGGTTCTGCCCTTTTTGCAAGTATCCATATTCTGATCTCTAACAAGAGACTTGAATATCTGTGGATTGTGTGAAATGCACAGAGAAACTGCTGCTTTAAGAGCTACTTCCCTACAGCAGAGGAAGCAGCCAATGCTCTGTGGGGAATAAACTCCAGTTGGCTGTCCTAAACTATTACTCTTACAGCGAATTCCTATTAGTTTATCCTGCATCTGAAATAGGTAGGTAGAATTGATGTCATTTAATGGCCAGGATATTCATAGGAATGACCTACATGTGGAGGACACAGACTGTAAACAAAATTGTATTTTGTTCATTAGCTACAGTACAAATCAATTCTGGGTAACAGAGACATCCTAATAAGACATTTTTGTCGTACGTCTATGATCAAGGTGAACCTTAAAATAGTTGTGTAATATACACATATGATATTAAATTATTAACCATACAGAGATAAACTTGTTCCATTCAGCAACATCCAGCTGCTACTTATAAAAACAATGTTCTGAGAATTATGAATGGGTCACACTTCTAAAATTGTGTTACCATACTAGAGTGTAGAGGACATAGATCTGCTTATACCTTCCTGCAGGTTATTCCTAGATACAGTGTGTGTAACTTGCAGGAAGGTAGTCCCTTGTATTTTGTAGGCGTGGAAACATGAATTTCCAAGAGGATTACACCAGGGGTTTCTGTCATTCATTTTCCTCTCTGACAATGACTGGCATGTATTCACAAGTGAGTGTTAAATGTGATAAATTTGTAAGCTGGGTTCCAAGTCAATCAATTAGCTACGTGAAAACTACTAATCTTGGATTACTTATGCTCTGGATATATTTCTACCAGCTCTGTATGCACTAACATTGTGTTAAATGATAGAGTGTTGGTGATTGCTACAAAAAATATGCAGTCTATAGTCTGAGACAGGTCAGACAAAAATGCATCTAGACCTTAGTGATGTAGGATCCCTCAGATAGATCAATGAGACTATCTAATACTGATGTAAGTTAAAGGAAGCAGCCTAGGAGAAAAGGGAAAATTTAAGGGCTGATATAAAGGAAAAATGTGTCAGGAAACTCTGGCAGAGAAAAGGCACAATACACATCTGGGCAAGAGAATCGAGATCTGATGGGTCAATACATGTGTCGGTAAGGGGAGTGTTAAGAGGAAAATGTTACATGTAATAGAATTTGAATTCTGTGTGTAAGAGGTTTTAAAACAAAAGGCTCACACAGACATAGAAAAAAGATTGCAATGCATGAAGTTTTCCCTTTCCAAAAAGAAAAATAAAAAGAGAGAAAAAAAAAAAGAAAAAAACCCTGGAAATGCTGGATATCCTCAGAATCCAACATATTAGCTGTTAGAGAGTACAGATAAATTACAGCCAATCAAAAGCAGTAAGGTAGAGTGAGTGCTTGGTATGTTGACCTGTTTTTCAGTAGCAGCACTTATTCTTCAGAGCTGTAACAACTTGATAGTGGAAGAGTAGTAGCCTCAGATGGGCTACAGAAACTTTTACTTCTTGGTCACGGTTTGAGTCCAGCCTGGGTTTTCTGAGGCACAAAAGAAAACGCAGATGCTGCTGTCCTTGCATAATTCAGCTGTGCAGCTTTCATTCTCTGCCTGTGTGAACAATCCCACTCCAGATGGAGCCCACTCCTGAAACCCTCCTTTTACTGCACCTGCTCTACCTGCAGCCTGGCTGTCTTCACAGTAACTCACACCACTGACCATTTTTAATTGGAAGTGAAATCAACCAAAGACATTAAAGAAATTGCAAGCAGTTGCTTGTAATCACAGCTTAGTGAAAGAGACATTGCAGTCCCTGAGTGGAATGATGAACCAAACCAATAGAGGGTACACTATGGAATAGCCCAAAAAGGAAGCATTGCTTGTGGGATGTCAACTCATCTTTATCTGTCAGCAGTGAAAACACAAGAAGACATGCCCTTTTGAAAAGTAAACACAAAATTATGCCTCCAACACAAACCCAAGCTATTAAAAAGGCAGCTTTTATTCCTTCTCATAATGTTCAGGAACATAAGGCAGTAGCACTGATGTGGCTCCACAGCTGTTGCCAGGGGAAAGTAGGAATGTAGCCTGCCACATCTGGGGTGACATCTTTGAAGAGGCACTTAATCTGCAGTGCTGAGGTATGCTAAGCCTCTTTGCTTTTCTTTGCCAGTTCTCAAGCTAATACTACTCCTGGAGAGCAATGCTGATTTCAAGTCAATGGGTGAGATGAAAGAACAATTAAGGACAGTGATGCTTTATGCATTGTGGAAAACATAAAGACAGGACAATAGCATAATTCCTTGATCACTCCAGCAGAAGATTTACTTTGCCACACTTTAAAGTTGTAGGTTCCCAATTTCTAAAACAAAAATGACAGGAATTTTTAATCACTGAGTGTGTGTTTTGTGAATTGAAGGGGGGCATTGAAAGACTGGAAAATAAAAGGTATCTACTGCTATTACACTGATGTGTTTCTATTGGATCAAAGCATTTTCTTCTCTGTAGCTCTTCAGAAACAATTTGCCAGTATTGCTAGGCAGGCATTACACAAAGAAAGAATCAGGTGAAGAAACAAACACAAGAGAAACTCTAAAAAGTAAAAATGCCTTTATGTCATTATTCCTATTTTCTAATAACTGAAAAACTCAGAATCCAGACCTTTTAGGTTGCTGCTTAAAAAAAAAAAAAATACAAGAAGGGACATGAGAGAGAAAGAAAACACAGAAATACTGATCTCACATATCTAGTCTAAACTTTTCTTTGGTTTGTGGGGGGATAACATTTATTCCAAAACCAGAATGAGAGGCTGAGTCTTACAATAGGGTTGCCAGGCATTTGAATCTTCAGATTTCTGTGCTATGTTAAAGTCTGGCTGGTTGCATTGTGTTAAATGATGAAGTACGAAATTAGGATATTACTAGTTGCTGCAGAGCCCTGCACTTAAACTAAATGCTCTTCAAAAGAATATTTTTAATTTCATCTTGAGTGGTGAAATGACTTTTATTTTTGAAGATTTTAGAAGCTTTTACATCTAGGTGTACAATACCTAAACATTACTCCCCAGGACATGAATCTAACTTTATTTATGTATGCCTGTGTTTGTACATTCATATAAACATATATATCTACTTGCACACACACACTTACACATAGTTTAGATTTCTTTTACCAGTATAAAAATTTCACCTTCCCATGTATGTGAGCCTTTGGTAATAAAAGAATGCACTGTTTGCAAGTACTGTTTGGAGAACTATCACTTTGGCCCAGAACTCAAGGGAATGTTCAATGATGGACCAAAATTCATGTCTCAGCCCCCACTTTTAGACAGACATAGGAAAGCAGCAAAAAGCCTGGTAGTGTTCACAGCACTCAGAAATTACTCTGTTTAAAGCAGACATTTTGGACTAGAAATTTCTGAAATTTTTAAGAGATTGAAAGGAAAGGAAAATAACCTCAGAAAATCAGAGCAGTGAACCATTTTTTTAATTTATGAAAAAGTGTCATTGAAAATATGTAGCACAGGTCAGGGCCTATGATAATACCTCAGGGGAGTTTTTTAACTTGCTGCCATCCAGTCAGTTTCACTGGAAAAAGTAATTTGGGTAGCAGTCTCCTGTTTCCCTTCTCTCTCTGATGGGCTGTGTGACTGTGGACAGGTCATTCAGGATTTGATCCAAAACCCATTAATATCAAGAGAAAGACTCCTGTTGACTTCAGTGATCTTTAGATTGGAATCTGTGTTTCTGCTTCTTGCCTGGATGCTACTAACTTCCACTGTGTGTGTTTGAAAGCTAGAGTCTTTCTGTGCTTCAGTATTCTCATATCTGAAAGGTCTGTGGTGAGACAGCCTAATTAGTATAATCTATGTTAACATTTTAATGCATGATCTTATTCAGAGACCTAAGAACATTAAATAATAAAACATGATCTAAAAGATTTGTAAGGTTGTGCTAAGAAAAACAAATAAGAAAACCAATTTATATTACTATCTGAAAGTTTTAAAACATCTTCCTAGGCTTAATGGGCAAAATCAGGCAATTTTTCTGTGGTTATGGTAGAATTTGTCTGTTTAAGTTGCTGTTGCTCTGTGGCTGAGGGATGGTGTAGGAGAATGGCAAAAGGGAACATGGCACAGAAATCTTGTCAGTATGTCAGGTTGTGGGGATGTGAAGCAGGTTGGTTGGACTGGGGCTCAGTGTCTATTTCTCAATAGACCTTTCAGGGTTTTTTGTTTTGTTTTTGATTTTTTTTTAATTTTTTTTTTTGTACTGTTTTCTATTTCTAAATCAGTATGGAATTCACAAGACCAATTTATCTCCTATTTCATGATCTTTAGGAATATTTTCTCTTTTTTTGTACTTTAGCATTCTCCACTGTTGTCTAGCCAAATCCATTCCCTAAGACTGTAGTGCCTTCTCCTTACAATGCCACTCTAAGACAATGGCCATGATGGGAACCACATGCCTAAAACTGGTACTAAGTCTTGACTCTCGTCCATGAATTTTCTTACTGTAACATATGGTCATCTCCAGTGCCATGCGAGGCTGGTAGGAATTTGCTAATCATGTTAAAGACATCATTTTTATACTATTATCTCCCTTATGTTGCCAACATATACAGAAAAAGGAGGATTCTGCTTTCAGTGGTTTCTCATGAAACAGCAAGAAGGAATCAAGTCAAGTGGGTTGGCTCAGGTGCTCACCTCAGTTAGCCAGGGTGTGGCAACTGCACCATTCAGCTTGGTGTCATCTTCAAACTTTCAAAAGGTGCACTCAATTCCTTTGTCTATATCATTCATGAAGATATTAATAACACTGGTCCCGATATGGACCCCTGAGGGACCCCACTTGCCACTGATGTTCATTGGGACTCTGAGCCAGTGACCACTACTCTCTGGATGTGACCATCCAGCTGCTTTTCATCACTCTCTGATGGCTCTCTGAATCATGAGCATTTTGGGTAGATGGATTTTATTCCTTTTCTTCTTCCCTACCTTTGGTGGCCTTCTTTTTGTCCCTGTGTGGGAAAGGTAAAAACAATCTCATTTTCCATGTTGTCAAGAAACAGTGGAGCGTTTGGTTTGTTGTTCTATTTTGGTATTTAAGCGGACGGTTGAAAGAAGTAAAAAGACCTTAAAATGTCATGTATTAGATATGTAAAATAAGGTGGTGGGTGAAGGAAGGCGAAGCAGGGATATACAGGTACTGGGAAAACATGCTTTAGAAAATGAAATAGCTTTTGACTCTGAAAGAGCCACATATGAATGCTGGTCCCAGATTTCCTGTGGTAGCTGGCTGCATGTATGGAACACTGCCACTTTAAAAATTTATTTACAGGTGCCGTGTCTGTATGGACAAATTATTTTCTATAATTACCCATATTCTTTTAAAGAAAAGAACCCCAGGAATCCCTCAGATGATAATGCAGTAAACCCATTGAGCCACAACACAGCATCTCCCTCCTCAGAAGCAGACATTGAAGGGAGGTGAGCTGAAGCTGCCCCAGCCACAGCAGGTAGCTCAGCACACTCACTTGGCTGAAGTATAGATGCCTGAATGGATACCAGTTCCCTTCCCCCTTCAAAATACCGTGCCATCCCACTGCTCTGTGTGCTAGCTTGCCCAGCTGTACCCTTTTATGCCTCTTATAGACAGACACACAAAAGCTTTGTGCACTAAACATTGGTTCTGCTTCCACACTATGCACATTCTCATTTACATATATATACACATATATATACATGTATATATATATGTAGATACTCACAAAGCTTGTAACTGGAAGCCCAAGTGGATAAGGTGTTGGGCTGTAAGCAAACTGCAGAATTACACAGTGAAAACACAAAGAGACCCAAACTACCACCTTCAGAAAGATGTGGATTGCATTCGAGCACAGTGGGTTAGGGTACTCCTCACTCCCTATGTACCTCTCTCAAGGGATTTGGAGCTCCTCTTCATTTTACGCTGCTATGGCTGAGATTCAAAGATCAGCATCACCCTTCGCTTTTAGATGCTCTTAGACAGTGCCTGTGGGTTCCTTCACATGTACACACTTGCATCCATGCACACCACCCTCTCTGTGATGTTCAAACTTATAAACCTTGTGCAATTGTTGTAACCAACAAATACAGTAAAGAAAAAGGTAGTAATGCTAAATAAGGACAGACTAAGCCAAACCAGTATTTTATGCCTTTCCACGAAGTCCAAGCAGCCTGGAAATATTTTTAAGTGCAAATGTAAAAACTAATCTCACTCTTAATAGCCACAGAATTTGTAAATAGCTTCTTTATAACCTTTGTCATTCCTGTGCCTTCATCACAAGATAATTACACAAGTCCAGTGTTTCTAAGTGCATAGTTCTCTGGGATGGCATCCGCTACATAACTTCCCTTTCAGTTTTCTAATTTTTCTTCCTTCTCCATCAGCAGGTGACAGACACACTATATGCTTCCCTGGTACACTTGATAGGGCAAGATATTTTTAGTGATCTGCGTAAATATTTTGAATTTTGCCTAGTCTAAGCCTCTAAAATGTCCATATATGAGATTAGAATCTTACTTGAGTCAAAGCCTGAGATCCTGCAGTAATGCATCAAGGCAAGAAAATGGAAACCTACTATTGGAGACATATGAAGTCACCCCTTAATTATTCTAATTCCCATGTCTAAATATATTATTTCATGGTAGCAGGACAAACCAGGGCATTTGGAAATTACCTGACATTCAAGATCGTGAGCTCTTATCAATTCAAACCCCTTTGACCTGCGTGGAGAAAACATCTTAAACAGTTGAAATGAGTAATAAAAAGAGACTTCTCTGCTCTGCAGATTGCAGTGTGCTATGGAAATGCCCTAACAAACATTAAATGAGCTTGTTCAAAGGCCAGGAGCAGGAAAGGGAGACAGATCTGTACAAACTAAGGCAGTTTTGCAGGTTGTCTTAGGCAGAAAAGTTTTGTGATCCAAGACAGTTCATTTAAAGCTTGCTGGGCTATCTCTGTGCTCAGCTGCAGAAGGCTGGGGAGAGTTTATTTCACACAGCTTAGATGACTAAAGTAAGTATACTGTTTAAGCAAAATTTTTACAACACCCTTATGGATACAAATAAATACTCTAAAGAGATCACTTATCCAATCTCTTTTAAATGTCTATATTTGGATGAGATAAACTTCACCCTTTTCTCTCCACTGAATGTAGAGGGCTCAGATTTCTAGCTTTGAGATAGACATCAACATGTTAAAGTCTAATGCAAAAGAGATAAATCCCCATCGCTACCTTTTTAGACAGGTAGAAAAAACCATCTGGTTCTCTCAGTGCTGTGCTAATTCTGAATTCTAAATGGAGCAATATAATCAGAATCTTGAATTCGTAGGCATCAGAAATGAACATAGCTTCTTGGTTGTTGGTCTTCCTCTGATGGTTGGACCACATGAACCTCTGGGGTCATGTGGTCTCATTTATACACAAGGAATTGAGATCCATATGTTTCTGGGTGCACTGCAGAGGGAACGCATAGAAATCCTGCACTGCATCATCACGGGACTAATACATGACCAAAGCCACTGCTTGTCAGAAAACAGTATTCAGTCATTAAAGACCTCAGTGTTTGAGATATTTATACAGCTAGTGATAGAACCATGTGAAAAACAAACTACTGTCCACCCCACCCACTTCCCCCCTCCCACCCTTTTAGACTGAATCCCCTAATTTGCTCACTGAAGAAGGAGAAGAAGAAAAGTTCACCACAAAACAATGTTCAGATATATGAACAGTGGTTGAGCTCTGAGCTCAAAACTACTACTGGTGTTGGACCCCATCTTGCCCTGTGTGTAGGTCTGAGAAGCCATTCCACTTTGGACATCTATTTGGTAACTCTACCAAAGCCACATACAAAAGGATTTGGCAATTTCTAAAAGAAGTATTGCAGTTCAAAGCTGCAGAACTGTGTGTAACAATTCTGTGTCCTAACATTAAAAGTCTTTAACATTTGGTGCAAACCTTAATGTTACTTCTGAAGCCTTGAAAAGAGCACTCATTAATCAAATAAAAACTGTCATTCTCCCATGATAAGGCTTAAAAAGCCAAATCAGTTTACAGATGTACAGAAGAAGACCACTAACATTAGCAAGCAGTAAAGAAGGCAACTCTCTTCCCAAATTCTGGCTCAAATTTCAGTCAGAAATTAATAAGGCAGTGTGAGTTATTTGCTTTTAACAAAAAGTAAACTCTGAATTGCAGGTTAACAAATCTGAAAGAGAGACAAAGGTCAAAACCAGACATAACTTGGGAATAAGGAGTTGCCCAACACAGTAAAAACAAAGAAAGATATTTTAATGTAAATCAATACCCAGAAACTAGTGAAGCGAGATAGAAAAAGTTCAGATATGTTGTACTGTGCTGATTTCTCTCTCTATGGTTTCTGCTACTGTGGTGTCTCAGACTGTTTGAACCCCTTTGTAATCTTACAGCTCGTGAATCTTTCAAATTCTATTAAATCCTACATCTTTGCTCAGCATTTGAATTTATAGTACTTGCACTAGGTGGCATAGAAGCGAGAGGTCTGTCCTCATGTCTGTTGAAAAAGAAGACGTACTTTCGACTTTAAACTGTATCATTAGCTCATGCACCATTTTGTGTGATGGCAACTGGGGGCTTTTCAGCAATGAAATCAGTACCAGCGCAGAAGGACAGGTGAATCTGTGTTCAAGAAGTGAAACAAATACACCTGCCCCATGTTACACAAAAATTAGAAAAATACTTCAAAAAGTGTTCCTAGTAAAACACTGTGTACTGTGGCCCACTGTGCATTGACAAGACTTAGATTTTTCAAAAAAAGTGCAAAGAGTTTTAAGGGCTTTAATTCCCTCTCTAATATTGGTCAGTGATAATAGGAGTTTGCAATCATAGATATTAGGGAGGGATGAGAGTTATTTGACTGCTGCACTCTGTTTTTCTCCTTACACTCAGAACAGTTCAATACAGAGGGTGTTCCTCTTGGTCTCATTTTGTTTTTAGTTACTTATATTGAGGGCCATTTCCCTGTCAGAGTTTCTTTAGCACACAGAAACTGAAGTTTCTTCAGTTCCCATTGAATCTGTCTAAATAAATTTCAGAGAAGATGATGAATTTTGAAAGTTTAATTTTCTGATGGATCTGTCAGCTTTTGCTATTTTGAGCAAAGAGACCTGACAAAAACTGTTTTCATCACCAGATGCCCAACTCCTGACATCAGCTCCTGCACTCTGCTCTGCTTCCCCTTTCCCAGTGGTCCTTCTAAGGAACGATGTTCTTCGTTATCCAAGGAAGGGAAATATTGCACTGGTTCTTTTGCAGGTCCACCAACACCCATGGTGCTCTGCAGGAAACAGTGCTCTGCATGAACCCTGCAGTAGGGTCATAGTCTGATCTCTGTAAATCTCATCCTAATCTCTTACCTAAGGAGAAGGTAACTTCAAACATGAAGTTTAATTTTTATTTTAGAGCAGGTGTTACAAAAATTTAATTGCAGGGCTAGATAGACATGTGGCATGTTTTGACACTGGCCAAATGCCAGGCACCCACAGTAGCTGCTCACTCACCCTCCCCTATCACAGCTGGGCAGAGGAGAGAAAATTTAATGAAGGCCTTATGAGTTGAGATAAGGACCTGGAGAAAACAGTCCAAGGGCAAAACAGGCTCAACTTAGAAATACAAAGTGAGTTTATTACTCACAAAATCAGAGAAGGATGATGAGAAGTAAAATAAGCCCATAAAAACACCTCTTCTTCCCCCAAGCCCTCCCTCCTTCTCACCAACAGTGCAGGGAGACAGGTTGTGGGGGTTTTGGTCAGTTGTCACCCAAGATTTTCTTCTACTGCACAGGAAGAGGAGTCCTTTCCTTGCTACACTGTTGGGTCCCTCCCATGGGAGACAGTTCTCCATGAACTTCTCCAGTGTGGTCCCGCTCTCACGAGCAGCAGTCCTCCCAAAACTGCTGCAACGTGAGCCCCTCCCATGGGCACATAGTCCTTCCAAAACTGCTGTGGTGTGGGTCACTCTTCCATGGGGTGCAGTCCTCCAAGGATAGGCTGCTCCAGCCTGGAAGCAGGGGCCCTCTCTCTCCACAGGTCTCCCACTGGAACACAGCCTCCTCCAGGCATCCACCCGCTCCAGAGTGAGCACCTCCCCCACAGGCTGTGGATGGATCTCTGCATCCCCTGTGGATCCCCATGGGCTGCAGGGAGACAACCTACTGCACCATGGTCATCACCACGGCCTGCAGGGGAACCTCAGCTCTGGCACCTGGAACACCTCCTCCCCCTCCTTCTCCACTGACCTTGGTGTCTCCATGTTGTTTCCCTCACATGTTCTCACCTCCTCCTCTTCTCTAGCTGGAATTCAAATTGCCTCCCCCCTTTGTTTTAATTTTCTTCTTAAATATGTTATCACAGAGGTGTTACCAGCCTCTCTAATTGGCCCAGCTTTGGCCAGCAGCATATCCATCTTCAGAGCCATCAGGGATGGCTGATGGACAGGGTGGAAGCTTCTAGCAGCTTCTCACAGAAGCCACCTCTGTGGCTGCCCCACTACCAAAAACCAGGCCAACACAACATGCTATCCACCAAGGTGTCTCAGGTTTTTTGTGTCTTTTACTGAGTTATTTTTGTCAAATACCTTCTGTTTGTTTTAGCTGAAACACCTTTGGCAAAGCATATTAGTCTTCATAAAACCTCATCCATTTTCCTCGTTTGGGGAAGCAGTTCAGCTGGAATTCCTTCTAAGTCTCCTGTGTTGGGTCAGGAGTGACAACGTGTTTTCTTTGTCGGCTTTGGATAAGTGAGTCACATGCATTTTTAAGAACGGAGAGATGGTTGACATGCGGAGAAAGTAGGTGGATATAAACTTAAACTTTGCACTTACTGGCATCTGCAGTAAACAACAGAGAATATGTAGGGCTTGAGAGAAAGCCTTTTGGAATTCTACAAAGTTTAATGCATAAGTTCAAAATTTATTCCTAATTTTTGCTGAAGGACATCTACACCAATGCATGCAGCATAGGCAACAAACAGGAGGAGCTGGAAGCCATTGTGCAGCAGGCAAGCTGTGACAAAATTGCTATCATGGAGGGATGGTGGGATGACTTGCACAAGAGAAGTGCTGAAATGGATGGCTGTAAACTCTTCAGAAGGGATTGGGAAGGAAGGAGAGGGAGTGGACTATCCCTGGTTGTTGGAGAGGGTTTTGGTGATCTAGAGCTTAATAATGATGACAATAGGGTTGAGTATTTGTGGGTAAGAATTAGGGGTAAGGTCAACAGGGCAGATATGCTCATGGGAGTCTGTTATAGACCACCCAACTAAGATGAAGAGGCAGACAAAACATTCTATAAGCAGCTGGGAGAAATCTCACAATTGGTAGCCCTTGTTCTTGGGGCAGACTCCAACTTACCAGATGTGTGTTGGAAATACAGCACAGCAGAGAGTAAGCAGTCTAGAAGGTTGCCAGCATGCGTGGAAGAGAACTTCCTGACACAGCTGATGAGGGAGCCGACTGAGGAATGCACCTTGCTGGACCTGGTGTTTATGAACAGAAGAACTGATGGGCGATGTAATGGTTGGAGGCTGTCTTGGGCACAGCTATCCCAAAATGATGGTTTTGATTCTTGGAGAAGGAGAGGGTTCAGCACAACTGCAGCCTTGGACTTCCAGCAGGCAGACTTTGGTCTGTTTAGGAGGCTGGTTGACGGAGTCCTCTGGGAGGCAGTGCTGAAGGACAAAGCAGTCCAGGAAGGTTGGACATTATTCAGGAAGGAAATCTTAAAACTGCAGGAGCAGGCTGTCCTGGTTTTCTGGAAGATGAGCCAGCAGGCAAGAAGACTACCCTGGCTGAACAGAGAGTTTTGTCTGGAATGCAGGAAAAAAAGGAGAGTTTATTACCTTTGAAGAAGGGTCAGGCAACTCAGGAGGACTACAAGGATGTTGTGTGATTATGCAGGGAGAATATTAAAAGGGCCAGCTAGAACTTAATCTGGCTACTGCCATATAAGACTATAAAAATGTTTCTATAAATACATCAGCAATAAAAGGAGGGCTAAGGAGGGTCTCCAACCTTTATTAGATATAGGGGGAAATGTAGTGACACAGGTTGAGGAAAAGATTGAGGTAAGTAGCACCTTCTTTGCCTCAGTCTGTAATGGTAAGAC
Organism: Corvus cornix cornix; assembly: GCF_000738735.6. Classification (NCBI taxonomy): domain Eukaryota; kingdom Metazoa; phylum Chordata; class Aves; order Passeriformes; family Corvidae; genus Corvus; species Corvus cornix. The sequence goes on along the minus strand of NC_046333.1, from coordinate 20,436,056 downwards.
CAGTTATTCTCCAGATACCCAGCCCCCTGAGCCAGAAGACAGGGATGGGGAGCAGAATAAATTCCCCATAATCCAGGAGGAAATGGTCAATGACCTGCTACATCACTTAGACATACAAAAATCTGTGAGGGCAGATGCAATCCACCTAAGAGTTCGGAGGGAGCTGGTGAAAGTGCTCATCAAGCCACTTTGCATCACCTATCAGCAGTCCTGGCTAGCTGGGGAGGTCCCATTTACTGGATATCGTGACATTCATCTACAAGAAGAGCAAGAAGGAGGATCCAGGGAACTACAGGCCTGTCAATCTGGCCTCTGTACTGAGGAACATCATGGAGCAGAACATCTTGAATGCCATCAGTCACCATGTAAAAGACAACCAGGAGATCAGGCCCAGCTGGCATGGGTTTATGAAAGACGGGTCCTGCTCGATCAACCTGATTTCATCCTACGACAAAGTGACCTACTTAGTGGCTGTGAATGTTGTCTACCTGGACTTTAGTAAAGCCTTTGACACTGTTTTCCACAGCAATCTCCTGGACAAACTGGCAGCCCATGGCTTAGACAGGTGTACGCTTCGCTGGGTTAAGAGGTGGCTTGATGGCCAGGTCCAGAGAGTCATGCTGATTGGAGGAACCATCCTCCATCTGGTGGCCTGTCACAAGTGGTGTTCCCTGTGCTGGGGCCAGTCCTGTTTAACATCTTTATTAATGATCTGGACAGGAGGGTTGAATGATTCCTCATTCAGTTTGCAGAGGACACTAAATTGGGTGTGAGTGTTCAACTGCTGCAGGGCAGGAAGGCTCTGCAGAGGGATCTGGACAGGCTGGATTGCTAGCCTGAGGTTCAATAAGGAAAAGTGCTAGGTCCTGCACTTGGGTCACAACAACCCCGTGCCATGGTACAGGCTTAGCAAAGAGTGTGGAAACCTGCCTGGCAAAAAGTACCTGGGGAAGGTGTGGCACTTATAGACAAGGTTTAGCAGTGGACCTGGCAGTGTTTTGTTAACAGCTGGGCTTGGTGACCTTGAAGGTCTTTTCCAACCTAGACCATTTTATGATTCTGTGAAATGTAAGATCTTTGTAAGCTTATTTCACAACAATATTTAAAGAGTTTGGAAATATATGAAATATCAGCAAATAATAAATAAAATGACCTTTAAAACATATTGTTGAGGTTTTTCCTATTGGCTTCAAGAGCAAGTGCATATCATATTATCCCATAATTAAGATTTTCAAATGTGTTTCAGGCTTTCTGCCTGCTCTGAAGGAGACAGTGTATTCAGGGTGGGAATATTGTAGCTGCTCATCTGGCATCCTCAGCACCACCTACACTCAGCATCCCAAACTCACCTCTTTTTCTGTGTGAACACAGTGCACAAGCCAGTCTTTCTGTTCCAGTAAAGCAAATCTCTGATGGATTCTCAGCCAGCTGCTGCCTGCAGGTTCAGTTTTCCTGGAGGGTCTCAGATGCTGGCCAGAGGCAGCCTGTTGTCTGCTACATTGGGAGCTGCATAAGCCCTCCCTGCACTGGAGGGCTGTGCTGAGGCTCAGATTACACTGTAAGACACAGCAAGGAAGGACCTCTATCAGACAAGTGGGATGTGGGCGATTCCTGACCAACTACACAGGCTCCACCACCATGTTAGCTGTGAATGAACAGCCTCATCAATGCTTGCTTTACTTATAAACACTGTTACAATATTGCAGCCTACAAGCTGTGTTGTAACCTACCAAGAGCTAAAGCTTTTTTGTCTCTGTCCGTGAGCCTGTGTCGTGTGAAGTGCTGGTTTCTGAATGGAGGGCAAAATAATCCTTTGAGTGTTCAGTCTTCTCTTCTTTGCCTTCTACAGTGACTAAACTAGTTCCTTGCTTGCTTCAGTATCTAGAGACCATCAAAGGGGCCAAAACTCTCTAACCATTCTCTCTACATTCCCTCAAACCGTCTTTTGTACTGTGCTGACTATGGCTTAATATTTAGAGAGTTTGAACTGGTGAATGCTCAGGATGTGAGAGACTCAAAAGTTCACTATGGACAGAGAGGGAAGAAAGACAAGTTTGAAAAAGTATAAAAGCCAGGGCCAGTTAAATGACATTCTTTCTCCCTCTCCTCCTCCCTTCATGCACTCACACAGACTTTGCCTTCTTAAGCACTTTTGCTGACCTTTTTTTTCTTTCCCCTTTTTATTTCTCTCTGTATATACTGAAGGGAAAAGAAAGGTACACAGCCATTTTTACGAGAATGTTGACTGAGGGTGGTCACCATCTGTGCAAACTGTCTGAAATTGTGACTTCCTCTTTGCCTTCTCTTCCATCTGAGAGAAAACCTCACTTTTAGATAATCCAGAGAATATTATTACCCACAACCCCCACCACCATGCTTGCCCTAACTCCCCCCCCCTTCACATGATTGGTGTTTTCCAGTCAAAACACGCTTCTCTCTTGCCTGAAAGGGCTTCTTTAATAAGATAGACATCCTGTTTAAGATTTGAGGATTTGACTAGTTAGCACCAGGAACTATGATGTGATGATTTGGGTACTGAAACAGAGAGGCCTAGCGTGATTGTTTATTAGAACAGTAAGTAATTAAATTTACTACTTATTTGCAGAATAAAGAATTTGTCCCTCCTCTTCCTTGCTCTCTCTTCTTCCCCTATTGCATGTTAGACCCTCAGAAACCTCGAAGACGACATCTAGGCCCACAGAGTTTTGCAGTTTAGTAAAGCTGTATGTTAAATTTGCCTAACTAAAACTGAGCAAACTTCTAATATTTTTCTCTTTTACTAAGGTTTTTCCAGGTACAATGTGTCTGGTTGAAGACAGCACTGCCCTAAATTCTGTTCACTAACTGGAAGTTACATTGCGTTCTTATGGGTGCTCCCTAATATACTTCTGAAAAAACTCAGTCTAGCTGACTTTACCTGAAGAGAGTCTTGGAGATTTGCCAGCAAAACTGAGCTGATGGCAGTCTGTGCCAGAGAGGGACAATACGGGTGCTGAATGGTGGGAAAATTATAATGTGCACAGCAGCCTTGAAATAGGCTTCTCTCTCTATTGTATAGACTACAGACAGACATCTTCTAGATCTATCTGTGCCTACTGGAACAGTCACTACCCTTCCCGGCATCTTGTTTCTGTCCACGTGGGATCTGGCAGCCCTTCAGACAGGCTCCCTGACCCAGTCCTGGCCAAAGGAGCCAGATGAACTTCAGGGGAGTGCTCTAGCAACTTTACTGTCTGAAATAAGGAAAAATCAGGCAACCTGGAGGAAAAAGAAGCAGGGAAGACAGCCTGTTCATCATGCATTGATTACTGACAGAAATGAAACCATAGTCAACTGGTTTAGCTGTGTTTAGATTAGGCGTTTGCAAGAATTACCTGCAGTATTTGCTGTTTGCTAATGCAAGCAAATCCCTACAAGGCATGCTGAGTTCAGAGTCCTCTGTCACTGAAAATGATCCTGATCTTAAATCTGTTTAAAAATGGTACTTAAATTTGTTTTCAACCTTCTTTAATTTATTATTGCCACTATTTTTACATGGTTTACAACAGCGCTAGCAATGCCCTTCACACTTCTATAGTAAACTTCTATGTGCAATTTTACAAATTTTTTTTAATGCTGCATAGCAGCTTGGCTTCTCAAAATGCTGTGGGAGTGGTTCTGGCTCTGATGCGTGTTAAGAGAACAGCCTAAGGCATCAGAGTTGTAACTTCTGATCAGAGAAAAGTTCTCTGAAGGAGAAAGTTACAGAGACAAGGAGGCTAGTTGAATATGTGGGCATTAGGTTTACTCTGCGATTCTTTTCATGCATTCTTTCTGAACAACTCAGATATGTATAAAGCTACCACAGCCCTTGCAAAATTGGAAATGAACATGGGAAATGACATTATTGAAGCATAATCTTTCAAGATTTTCTGGTCAAGGTGGCTTCTCCTCAGAGATAAGCTATTTTTTAACATATAAAAATATATGTTTCTTCGTGTTTCTCTTCACTTTACATTCTTGGAAAGTGGTGATAATGGCAATGGTTATTTTAGCAAAGAAGTTCAAGCTCTATTGCTGAAAAGATCTAGCTAAAGATGATTTTAAATGTAACATTTTTTAAAAAAGATATTGTAAGCCTTGAACCTCACCACATCCCTCTGTTCTAGGTTGTAGGTGAGTTTGCTGTGCATGAAGGAGGAGTGACTACAGACAGAGAATATGAAACCTGGTAGGCCTTTCTTAACAGCACCAGGATGTTATGGGCTCTCCCTGATTGCACGTTCTTCTGTACCTGGGTCAGCTAGACAGTCAGACAAGCAAACAGACTCCCAAACTGATGAATCTCATTTTGCTACATTAATTGTGCAGCAGAGGGACAGTAGAACTGAGAGGCAAATGCATGATAAAGGGAAATGGTGAGAATGTCTTTTTTAAATACAATAAGCCTGACAAGTTTGAACCATGTAATTGAGTATTGTCATGTCATGTCCTGTAATTTTCATTGTCCAACCATGTTATTTGAACCAGCAATGGGTTTTTGAACCAACGTTCTTTCATTCCCATCACTTCCTCAGTTTTTCCCTAGGAAGAGCCACTACTGTGAATGCTCTCACCTACCTTGTGAAGGGCAGATGTGTTCTCATTAGAGTAAATCAGCATCACTTAGCAGCATAAGTGAAGCCTGTAAAAACAATGGTCTTGTTTTTCTTACCCTGATGTAAATCAAGATCAAGCTGCCTGGCAGAAACAGATTTATACTGATGGAAAATTGAGGTAAGATCAGAATCAGGCCAACTGACTTCAGGTACATTCTCCTGTGTTGAGGGCTACTGAGGATGAGTTTTACATTTCATCTGAATTAATCTTTAACTGCTTGCTTGCTAGACAAGCAGAACAAATAGTCATTAATCTCAGCAAAATATGACACTGGCTTGAACTTAGGTGTGCTGAAGCTTTTTATGTATACAAAGTCAAAGCATCCTACCCATCTCTGAAGCTAGTTAAAAAATTACTCCACTATGTTCCAAGAGGGACAAAGGCAGAGGTGCAAGAACTTGCTGAATGTTTGCACTGTGTGAAGGAGAGGGATCTGTTAAAATTGCAGTAGACACAGTTGGATTTTTGAATAAAAAAATTATATCTTGAAAAATGATAGTGCTTCTGTCACTTGGATACTTTCCTGCTGATGATTAGTATCTCAAAGTTCTCAGTTATGTACCACCCTGAAACCACACTGTTATCCTCTACAGAAACAAACAAACAATTTAGCCTGACCTACAGTTTAATGTGTAAAAAGGGAAAAAAAAGAGAGATGGTCAATGGCTAGTGCCCCACTGTAGTAATAAAATGTCTAGACAGCAATTAACATCCATTTCCCTTAAGAATGCATCTGTGTCATCAGCAAATCTTTACTACTTTGAAAGGGACCAATCTAAATATGTTTAATCATTAATCAATTTCCAAAATCTGAACAGGATTTACTTTTTTTGGTTTGTCTTCAAAACTGCAGACACTTTATGAGAAAAACCCCCTGGAACTCAGGGGGGGATTCTTTTGGCTGCAATCCAGTGGGTGAGCCTGCTTAGAAGATCACTGGTGCTGTGTCTTGTTTGGGAACATTGCACTCTTTCTGCATACGTTAGCACTTTCAGTTTCCTTGATTCTTTTCTATTTCCTCTTTGTCTGTGTGTATTCATAGCCAGCAGCAGCAGCTGAAAGCACCAAGAAGGATTCTGCGCACAGATCGGTCCTGTAATAGCTGGCAACTGTGTCTGTCTTGTGAGCTGGCTTTGAGAAATACCTCTCTTTCCTCTTTGAGCGGCACTTCTCTTCCCCCAGAACTATTCTCCCAGCCAGTGGTGAAGTCTCTCACAGGTCACCGATTGCTGTGCTCGCATGGGATCACACTAAACTTCCTGTCAAGTACAGGCAGCAGGAAATTAGCTTCCTACAATTAAACAAAAAAAATCACTGTGCCCCTACCACACACAACTAGCAAAAGAATTTTAAAGCCTTCAGGAAAGTAATATTATACACAGCACAAATAAGGAGGGAATCTGATTGACAGAACCATGATCACTACAGTAAACACAAACTACTTTAAGTCCACCAATGCCAGCTGAGGATTTACCCTGATTTACGGAATCACAACTGAGTTCAGCCTCTGGCTCTGGCTTGTTCCCTGAATACGTCAAAGAACTTCCCAAAGAGGAAAATGGCACAAGCTGATATCTTTTGGAAAGTCCTCTGTTTTTTCACTTTGAGAACTGGAAACTTCTCCTTTTAGCTTATACCCTGCTTCAGAATTCATTGTTCTTGCCAAATGAGTAAGAAATGTGAGGATTACTGCTCTGGAGAGATGGCATTTCTGCAACACTGTTGTTTGGCAAGGCAAAACATTTTCTGCTGCACTGAGGGAATAACACAGACAACACTAAGCTTTGTTTACAGGTTTTATGAAGTTTATTAGTAAAGAAAACTATTTTGACAGATTTCACACACATTATAAAAGCTGCACATAAATGTCAAAAGTCTGTAGGAAAGAACACATTGCCTTGGCACCTATACTTTTAGGGTAATGGGATTGCACATGATGGTTCCAAAAAGATCCAAAAAAGTGGAATGTCAGCCTCTGGGCTGAATGCTGGCAACCAATACAGCTTCCAAGGTAGTAAGGATGTCTTTGAGCAGATATTGTTCCAAATGTGCATTTAAGAAAGGAAAGTAGCCCTTCCAGAAACACTCATTCTGATGAAGATGTTATGGTGTGAGATTGGAGAAATAAACCATTCCAGCAGGCCTTCCCACGTGGTGGCCCATGCAGGAGCTGTACTTGAAAAGCTGGAGAAAGGGAGGGCAGAGGATGCAGAAATGAGACCTTTGTGAAGGACTGTGTAGTTACATCTGGCAGGTGCAAGAGATGTGTACCAAAGATGTCTTCCTCTCTGCACAGCTGGTTTTCCTTCTTGCAGTAACCAGGGCACCTGGGGGGAAGAGGGTAGCTTAGGAAGTGGGCAGAGATGTGTGTGGTGACTTTTGGAGCTTGCCTTAGTTTGGGATTGAGAAGTCATAAGTATGTACAAATGGATCTGCGAGTTTGGAAGCACCGTCAAACTAGAAAATGTAGTCCTCATGGTATGGTTAAGGTATAAATGATATTCTACCTTGAACTCATCTGCAACTTGCTTTTAGAACACCCAGTGAAATGGTACTGAAAAACCTTATGCTCCCTGGAGTACAATATTTTCTAATAGGGTTTCCAATAAATGGGTGTAGTTGTAAAAGAAAAAAATTCAAAACATGCATTTGAACAGAGGAAAAATAAATTAATCAGTTCTTCTGAATGTTTTTTCCCTCTCTTTGCATCCCATGCTTAATTGTTAATCTTTTCTTTTTTCCCTTTGTTTTGGCATGCAAAGGATGTCACCTTCTTAAAGATCTTTGAAAAATTAACATAATTATCCATTATCTTAGTCCTTTATTCTCAGTCTTTCAATATCTGCTCCTCCTAGCATTCACAATATATCAATCTCTGATCCTTGGCACTAGTACAATTCATTTTCCACAAGATGTTATTGAGATTGTAAATAAATGCCACAGCATCAAGGGGCAGACAAGACGGAGCCTGTCAGATCTGGAAGTCTGCAGCAAAGTTATAATTACAGCAGAGTGGTGTGAGGTGAGTTCTTTGCATCCATAGATTTAATTGTCATCAACTCCTGGGGAAGTAAAACATGGGGAAAAAAAGATGGAGAGTGATGGGGGTAAAGAGTGTTACCAAATATGTCCCAGGTTGTTTTTGCAGTTCTCATTACTTATATGTCATCAGCAGAACAGCAAGATGCCCTAAGCTCAAATAGTAGTGTTTCCAAAACCATGACCTTTTGTACAGAAAGTATTTTACTTGCAAAGAGTCTGAAAATTATACTCATGAGCTGAGCTGCTGTAAAATAAAAAAAAATTTTCAGACCTAATTTTTAAGAAGATCAGGCCTCTCCAGCAGTCAGCTTAGGTCCATGGCACTTCAATAAGTGTTACCACATAACATTCTGATGTCAAGGGTAAACCAACTCTGCTTAGGCCGAGAACTCAAGACAGCCTGTGAGAATTTGATAAATACATTGCTACACCAAAATTCATGTGCTCTGCGCATGTATCTTTCCTCTCACCATTTCCAAAGTACTTTTTTTTGTGGCAAATATTTTTATGCCCCTGCTTGAGTGAGGTTAATAAGGAAATATCACTTGCTAAGGGTCCAGGTGTCAGAATCTGGCCTGATAGGCTCTGAATCAGTGTTCTGAGTAATATTGTCTGCATGCACACAAATGCCTAAACAGAGGTCAGCCTGCTTTGGTTATCTGAGGTTTTTGCTGTGAGATCTCATTATCTTGGAGCTGAAGTTGAAAATGAGCTGCAGAACTTCTCTTCAGCTGTATGAATGAGCTAAAAGTCTGAGAATTTGCATGTGAAGACAGTGTAAACTTCCCTAAAATTCTGCTTAGATTTGGATTCAGGATTAGGACCTATTATGTGAGCCTAAGACAGACCATCAGTTGGGTCACAAACTCATCCAGTGTTTAAGTTTTATATCAGACCCACAAATAACATTTCATTGCTAATGCATACATATGTCACTAGGCATAGGGGTGGTTATAAAATGCCTATCAAATGAAGCCTGGAACTCTAGACAAGATAACAGAAGATGGATGTAATGTGTTTCATGTTCATTTGGTTTTTATTTTTGAGGCATTTTCTATGACAGATGGTATACCTAAGGAAAAAAAAATCTTCAATGGAGCCATCCCAGGAATTTATTCCTGGTTAGGCAGCTGTCTGAAAATAGAATAAAGAGACCTTATGGCTAAATATTTTCTATTCCTGAGGTCTTAGTTTAAAGATGTTCAAATTTCATTACCCAGTTTCAGAAGAAACCTTCAAAAATGGGTAAGGTATAACTAAATGCTACCACTGAACCTTTCTCACACTTTAAATAAATAAATAATTGAGAGTATTAAAAGTGGAATACAAAAGTTCTCACAGTGGAGTAGCACACCCCAGATTTCTGGCATAACAAACTCCAAAAACTACTTTGTCAAGTTCAGTTGTCAAGTTCAGAAGACTATATTGTATACTCGTGAACTTAATCATTTGTTCTTTTATTTGTACATATGGAAAATAGAAAGGAAATGTGGTATTTTAACATTATGAAGTTCACTAGAGATCATAAAGAGAGGTTCAACGTTTCTGCCAACCACAGGAAAATGCCTGTTCATATAAAGTTTGCAGGCTCTGAAGTAATTTTTTTTCCTAATATATTTTGAAAATATTTTTTTTTGCAAGGAAATATTAAGGAAAAGAGAATAGAAATTGTTTAAGAGAAAGAGGAAAGTGAATTTTCAGCTTGTTTTTTGATAACAGTAGATTTCTCCTTGACAGAACAGAATGTGTTTAGGAATTGCTATTGTATCTTGACAAAATTTATACCACTTTCACTGGAAAAACAATCAACTTCTCTGGCCGTAATTTAATTTTTCTGCAGGTACAGTCTAATGATCTCAGCTTGAGGGCAGGAAGAGAACACATTGTAATATAGCTATTCTTTTAAAGAAATACATCTATAACAGGTAATTCAAAAAAATTTGCTAAATGAAACCTGGGATAAAGATCAGGCTAGAAACCTCAGATTGTTTTCCAGGAACTACAGTAAGCATGACGTATAGTAACTTAGTACTGGGGAAATCAAAGGTTGATGTGGAAGGTCTGTGGAACAGAGGGCTGCAGATCATTGTGCGCTTTTTCAAGTGGACTCTCTTTTCTTTAGACCATATTAGAAAGTATCTTCTACCATGTAACACACAGAACCTGTAAAGTATGTGGATAACAAATGAGACTTAAAATTTGTTACAATTATAATTAACTTCTATCCTTTTTGGAGAAATGGGGAACCATTTTATAGTAATCAATAAAGAACAATAACCTAGCTATAGAATTGCAGGTTACTTATAGTATTCGAGGGGATTTTTTTTTACTATTCATTACATTCTTTAAAACTTTTTCATAAGATGAGTGTTGGGTGACAGAAGAGGTAGACAATAGACATCAGTAGTGTTAAATGAAGCTTGCAGACACCTTTAATGCTTTCCGCCCAACCACCTTAATTTAAGACGTGTTAGGAGACATTTAGAGACTGACCTCATCCTCTTTTATTTTCCTGCTAGTGACAAAAGAAAAATAGGCTCACATCCCATGGAAGGTTTTGTTGAATAAGTTTATAACTTACGTGGAAGGCATATGCCCAAGTTGCAAATGTTGTTTCACAGCTCACACTGGGAGGGTGAAAGTCACCTGTTTCTATTGGAGCTCACAGAAATCCCTTTTTTATGGTTCATGTCAAATTTATGATATCTTTTGGTAGTAGAGCACACCAGTCATGCAAGTCATGTACTTACCAAGGACCAAAAATTCCTCATGTGGGTTGTGTAGCAGCTGAGTCACTAACTCTAGAGGGAGATTCTTACAGCAAGACAGATTCTGCAGTTGCTGCATTCCATTTATTAGAAACAAAGAAAAAAACCTCATTTACTTCACAATTTTTAAAACTTAAAATCTTCTATTTGAATTCAAGTGCACACCATTAAGCTGCCAAAGATTAAACAAACAGCTTTCCTGTCTAAACGTTGAACTCCATGGAAAAGATCTATTTTAGCCCTGTATCCTTATATTAGGTTGTATAATACTTCTGTCAGACAGCTGATTACCTGTGAATAGCATAGAAAAAGCACAAAATAACAACAGGAATATCTTGAAATAGAAAGGGAGGTCAGATCTGGCTGGATGGAAGTAGCCAAGAGTCAATATGTAACATTAGGGAAAAAGTCAAGTCACAGCATTCAATAACGTTAAACAGAGAGGATAATAACTGGAAAGAGACAATCACTGCCACTACACAGTACAGGACACTGGTGGCAAATCCTGGAAGATTTAAAGAACATTTGTTGAAGAATATGTTCCTATGGTAGGACATTGGCTCTACATACATACCTTCCTGTTTGGAGATCTCTGGCTTAACTGTGATAATGGGTTTATCTTTGCCGAGTAGGCAGCTGGCATAGAGAGCAGACAAAGAGGGTTTCCTTGGTGCCTCTGCATGCCATTTTCAGAATTTTGCATAGAAGGAATAAGGATTGATGCCAAAATCTTCACATCTTTCATCAGAACACTGAGAGCTGGGGTAAATTCTGTACATGGAACGAACAAAACATAGTCACTTCAACTGAAAGTGGAACGTGCACTTGGTTCAAAGATGTACAAGCATAATTTAGTCAAAAAGTATGAGTCTCAGATCTGAGTCATTGTTAATAAATTAACCTATGTGAACTCACCAGTCTGCTACCCCAAAGACCTTCTATTTCCATAAGCCACTAGCAGTTTTGCAGGTCATGACTGATATGCAAGTATCTTAGGGAACACTTAAATGAGTGTTTCTAGACCTATGCTTTTGTGAAAGACTCCAGCACAATGGTTTTGGGTGGCTCTTTGACATGCCATATTCACATGAAACACAGACACATCCCATCCCACTTTACATATGTGACTCATTCCCCTGAGTTGAATATCTGAAATCCTTACTGTTCCTGACTATGTCAAATTGATGCTATCCAATCTGCCATCAAGCCAGAGTTGAACAAAAAAGCCACCACATTTTCAGTGTCTCTGAAAATAAGTCACAGAACTGTGATGTTGTAGCATTAGCTAGTTAGCTAGAGGTGATGTTTCTCTGAGTACCAGCACCCTGACCAGTTTGTTAGTTCCAGTTCTGAAATTCTTTGCCTTCTTTCAATCTGATAATGTCCTATGTTTGGAGGGTCTCACAGTTCACTGAACCAGCTCAGCCTCAATCTAAATCTAAATAAACATGAGGCTCTCTTGTCTCTTACACAACACTGGGAATGCACAAAATTCCGAATAAAAATCTGTGGGATTTATTTAAGTAACTGTGCTCCATAGCAGTAGAAAACAGAACCAAGTATTGAGGAAGCTTAAATAATAAACTTGCAAAACACACACATAAAAATGTATCAAACAATCATTAGGCATTTCCTGAACGGTCCACCTTGGCCACCCATGAGCTTTTTTGCCTATTATTCAAGACAGCTGGCCTAAAAAAGAGGGATCTGGCTTCTGCTTATATTTATTAAATCTGCAGGAAGGGCCCATCAATCACAACAATGGGTTTTAAGTGTTTGCTGGGTGAGAGGAGAGTCCCATAAGCAGTCTTTGAAGTGTCTTTTGCTGAAGGTAAACATCTGAAGAACATAAATAGCTGCTCTTCTTTCCAATGAGTGACCTTGTCAAAGTGGGTAGAATGGAGAGATGGGGGAGGGGTGCTATCATGAAAAGGAAAAGCAATAAAGGATTCCTTATGACAGCAATTTGCACATTTACTGCTCTTTGATATGTTAACTAGATTTTGCAAAATGGAATTCTTTGTCTTTTAGAGGTCCTTGGGCAGTGATAGCTCACAGTCAGAACAATGTTTTGCAATAGGCCTAATGCATCTTCTAATTAATAAGGTAACTTGGGCAACCTCTGTAAATCAGTGACATTATCATTATAACAGGACACAAGTGAATAGTTGTTTATAAGGAAGGAAAGATGCTCATAACAGCAGTATCATTATTTACTGAGCTCATTGACTAAAGTGAATTGTATTGAATACAATGGGATCAATAGGTTATGGGCCCTGTTCACTAAACTTTTACAAGCCATTTATGAACCTTTGATTCTAGAAAACAGCTCTTCTCCATTCAGAAAACTGAGAATGTAGCACTGACAGTTTTCAGTTTTCATACATGGCACAGGCCAAGTGACACAAATTCTCCAGCTGCATTGTGAAAAACCAGGCAGGTCAGTAAGGTCTTTCAAAGTAACAATAAAATATTTTTGAAGAATAAAATATACAGGCATGGATGCATATGGCCACTATGGGAAAGCAAGTAGCTAATAAGCTAGTCTGCAGAAAGAAAAAATAATGATATTCTATTTAGAAATATATTGCAATAGGCAATGAATGGTATGGCAACCTCATTAGGAGATAAAACATGTTGGACCCTAAGATGCAGGCAGCAAACTCAAGGTTCTTTCTTAGAAGTAAACTCACTTGTTATATTACTTGGATGTAAACAAGGAGAGCTGCATTTCAGCAGTAACTGAAGTGATTCACACAGAATAAGCTGAACTATTTGGGGATGCTCTACGTATTTATAAAGTAATGTAGTATCTACACAATATAGAGCTGTGTGAATACTTAGCTTCTTCAAATTAGAATGTTGCCCCTTGTTTTAGTGGGTGTGCCTCCTAATTCTGGAGCAGGGTAATAAGATTTTTCTGCACTTAATAGCAGCACAAGCCATAGGCAAAGTCAGAGCTAATATGGGCTCAGTTTTTGAACCACTCATCAACAGCCCTTGCCAAGATCAAACTTTCTTACTGAATCTCTGTGCTGGTTTTGCCTGGGGTAGAGTTAATTTTCTTCACAGTGGCTGGTGTGGGGCTTTGGATTTGTGCTGAAAAGAGTGTTGATAATATAGATATGTTTTTGTCATTGCTGACACAGGGTCACAGACTTTTTGGCTTATTTTACTGCTTTCTGTACTGTCACGTTTGCAAGGGAACTAGAGGCTCATGGGAAGTTGAGAGGGGACACAGTTGGGAGAGGTGATGCCAGCTGACCAAAGGGGTATTCCAGACCATATGGCATCAAGCTCAGTATATAAAGTGGGAAGAAGAAGGAGGAAGGGGGAGGATATTTGTAGTGATGGTGTTTGTCTTCCCATTATGGGTGATGTGGCCCTGCTGCCCTGGGGATGGCTGAACACCTACCTGCCCATGGGAAGTAGTGTAGGAATTTCTTATTTTAATTTGCTTCCATGCGTGTGTTTGACTTTAGTTATTAAACTGTTTTTATCTCAACCCATAAGTTTCTCTCTTTTACTCTTCTGATTCTCTTTCCCATCCCACTGGTAGAGGAGTGAGTGTCTGCATGGTACTTTGTTCCTGCCTGGGGTTAAGCTGTGACAATCTCTTTTCAACAAGCTCTTTTCTGTACATAGATGTCATATAATCTTTATCTTTGTCACTTTAAATGCCTTTTCCTTCTTCTGTTACTCTTGAAGTATTTACCACACCTTCTTTAGTTCACATGGATCAACACTGCAGAATGAGGTTTAAGGTGATATGAGAAGTTGGGAGAGACATCACTAAGACAATAGAGATAAATGTTTCAGAACATTATCCCTGCTGTTAGTCTAGACCAGTCCTGCACCAGTTTGCTTCTGGATTTGGCTGGGAGCTGGAATTAGTCCGTAATATATTGCCTTTGGCTACGCAATCCCACACACCACAAAGCTTGTAGCAGAGGAAAGGAGTAAAAGAACAAGACAAAAGCAACACTGGCCCACCCCAGAAATGGTTTACTTGTACATTAGGTCCTGGCAGGGACTCAGCCTTGCCTCGAGGTGGAGGACCAACTAGCACACTAGCCCAGTAGAGCTTCTCCTTGAGACTGGTGAATGTGCTGGGAAATGCTGAGAATGAGTATGGCCAGGTGACAGCAAAGGCCTGCCTTTCCCCTCATCACTCCTGCATGAGCTTCTTGTGCTGAAGTAATGAGCAATTCTTGTTCTGATGGAAAGGAGACACTTCAGTTGTAGGTGATATTACAAGGAGTGGAAATATTTCCACCTACCGAGAGCTGGGAATGTAATGGATAATCTGAGCACTCACAAATTCATTCACTGAGAGACTATGGCTAGTCCTTAGTATCCCATTTAGCTACATCAGTTGAGAGATACAGACAGTATCTCTGAAGAAGAGAAAGTTCATGGTTTGTCTTAATAGCTCCTCTCTAATTCTTAAGGATTTATCCTTGACTTCTTGAAATTTGGCCGGAGACTTTTTTCTGTTCCATGTTCTGAATGTCCATTCATCACAAAATGGGCTGGTGTCACCCTCTAGGGAATTGTCTATTATCTCTTAGTATTATTTCTTTCCATGATCTTCTACACGTGAAATGTGTTGTGTGGATTTTTTTTCTTTCTTTACCTCAGCTCTTCAAGTAGTAAGCATTCTTGCTAGCAAAGACAATGTCTCAGAAATATAATCCTTGTTCTGGGAGAAAGATTAATTTATCACTAAAATGGAGATGTACATGAGCCAGTAGCCCGGTTTCTGTGGCTGGCTGAGTAAAGATGATGAGTCTGAGTACCCTTTCCCGTGAGGTTTCATCTGCCTCTGAATGTTGTGCCTCTGGCCTAATCCATACCATTAAAGGCAAGAACACGTAAAACCTCATTGTCCGTGGCCAAACAATATAACCATCAGGTCACTGTCTGCTTTCTAGTTAGAGAGGTATAATTCCACTGAAGTCAGATTTACACCAGTATCATTGAGGGCAAAATTAGGTTTCCCCTATAGTTGCTGTTAACCTTTATCAGTATCACCCTGTAGTACTGAGATGGTAACATTAGCAAACACAACACAGGGCTGATCTTCAATAGCCATTCTCTCATTTACTTTTTGCTGATTTATTGCTTCACTAATGACACAATAGATTTTCCCATTAAATTATTATTATTATTTATTATTGGTATTAGTGTTATCCTGAAAGAAAATGAAAACAAAGAACTGACCTCATCTCAGCATAGTATATTATTTTCAGGAGTTCAGAAACACTGCACTGAATGGACAGTTTCCATTTCACCAATGTTCAATCACTGGCATTTGTCTTTTGTATCCCAGAGCAATTGCATAACTCCAATATTGACCTTAACCAGAGCCCTTTGTTTCTCACCCTAACAGCCAAAAGCATTAAAAATGCGTGTTTACTTAATTTGTCCTGGCATGCAGTGTAATTACAAGCAGTTTGTTTTCTCTGTTGTAAAATATGGGTTAGAGAAGAAATAAAGTAATGTGGAAAATTAACATTGTGATGTACTGTATAGTGGAATAACACTAAAAACACTTAGCTGTGTTAGTACTGGAGGTGCTATTTGTGTTGTCTGCAAGAGCAATAAAGAATTAAATGCCTCCTTCTAAACTATATTTGCATGATTTTCAACTGCAGTAAAATTGATCTGAGCTGCCTCCAAGTACAAAAAAAACCCCAACAAAGTGTAATAGAACTAAGCAGCAGTCATGCAGCCTTTAAAGTTGTACTTTTATATTTTGTGAATTCCAACACACTGTTTACTGATGTCTGGGATTCTTACTGAACTGGATGAGGCAAATACATTTAAAGGTTCCTATGCCATGTCTAGCACTCCTGAAAGCTGTGCCTTTGCCTGACAGAACCTTTCTGATGTGTCAGCAAGTCTGGACACAGAGGAGGCTGGTGTGGCAAGGCAGTTTGTTTTCCTTCTTTGAGTGTCTTCAGTAAATATTGCATCCTTATCTGGCATTACTACTCCACATATCTGTTAATTGTTTCTGTGAAAGATTCACTTCATCCTCTCTCCTTTATAAATCTACCCTTTACTTTTGGAAATACTAAGAGCTGTCCTGTGAAAGTATAAATATCAGTTAAAGTCGTCAGACTTAGGAGAGCATTACCTGTTTGTAGCAAAATAGCCAAGAGTTAAAAAACACCTCTTTCTCAATTTTTTTTCTATTCTTTTAAAAAAAAATTTTTCTCTGCCTTCCCTTTCATATTTTCTGTGGAAGTGTTTAGATAATGAAGCAATATGAGTTTAATTTCCCAAGATTTATGTACATTTGTGATGTCAAAAAAAAAAAAAAAGCAGAGGCAAGAAGCATAGCAAATCACTCCATTATGACTGAAAGAGGACTTTCCCCCCTCTTTTTTCCTCAAAAAATGTTTGCCCCCGAGATACCTGTTAAAAATATACCTCTGGTATATTTAAAGCAAACATTTGAACCCTTTGTTTTTATTTTGTTGTTGCTTCACTTTTTGTTTTTTGGTGTAGAACTGCCTCATGCAAAGAAATACACTGCTTTGCTAGTGTGAAAAACACTCTCTCTTTTCATTAAGAGTTGCTCAGTGCCCTTGTTCTGGCCTCTGTGCAGAAGAGTTTAACCACTTTGTGAACCAACTCATTTATATCTTTTAATAACAAGTTGGGATGAATCTGGAAGACGTGGGAGCTTTTAACAGCAGTTGAGAAGAAATCCTGCTCTAGCTTACTGCAGACTGAAGCTAGGAAAGTCATTAGATTAACCACTCTTGACAGGTCAGGCTCAGCAAATATTCTTAAAAATAACTCTTCCAGTAATTTATGACCTTTGGGGAGCATAATCAATAGTGTTAAGAGGAGAGGCAGCCAGACAGCACTTCCTGGTAGGAGAAAGTTTCTTGTCTTTGTAATGTTTGCATTCTGTCTGCTTGTGTGCAATAAGACTGACTTGCCAGTGATATCATACCCCTTTTACTCCATCAGTTTTGGAGACATACATTTTTATTGTCAATTTACCGTCTCCTCTGTTTTTTCATACAGTATCTAATTCCAACAAAACCAACCTACAAATGTGATTACAAATTAAGGGGAAAATGCACGGTTCATTTTCTTCCACATTCCCTCTAACCTCTCTGGATCATTTGAGGGAGAATGGTCTTCTGCCCCAGGATGTTGTAATGCAAAGTCTTAAACATATACTTCATTTTAATGTACGATGAGTTACTCATAATGCTTAATTAAGTGTGTTCTTAGATCCCTTTAAGATCAGTGCCTAGGGAAATTTTTTGCTCTGCCTCTGTATTTTTTTGTAATTTTGGATAAATTACACAAAATTTGAACATGCAAGTGACAAAAATATTTCTGTATTTGTTAATCATTTAAATGCATTTTATTGCTGGTGAGCTTTCCTCTAGCTTTTTATATGACAAAGAGCACTGCCCTGGCTATTCAAACATAGAGCCTTTCCTTCAGGGTTCAGTATTGAAGTCCCATTTTCTGAAACTGGAGACCCTCAGGAGGATACATTGATTTCAGTGAGGCCTCACATTCACTCTCTACGTACACGTGCTCTAGCCACATGGACCTACCCCAAGCAGGACTACTGCCCATCTTTCTCTGCAAGGACTTCTAGGCACGTAGGAAAGGATACAGTGTGTCACACTGTAATATGACACTGCACTTATTTTGACACCACGAGGAGAATTACTGGATGTTGGCTTTTCCAGTGTCCTTGGAGTGGAAGAACAGTTTTGAAATTCCAAAGAATAAAAATAATTTAGAAAGAAAATAATTCATGCTCATAGTCCCTGCAGAAGTTTTAATACACACTGCTTCAGGCAGCTTTGTGTCTAATGCTGTAGCTGAGACAAGAGGCCACCTTTTCTCCAGTGCTATAGTAAAACTGAAAATGACATCTTTCCCCCTCTGCTTTCTGTCTTCATCGCAAAGCTGGTGATACAGAGTGGTACAAAATCCAGTTGGAGGCCAGTAGCTAGTGGTGTACCCCACGGATCAGTACATGTTCCAGTCCTCTTCAACACTTTCATTAATGATCCATATGATCAGAGTGTGCCCTAAGCAAGTTTTCAGATGGTGCAAAACTGGGAGAAATGCCTGATAGGTTATAGGACTGTGGTGCCATGCAGAGAGACCTCCACAGGTTGAAGGAATGGGCTGAGAGGAACCTCATAAAGTTCAAAAAGAAGTGCAGAGTCCTGTGCCTGGGAGGAGAAATCCTGTGCATGAATAAATGCTGGGGGACACTCAGCTGGAAAGCAGCTCAGCAGAAAAAGATCTGGTGCTCCTGGTGATGAACATGAGCCAAGGAAGTGCCCTTGCTGTAAAGAAGGCTGCTGGAATCTTGTACAGCATTTGGCTGAGCAAGATGGCTTGCTTAGCCTAGAGAAAAGAAGGCTCAGTGGAGAATCTTATTGATGCGTATAAATGCCTGAAGGGAGGATGCAAAAATGAGGGAGCCAGACTCTTTCAGCAGTGCCCAGTGACAGGTCCAGAGGCTCTGGGCACAAAGTGAAACGCAAGAGGTGTTGTCTGAATGTCAGAAAACACATTTTTACCATGAGGGTGACTGAGCACTGGCATGGGTTCTCCAGAGAGGTTGAGGAGTCTTTATACTTGGAGATACTCAAAAGCCATCTGGACACAATCATGGACAACTTGCTTGTAGGTGGCTTTGTTTGAACAGGGGTGTTGAACAAGACGACCTTCAACTTGAGCCATTCTGTGATTCTGCAATTCTGCAAACATGAAACTCCTGGAAGATTATCATGAGTGGAAATAGTGAACACAGAGCTGTGCTCCAAATCTCCTTCCTGTAGAGTTTGTGGCACAAAATCTCTGTTCTTTCCCATGGAACACAGAAGTTTTCCTCTACAAGCAGTGATATTGGTAATCTTTACCACCAAAATTAATTTCTGGCTAGGCTTTACCATAATTTCACCTGGGATCTTCTCAATAGTACATGCCTATATGCTCTTCATAGTCAGATCAATGATTCTGAAAAGCACCAGACCTATTCCACAAGCATTACACAGAGACTCATCATGTTCACATGTTCATGGCATAGATAGTCTGTGTGTGCACAGAGGATATTACCAGGTTTCAAGATCTGTACTGCAGCTCAGATAGAGGAATAGCTCTGTCTAGGTGCTAGGACATCCTGGCATCTGTCCTGGCACCTATCAACGTCTATTCATAAAAGTTCTGGGGTGTTAAAGACATGAAAAGTTTTGAGAAACCATTTGCCTTTAATCTGGCACAATTTTTTCTAGAAGTTGAACATAAGTGATATGGCAGTATTTTCAACATGTCCTTGTTTTATGATGAGACATGGAATCATGTAAATACTGTAATGGTTTACAAGGGCCAAAAAAATGAAGTTAAAAAAAATAAATTTTTTAATTATGATCCCTGAATTCTCCTAGGGCTTGTTTCCCTAATTGCCATCATTATAGATTGCATTGTCAACAAGGCTGAAGATCAGTATCCCAAAAACTTGCAGTACACAACACAGCTTAAGATGCCCATAAAAAAAGACACATATTTTATGACTGAAATGGAACATTATAATAATTTACTTTGAATGCCTTAATAATAATGAATAAAATGTGTCACCCAGTAATTTCCATGTCACAGTACTGAAGAACAATCAATCCATGCTTAAAATATCCCTGCCTTGGGTAGATTACAAAATAAATCTCCTTATTTTGAAGAAACACCGAGAAGAAAAGAATAAATGAAAAAATATTTTTAAAAGTCGGAAATTTTAATTACTACATTTTGGTAAAAAAAATCTATATATATATGTTTTTAACTTCAAATTAGTTTTCATTTTGTAGTTGCATTTAAAGGAGAAAACCCAGATAATTCACCCAATAATTTACCTTGTCATCTGTGGACCCTGTGACTTCTGGCAAGTCTTAAAACCTCAGCTCACACCACAGATGCAATAGTTTCTCTCAGTGTCTACTGCAGTGTACTTATAAGAACTGAAAAAACAGAGCCCATAAGCAACCAGAAGAAGTAAACAAACAGGCACAGAAGTGCTATCTTTCTCCTTATATAATGATGTAGGGTGCAATTACATTTTATTATCCTTTGTGAGGGATTAGAGAAATCAGTTGTGACTTCAGAGTTAGTCATATCATCATCCAAAACATATGGTAACAACAACAAAAACATCAGTGGCATCTACTGTGTTCTGCAGCCCAAGTAACGACATTCTTTCCTTCCCTGTGATAAACTATAAGGCCAGTACTTCCTTTGTATTCCAATCCAATGTATTTCCACATGTAGAATCCTGGGGTTTTTTGTGGAACATTTGCAATACCAAATCCTAAAAACATTCACTCAGCAGGGCTGAAGTGACTATCATTAAAGTTTGTTCTGGAGTTCTCTAGAGTACGGACATTTTTCTCCCTATTTATGACACAAAGTTCATGAGATCTTTGGGCTCTCTCTGAAAAAGTCTCCATCTTTTGAGTATGTACTCAACATGAGGTCACCATCTTTATCTGATCTGTGCGTCATGTGTATATTCTTACATAGCATTTGTCAGACACAACATTGACCAGTGCAATAAAGCACACCCTCTTTTTTCAAGACTCCAAATGTTCCCCCTGCCTCCCCCAGCTTTACATGCTGGAATGGTGTTATATGGTGCAGAATATACCTTTGTCAGTTGGGATCTATTGTCCCAGCTGTGTCTCCTCCCAGATTCTTGGGCACCTACACTCTGCTTGCTGGTGGGGTGTGGTGAGAAGCAGAAAAGCCTTGATGCTGTGCAAACACTGCTCAGCAATAACAAAAACATTACTATGTTATCAACCCTGTGTTCAGCACAAATCCAAAACACAGCCCCATACAAGCTACTGTGAAGAAAATTAACTCCGTGCCAGCCAAAATCACCACTCTTCCATATCTTTGTGTATATGTAGTTAAATATATGTAATTGCAAATTCTTTCCCCATGTTTATATTTTCTTATGCTGAAATAACTGAAAATCTTAGGAAATTAGAATGCAATTAATTTTTTTTTAATGTCCAGTGTGGCATCACTAGTCTCACTTCTGAGGAAAAGGTCTGCAAGACTTCCATCAAAGAGAGAGATTCTTAGTCTCATTCTGCACTGCATTTCCTGTGTTCATTGACAGTATTTGCTACACATATTTTTAAAGAGATCTATGCAGTCCAAATTTATGATCATGAAATTCAGTGCTGATAAGTGGCTATTAACTGACAAACTTTTTCATATTTAGCTGAAATAATTGTATCTCTTTCCTTTAGTGTGTTTTTGCAGAAAAGATGAACAAGACTCTCTCAGGAAGACTTGCACGTGTCTCATGTCTCTCCACTGACTGATTAACAAGAAGATTCCATGCCATCCTTGCTGATAAGTGCTTCAGTATTTTCTGGTGTTTTCTTTCCTGGCCAAAAAAATTCCAAACAGACAGTTTAGAAGTTGCTGGACTGCAGTGTTTGTGTTTCCAAGAGGACATGCCACAGTCTGATGAAAATGTACACAGCCAGAGGTAAAAGACTCCAGGTGGGCAGTGTGAGATGTCAGGCTAGAAGAAGTAAATCTAGACAATGCAATTAACTAGGGACAGTTTTTTCACCCCATTTTTTTCTCTATTTAGTTGCTAGCCCTAGATAGAATATTGTATTTTGAAAAGAGGCAGCAGTTATTGAGACTTTAGCTCTTTTTTTCTATTTTTTTCAGGATACTTCTCCCTTCCCAGCAAGTTCTTGAATGCATGAGGAAATCCTTTCAGCCTGTATTGAAATCAGTTACTTGTGCAAAGATTGACAATATTGAAACCATTTGATTTGAATGTCTTAATTTGAAAATAACCTAAGGCACTTATTAGACTTACTTTTCTTGTAAGCATTTGATTCACAGCTGCTGAAAAAGGTTTCATCACATATGAAACTTGGGGCATCTGCTTTGTCATGTCAGAATGACAATTGGGTTGGATGCCAGGATGACATTCAATAACATGAAACAATCCATCCAGCTGCATGGAAATTGTTTAAGTGCTTCTCTTGTGAGCATAACAGTATCCACTGGAAAGAGAAAAATCTGTGCAGACCACGAAACAGATGTTATTTAATTCCCCTTCCTCTCTGAATGCCCATAGGTGCAAAAAACTTGTGGGTCTTCAGACCCTATTCTATTGTATGGCAGCATTTTCAAAAGGAGAATAAGCTCTGCAATGACCAACCAGAGTTTCTATTGTTCTATGCTGAGAGCAAAATGGAAAATAGAGGCAGAGTTTGTAGCTTTTATTTTTCTCCTTACAAGTGTATATAAGTTATTTTTGCAATACTCCCTTTGTAGGGACAGCAGTCTCTTTCATTTTTGTTTTCATACAATAAAAATTCTTTTCATTCCATAAATCAATCTTGAAGCATGCTTGAAGGTGCTATATTAATATATGGATATTTATTGTGCATGAGACCTTTATTAAATAAGCCTGAAGAATAGGGCAAATAGTAAGCTGGAAATGCCTGATTTCCTTAAGAAGAATGACTTCAAAGATCTGAAGAATGTTTTGAACATCTGAGACAACTAAAATTTGCTTCATGTCATTTGAGTAGATACTAATGCCGTACAGAAACTTGATTTTGTAATCTAACCAAGTTTTTCCAATATGGAAGAGAACACAAAGTGCTATTCTTAAGTCAGGTTTAAATTGGTCAAAAAGAATTTTTTTCTTATACCTTCCATTCAGGGTTATAGCATTGTCCAATTCTGATGTGCTGATTCTTTCCCAGAAGTGTATAATCATGATTTCTACTACCGCTACTCAGAGCCACTTTTTATTTCTTTGTATAGAACACATGTAGACATAGCACAGACTGACATGTCATTATCAACATTTTGTAAGCAAAATTGATGTCGCCGTGGCAAACCTACTATTTCTGATATGTTGGAAAGCCCTCTTTTTAAGTATCTTCTCCTCTGTTTGCTCAGTTCATTCCAAACCATCACCTATTTTTGACAACATAGCTTTTCAAAAGCTTCTTGTTCAGACAGGTTCCTTTGCTACACATATAAAGTTCTCATTATGTTATCTGGATTTATATTACAACGACTGAAGGGAATGCCCTGGATATTTTCCCTGTGAGAAAGTAAATTATAATTGTATGTGACATTTCAAAGGTGAGGGGAAGTGTTACAGGTAAGAATTAGGATAGACTTTTAGAATTCAACAAGAAACTGAGCATACCTCTTTCCTTAGTTATGTCTGCCATTAATCTGAAACGGTAGGCCTGAAAAAAAGGCAACCTCAAACTTGGAAGAGACTAGATACATGTATTCCATAATTCCTTCAGCTTCAGTGGCACATTCCACCACTACAATGGACTAAAGAAAAAAATCCTTCTGAATTACGATGTGTACTTGTTAAACTCTGTGTGCACATCAAAAGCTTTCTGAACACCAGTGTCCCTTATTTATCTTTCCTCTTTCTGTTATGTAATGCTCTTATATTTTTAGATGACACAAACTAGTCACACAAGAATCAGTTGGACCTTACAAAACCCCAGCAGGGCAATAGGCTTTGTAACACATTGAAGGATGCTTACATTTTAGCAAAAATACAAAAAGACTTGTAATCAGAGTAATTTTCCTTTATAGTCTATTAATAAAAACATTATAGGCTTTCTTCTGTCTTTTAGCATGCCTTGCTCAATGCCTCAGGATTCCCTTTGTTCATAGCCAATGCCTAAAAGATTGCTTCTCTTATTGAACTGATTTTCCTTTCTATTACAGAATTGTAAAAATTGTTCATTTAGGAAAAAAATCCATCATTTTTCTGTAAACTATATTAGATTCACTGTACTTAACAGGTAGCATGGATTTAAATGGAGGATGGCAGGCTGTACAGGCAAGTGGTCAAGTCACCAACCCAGGAAGTATTTAAAAGATGTGTAGATGTGGTGCTTAGGAACATGGTTTAGTGGTGGATTTGCAGTGTTAGGTTTATACTTGAGCATGATGATCTTAAAGGTCTTTTCCAACCAAACCAAAAAGTAGCTGCTAAGTGCTGCACAAATATGGGCTAGACAGGAATATTACAGCATCAACTTTATAGGGAATTTTGGCCAAATCTTTTCTGAAATTTGGCCAAAACAGAACAGTGGGCTAATATTTCGTGTGGTTTTTAGTGTGCATGATACTTAAATTACAGGTCTACATCCCTACAAGGACTGGTATAATGCTATGCTGCTGCACAGCAGAGTGGGTTTTCTAACAGTATACATGACTTGGATGGATTTTGATTTTACATTTGAAGATATTTAGCATCACTGGATGTGCAGGATCTCTTTCAGGTGTTATGAAAACACATAAAAATCATGCAGATTTTGTCCAAAAAACTATTTGTTGAACTTGCAGTATTTCCGCTCCAGGTGATTTGTCAGGGTTAATCCACAGAATCCATGTACAC
Source organism: Corvus cornix cornix (assembly GCF_000738735.6). Taxonomy (NCBI): domain Eukaryota; kingdom Metazoa; phylum Chordata; class Aves; order Passeriformes; family Corvidae; genus Corvus; species Corvus cornix. Next base: position 20,411,135 of record NC_046333.1, on the reverse strand, counting down.
ACAAGAACTTGCTTGCCCCAGAACTTTTGAAATAGCAGAACACTGATTCTCTGGCTAGCTGCTTTTTCTAGCATGATATCAGCTCCTAAATTTGTATCACAGCTGACTAAGAACAGTAGAGAAGTATCTTAAAAATGTACGGAAAATCCTGCAAGAGTAGCCATACTGTAATGTTCCCAAATTGTGGGCTTGCTGATGAGGGACTATAAATACCTGCAAAGCACTTTGGGAGTAAATTCTCCTGTATAACATTTTAAATTCACCTAAGAGAGATTACTCTTTCTCATTCATGCTACAGAATAGAATTACAAGTTGTTTATGCTCCTGTGTCTTTTTTGTCCTGGACTTCTTAGATTCCTGCAGCTGAAAAGATGGTGTCTGTGTGTGTGTATCTCATAAATAACTCCAGTTGTAGCTGGTGATTCTGAATATCAGATGTACTTCTCCCATTCTTTAGTCATCAGTAGGTATAAATAATATTTAATAAAGGTATCACTCACTTGATAGTTCAGAATAAACATAAACATTGTGAATGTCATTGTTCCAGGCCTTGATGAAGCGAAGTTTTATAACAATGCTAGGAGATGGATCAGCATAGAACTAGAACAGCAGACAGATCCTATAGCTGTCTTTAAGAAGACAATTATATAGAGGCATAGTAAATTGGAAAGCATTTCACCATTATTTATTCAAATGCAAGGGAGAGAATGCAGCTTTTCTACAGAACAGAATTTTGTGAACCAGTCCACACACAGATAGTTTGTATTCACTTCTGAGCATAAAGGCACACACCTGAGGCATGCAAGAGGAGATACACGCGTGAAAGAGGTGTATAAATTCAACATGGTAGGTCTGCAGAATAACCAAAAACAAGAACAGACGCAATGACATTATTAAAATTAAAATGTACAAATGGAAGAAAATTCCTTTAACCCTTGAATGTCTAAAAACACAGATAATATGCATTATTGATAACTTATTCAAATTATATTCTGTCATTACTGAAGCTGGTGGACACAATGCTTGAGAAGGCAAAGATGATAACTTAATACTTTATGTTCAAGCTTGTCTACATTATAGCGGGTAAAAAAACCCCAAACAAACCCCCAACCAACCAACAAAATATCTAAACAACCAGCCAAAAACCAATGAAATATCTAAACTTGAGAACATTAAATAACACTATAAGAATGTATACATGTAATTTAAATTAGGAATGTGTACTTTCTTCAGGAAAACTCTTTGAAGCTGAATTTCCCAAGCTTTGCCAGGTAGCAAGCAACTGCTAGTTGTCAAGAAGTTACACTTGTAACCAAAAGTGGAGGGAACATATAGATCATATTTCAACACACCAAGAAAAATTTTCCTCTAAATGTTTGAAACTAACTACCAGAATTGAAAAGGCAGGTGAAATCAAAATCCACAATCAGTAGTCTTGGACAAGTTGATATTAAATCTGCACTTTAGAGTTCCTTGAAAAGACCCATAGATCCTAGAACATCTAAGGAAATAATCTTATTAGAGTCCTTTGTACTGTTCCTTGGCTATATAGGTCCTTAAAGATCCTACTTCACTGTGGGACTTAGCTGAAAGTGAAAATCAGTAGTCCTTTCTCTGTGCTAGGATCATATTTAGAGGAATTTTTAGTGTCAAGAGTTAAAAAGAAAAGAATAGTTTTCTGTTCTTGTTCAATGACTACAATACAAATGAGAGGGTGAATACTGTAAATTTAGAGCTATGACAGTTGCTGAAGCATAAGAGATCAAAGGAAAGAAGTAATATCAAATGTAACTCAGTAAGAAAAAACAAAATGCATCCTGTGAATGTAAACAGATATGATCGATCAATCATTTATGGTGCCGCTTGGTCTTCCTGAGGCTGTGGTTCTAGCAAGGTCAACAACTAGATCCAAGGGCCCTGATTATGAATCCTAGGTGTCCCTTTTCATTGCAGTACATCCAAAGTGGATTGTAAAACATCTTGTTCTAACTATGTGTTTGAATTAGAAGTGGGTGGGTCTGTTGGAAGGTGGTTCCTACCACTTTGTTCTTATATGAGATTCCCCACTGGGCACTGAGATGAGTAAAATACATCTAGATTTTACACACCCAGCATCTGACTGCTGGAATTTACTTTTTAACCCTATTTTTAAACCCCCCTGCACACCTTAGAGATTCTGCTTTGGATGAAAAGACAACATGTACTTCCTTACTCATGCAACTCTTCCAGAGATTGTTTTCAGATGGAGCTTTGCTGAAAGGAAGATGAAAGCAACTCAAAAGTAGATTGAAGATCTGTAAAGAGCCCTGTGCTACATGTCAGCTTTGAATAACTTGTTACTGGTCCCTAAATTGTTTAACTGTATGATAGGATAGGCCTGGGGCAATCTGCATGGATTATTTAATTTTAAGTATTTTTAGAAATAACATCCTATTTCTCTTTCATATAATATACTTTAGTTTTCTTTTTTGTACGCAACAATATTGATAAAATTACACTTTTTAGAGACTGTGTTTTGAATGGAATTGAAAGAAACAAAAAGAGATTTGAATGGACTAAATCAATGCACTAAATGCATAAACTGCAATGCACACTCATAATAAAATATGTTTTCTGGAGTACAGCTTAGTAAAAATGGAAGCACAAAGCTTAGAAAACCAAAAGTTCTCAATTCTTTTTCAGCTTTTGTCCATATTTCTTATTAAGAGTAAGCTTAATTTGAGAAATTGGCTGCCATTGCTGCAACAGTCCTCCTTCAATAAAAAAAGCAAAGGTCTTTGAACCAAAATTAAATTTCTAGAAAAAAGGAAAAAAAAAAAGGGAAACTTTTTAAGTACATCTTTTCTTTTCTCCCCCCAAAATGTGCTTCTTCTTATTTTATTTAAGAGTGACATTTTTGTGGCAAGAAAGAACCCGGTGTCAAATGATTAAAACTGGTACACAAAATTTCAGAAGAAAATGTCCATAACTTATATCCAACTCTGATAATTTGTTTTCTATCAGAAGGAGGCAACCAATCCAGTTGAGGGGTTAATCACAGATTTCTGGTTGTGCATGTGAATGAAAGTGGCCTCGGGGAGGTTCTTACAAGGACCATGGACAGTTCCATGGCTGGCGCAGCTGCTGTTCTGGAGGGTGCTGAGTACCAGCCCACAGAGCAGGAGACGGATTTCTTCAGGGACGTGGCTCTCACCTTGGTCCTTCTGGTTATACACTCATGTCCACAAACAAAGATTCAGTGTCTTTTGTCTCATGACTGTATATTTTTCTACTCAACAATTATCCAAAAATTACTACTTGCTTGTACTTCCTTTTGTCATATTGTAATTTAATTTTCGATTATTCATTATCGACTCTCTCCACTTAAAAAAATCTGCCCCTAAACAGATCTTTCTGATATCTCAGTGTGTCTATTGTCACTTCTCTTTTCAGTTCTTTGGTATTTTCCAATTTCTAGACTGAGTACTAGACTAAGTACTTCCTGTGCAAGTTATGGGATGGTAGATTGTCTTTCCTGTCCTGGTAATCCTCCCAATGACTGCACTCCCCATCTATCTGTCAGTAGGCTGCAAAACTTCACAGAGATTCATTCACTCAATTCTTCTTCTTTGTTGGCCATAAATATAAATTAACCACAGAGTCACAGAGCTGCCAAGATTGGAAGACCTTTGAGCTCATCTAGTCTAATCTTCCACCTAATACCACCATAATGACTCCTAAACCATACCCCCAAGTATCACATCCAGAGACCTCTTGAAAACTCCACCACCTCTCTAGATAAGTTATTCCAATGCCCAGCCACATTTTCAGTGAAAAAGTATTTTCTAATATTTAACCTGAACCTCCCCTTGTACAACTTAAAACCCTCTTCCTCTCATCCTTCCACTTAAGATATGTCTGAAGAGACCGAACCCCACTTCACCACACCCTCCTTTCAGGCACTTGTAAAGAGGGAAAAGGTGTCCCCTGAGCCTCCTTTTCTCCAGGCTAAACACCCCCAGCTCCCTCAGCCGCTCCTCATAGGACATGTTTTGCCCCAGTTGATTCTCTCAACACATTTATTTGTTTCACCAATTCATTACAGCATTTCTTTTACCACCTTGAAATATTCCATAAATGATTATTTTGATTTTTAAGCCTGGAATTCTGCTGCTACTGTTATCACACATTCTCTGCCCCACCAGGGGAGATAATAAGCATCAAGCTGAATTATTGGGAGGAAGTGGTGAAAAAAGTCCAAGTGCATTTCAAAGTACAATGTTTAAAGAAATAAGAAAAAGATTGTGCCAGATGTAGAAGGTCATTTCTAGACCATTTTCACTGTCCTGAAGAAGATATTAAAAATATTTGAACCTAGAAAAAGACTAGTCAGTGTGCCTTATCTCACCGTCCGACTGTGCCTGCAAAGCAGAATAATAGGAGGGGAGGCAAATGAGGGGAAAAAAAAGAAAACCCAAAGATAAACCATATTAAAAGAAGAACAAGGGAATATTTTGCTTCACAGGATTGTTAAGACAGCTTGCTGAAGCTCCATAGAGGTTATTATCTTTTAACGGCCAACCCACTATGCGGGAGGGGCTGGACAGAGTAAGACCCTATAACCCAGTTTTAGACGGTCAATCCATATAGCCTTTATTGTCTGATGCATATTCATAAGACAAGTGGGATCTCCTCTGCCAGATCATGTTAGGACCTAGTTCTCGTGGTAGTTCAAGTTCGGAACTCTCCCTCACTGGGAAAGACAGGGGCTTACATACATTTGACTACAGCCATCAGCATTACCAATTTCAGCCAAGCATTTAAGGGAATAGTTAAAAAGTAGCACATGTGCTCTGTGAAGTCAGGACCTACACAGGATTACATTTTTTTACAGTTACCTGTTTATGCAGTTTGAAATGCAATGTTACTGTGAAATAGTGGAGGAAGCACAGGATTTACCTGTGCCTCATACCGGTGTTCTGCAAAAGCTGATTGTTGGGTTACCCTGCTAGTAGTGGCAAATTAGAGCGTGACAAGCGGCAAAAAGGGCAGTCTTTTAGATCATGTTGAAAAGGGCTTTGAAGGTAAGAACAGTGAACACAATAAACCTTCTTTTCTTGTAACAGAATGCTTTCCTTTTAGAAATAAACTGTAAAGCAAATCAGCATTTTACATAGGACATACTGTGTGGCAAACTTATTTGTTTTTCTATGTAGTAAAAGTTTACTTTGCAATTGATTAATTTTTTTCCTCAGGAATTAAATTCAGTTGTGGTTTACTGTGTGACCACATCAGCTCAACATTTTTTTACCTACAAATAAATATATCATAGCAACATTTAATGAAAACACCACAGATAATTTAAAGGCATGTTAAAATGAATGTTCACAAAGTAAATAAATATTGCATAGTAAAGTCAAGCCCTTGCACGTTATGGTTAATTATTTCTGAGAAAAATTAATGATTATTTTTTCACTTTCAATCTCCACTGCGTTTCCCATCACAATCATGTGTATCATAAACTGAATTTTTTTTGCTAGTTTTTTAACTATGTTTAAACCAACTTTAAAGTAAGAATTATCATAAGCACAAACATGTTATCAAAGACATCCTGTGTCTGGAAAGAGGGTTGGTCCTTTCCTAGCTGAAGCACAGGAAGAACTTCACCAATTTAGAAAGGGAGAGGAGAAGATAGAAAAAGATTGTTTTTTATCCAGATCAGATATAACTGGTGTATAGAAACGGAAGTGCAGTCAGTAGAAGCTGTTACAGAAAATGGGGACATTGCTTCAGGTTAACTTTGTTTTAAACTTCCAGTAATACCTCACTGTGAAAACTAAGCTCAGCCACCCTACAGGCCAGATGGGTTCTTCAAAGCATAGTCTGAAGCATAATGGAGACACAAATTCAAGGATATGACATTCATGTTCCAAAGAGGCAGAAATATAAGACTGAAGGCAAAATTTTCTGCTGTAGGGATCTACAACTTTTAATTCAGACTTGGAAACACGTAAGACGCTGAAAATGCTCATATCCAGACTCCAGCTGAAGGTGAATGGACTTCCTTTTCTATTTTTTTTCATGGGAAAAGCCTACTTTCCCAATTTCTTTTGTGTTATTACAAACCTCTTGCAAAATTACATCTGCTAAAGAGGTTTTAAGCAAAGATAGAATGCAGAATACAAGTTCTCATTATTAAAAAAAGAAAAACCAAAACTCAAACTCTCATGTATATTAAAAGCAAGTACTGATAGCAGAAGACATTTTCAGTCACTTTTTCAGTAGTCTTTATAAGTGGCAGTGACATTGAGGTATTCTCATTAATATTTTGACTAATCACGTTGTAGGCCTGAACTATTACAAAAACTAAATTCATAGGGATCCTTTTTTCTCCTATTTAATTTGGTATCATACCAGGATTTCTACATGGAAATTGTGGAAGTTTAGGCTTTAGGCCTATTTTACCCTTTTTGATATTCATTTAAAGAAACACTCATTTGTTCTGTGCTTATTGGTGTTCCTAATTTTCTAGAATTGAATTTGAATTTTCTGGAAAGTTTCAAAATTTTGAATTCAATTTAAATTCAAAATTTTGAATTTACGTGTCTACAGTAAAGTAGATAAAATGAAGTAGGAAAAAGAATCTGTATATAAAAAGAAAAAAAACCTCATGTGTTCCCTCAATTACATGCCTGGTTTGCTGAGACCTGGGTTAAAATCATTGAAGTTGGTGAGATTTTACTGGAGCCCTGAGCAAGCAGAGAGAAAAGCAGAGTTTAAGGGCCTTTTCAGGGAACACTGTTACTGTGCAGTGGATAGAAGGTTTGGTGATTTGTGTGCAAGTAGTGCTACTGGGAATAAAAATGTTCCCTTTCATGGCTGTGGCATTTCATGGTTCCTGTCTGGACTATCTGTCTCTGTTTTGTCTGTGAAATTGTTGAGACTAATAAGAAGCACTGTATTTTTCTGGCCTCAAAACCAGAATATTGGATTGTTTGTAGATACTTTGCATGCAGTTATGTATAGAAATGATCAAGAAATAAGCACTTGCTTCACAGATAAAGTAAGCAGATTCTGTCTAAATATTCACTGTCTGCCAGGTCAGGAGAATTCTCCCTTTCAACAAATTTGATCAAGTCCAACAAGCTGTGAACAACCTTCAGATAGATTTTGCAGTTGATAAGAAGATATTCATATGTGAAGCACTGAGTGAGGCGCGGGTATTTCTAGTAGCCTACATTGCTGCGAGTCACAGACATGATGACTTTAAAGAAAGATGCTGTTTCCCTTTAACTCATTTTTTGTGCTCTCTTCAAATTGCATAGGAAAACAGCAATAGAAGAGAACTGAGGAAATATTCAGCAATATCAGTAGAAAATCTGGACCCCAACATTGCTGCCTTTACATTGAGGAGGTGGTAAATGTAAATCTTGCTGTTGGTATTTAATTGCTATTTTAGCACAGTAAAGAGAGCTGTATATGTTCTGCATCTCATGCAGCGTATTTGGTACAAGTAGGAATGTGTGGTAGCATTCAAAAAGACAGTAACAGATACCAATTATGGTAATCTAAGACATATCCAAACACAAGATAGAGTTTCTTGATGCAGTCTCTGGAGTTCAATTCCCATTTGTGTGTTACCCAAATATTTCACTAAGACTTCTGGAACTTTTATATCCAGAAAGTGCTGTTAGCATGGGTTTGGCAAAAATACATAGATTTGATTCTTCTTCATGGACATAAAAAATGGCATGCTAAAGGTCATTTTTCATTTGGATTTGAGGTCAAAACAGAAGCCTCACTGCATCTGTTCCATGATGGCTGCTTTCTGGGTCGAAGCAGACACAAGGCTGACTCCCTCAGCAACCCAGAACTGCAGTACCAGACTGCGCTGAGTTAACAGCTCCTCACTGGAATGTTACTACCTAGAAAAATGGGACATGAGCAGACTGCCTTCATGCTCTGGCAGTACTTAGATCCTGAAATAGTTCACTGGGGACTGCTGTGGACAGTCAGGCACAACAGAACGGCCCTAAGGTTGAGTCCTAATGTTCCAAGATGCATAATGTTGGGGTGCATTAATAATGCTATTACGGTCACAGTGGTTCTTCTTATCCTCAGATTCTGTTCTCATATGATGCTGCATTTTGGAATTATGACTAGAACACTGTTTGGCTGTTGCTGAGCAGTTCTTGAATAGCATTGATGTATTTTATTTTATTTTATTTTATTTTATTTTATTTTATTTTATCTGTATTTGAAGAATTCATGTGAATCTTTGGGCATGCTCCTGTTTTTTATAATCAATCCATAAGATATCACCAGAAATGAAACCAGTCAAAACCTTTTCCTGAAAAATCTACAATGCCTGTTTACATGGCATAAACCACCTAAGAGAAGCCTTTATAACCAGTGGTTTCACCAAGTTCTTTGACTTGCACACACCTCTCCTTTGGAACATTTTTTTACTCAATGGGCAGAATTGTGCCTTATTAGCTTGGGCTTGGTTTTGGGGATTGGAAAGGAAGTACAACTTTGCGAGGAGTTTATCTCTGAGGACAACTTGGGGAACAACATGAGCCAAGGAGCCACATGAATGGTGAAGAAGCTTTCTGTGGGCTGGGGAGCATTTGAAGGGGTAGCCAGAAGCCCTGAATAATGCTGACGGTCACTGCTGTGCCAACTCTTCATGCTACAAATCAGGCATCTCTTTGCACTGCTTAGGTCTGTCTGTAGGGGAAAGAAGGGTCTGCCTATAAATTAATTTCCATTCTTCCCCTTTTGGATGATCAGTGAGATAAGAGTTGAGAACACAAAGGCAAAATTTTCTATTGAAGCAGCAAACAGAGCTCTTAAAACTCATTTGAAGATACCATCATAAGTCTGCCTAAATACGTTAAAAAAACATCGGATTCAATCTGAAACTTTGGAAGCAAAGGAGATTCAGGCAAAGTCATCACCATTAAAACCCAGATTCTTGTCTTTTTCTTTTCCCAGTAAAAACAGCCAATACAGTATTAAATTTATATGTACACTTTGACACAAAGCAAGTGCATTCCAAATGCTCTTGCTGTAGTCTTATCTCAGCTGAGTTCTGTGGTGCATATGGCCCTCCACCAGAATGTCTCACAATCCTGTACAATGTTTTATCTTTACAAAGAGATTATCAGAAAATATGCTTATAGACCAGCTTGGGAAAACAAACAAACCTGGTGGTATATAACATTGCCCAGCATTAGGGGACTGTGATACTGCATATTTTCTTGCTGACCACATCATAAGGTTCACCAACTACATCTGGCTTCTGTCAAACCTTGGAAAACAGCAGCCTAGAAGGTTGTCTATGATTGCAATAGGGACCATGAAAACCAGCTACAGGGAAAGTTAAGACAATAACAGCAAGTCTCTTCCCATGTTTCGGCATGAGGCCACTACCTTGTAATCACCCCAGGGATGCAGTTTTGCTAATGTTTTTAAGAATACAAGGGCCAGCAAGAACTCACAGTTTTCTCAGTCCTGCCACCACTGGTATCACTTGGGCAGCAGTGGCACCTATGCACCTGCCTATCCTCCCTTGCAGAAGTTCTCTATATCTGAAAGGCTATCAGAGAAAAATGGTTGGGATTAACAGAAATTGCCTATCAACAATTTCATCAGTCTCAGTGATTTCTGATCAAATTGGAAACAAACTGGCTCCTCTTTGGGAAAGTTTAATGAAAACAGGCAAGCAGTTATAAGTTGAAGAGGAAAAACAGTGGGTAATGTTTCAGTGAGCAGCACTTCAGAGCTCTGCCCTTCACTGACACCTATAGTTATCAAGGTGTATTTTGCTACTGGAATGTCATGTTTCATTGACAGAACTTGAACCTGTGAATAGACTGAAAAGCTCTCCATACATTTTGATTCCTTACACCTGATCTACTCTGCTGTGTTATTATTTCATGGATAATTTTCTTCTAGTTTTCTTAGAAAAACGCATGGAGCAAGTTAAACCCTGTGTAGCTTTGTAAAAGTGTATCATTTAATGCTTTATTTGAAGTTGTATGAAAGGTATTTGCAAAGTATTAACATTTTTGGAGAATTCTTGTTTAATATACCTTATCCTGATGGAATAAAAAGCATATAGGAAAAAAGAGAATTTCAGCACATTGAGTGGTACAAAAAGAACCTAATTTAGCTGTTTTCTGGTGAGGACAACTGTGCTGGGGATCAGAAAGTAGCCTGCGATGAAGGTAACTAAAAAATGTTGGATAAAATTATTATAATACAAGTTGGAGTGATTTCTGTCCTCTTCCTATAAGTCAAAGACATTTGAGTTCTTGATTATTAATTCATAGTTGGTATGGTTGGCAACAGGATGCAATTTAGCTATTCTTTTATTTTCTGTTTTCATTTTACTATCCTAGAAGAAGCATCCTTGCAGTATTGCTATTCTTTGCCCAACAGACATAGCCAATGAACATTTCAGAAATGGAAGTACATAGCTGTAAATTAGCCCAAATATTGTATTAAGACAGACACCAGCACATGTTTAATGACCTGGCATCTGCAAGAGACTGTGACAGCATCCCAGCCCAAGCAGAATTAGTCCGAATATCTCTAGTGCTGCACTGGAAGTGTTGGGTATGGGCACCTTACACATTTGGAGAATTTGCAGTAGTGCATGGTGTCACCTATGAGCTCTGCTTAGTGTAGGAGCAATGGAAGTAAACATCCTCCAAAACTCAAATAATTTTCTGTTATCAAGCTTTTTTGTGAACCTAAAGTTTGGGTAAGATTTGCCAGAAGACCAACAATGGTCTCAGATTCCTTTTCCTCAATCCTTCACAGCCTCATATTTTGCTCCAGAAAACCCTGCCTTTGGTGTCTTCATAGTGTGGTGTATTCTTCATGGTGAAATATCCAATGTATCTTTGTTATCTCACTTCTATGCCTTCTGGCACTGTGATAACTGGCTTTCTCTCTAGTGTATTGTAGTGGCATTTAGACTAGGAGGTTAAACTTCCTTAGCAGGCTCCTCTGCAGCCCCTTCTCTAATCCTGAAAAAGGGCAGAAATGTATTGGGATGCTTTTAAATGTTATATCAAACCATGCAAACTGAAGAATTCCAGGTGACTCTGAAGGCACTGCTTCCCCTGATGAAGCAGATCTTTCTGACTCCTTTTGCATAGCTCAGAAGAAAGCCTGAAACCCAGAGACAGCTGATACCTTCTGCTTGCCGTTTAAACAATCCTTGCTCAGATCTGTTGGAATTGGTAGATCAGACTTGCCAGTGACAAGACCAGATAATAAAAAAACCGAGAAAAACAAAATGTCCCACTGTGATGCTGAAATGTTTCAGAGCCCTTTAAGGATCAAACACTTCAACCTAATTTCCTCTATCCTCCCCCAGGTCTGTCAGATGCAGGGAGTCTCCTATCTGGCATCTCCCTGTCTGAGCAAGAAGCAGCTTACAGGAAGTGGTGACCATTACTTCGGACTACGAGGATGCTTCTTTGTCCATTCCCGTTCTGTTCTTACCTTTCTTTCCCTGAACTGGCAGTTCATACTATATATAAGCCAGGTTTTCAGAGAGCCATGGTGAAATACTAGACCAGCTGATTCTCAGTGAATTTCCACAACTGCCCTCAATGTCTGTGTAAGAGGCTCCAGCTCCAGTCCAAGTCACCATCCTCTTCTACTTTACCTGTTTTCCCAAGTGACAGACAGCGTTTTTGGCTCCGGCTATATATACCCAAGTAAATGCCATCTTTTAATGGCCTTCAAAGCATTCATGCGGAAGACCAATGAAATGATTCATTTGTACAACAAATGTAACACTTTTTAATGAAAAACTTGCAGGGCATATGAAACAACCTGTTTTTAAATGAAATAACTCTGTTCTTTTAAATTCTCTTTCCTAGCCAAGGCATAACAGGGGTTAGTGCACAGTATAGACTAATTGCCTACATAATTTCATTTTATGAAACAAAGCGCTTTAAAAAAATTATAGGGTTATATAAAAGCATGTGAAACCACTAAGTCAGCTTTGTTTTCAACCTCGTTCAGTAGTGGCAGTGCTTTAGATGTGGTGTGAACTGTAAACATTTTCTTGGGGAAAAATATGTCATAACTTTGTGTTCTGGTACCTGCCTGCGTGTCAACGATATATTCTCTTGTCCTATTATAATGTTTGCTCTCAGGTTTTTTTTGCCCCTCTTTCTTTGCAAGAGAAATTGTTTTGTCCTCCCAGCCCCTCTCAGTAAGTGAAGTCCCTCCCCGTCCCTGGCTTAGTGTCTCTCATCCTTGAACCTGTGTTGAGCCAATCATTTTTCTGGCAGCAAAGAGATGAAGAGAGCTCCTTTGGTACTTCCCTCGGGTCATGAGCCAGAGCAGTTGAGGGAGCGCTGTGTGTATTGCTTCTCCAGGATCCTCTCTCAAATCCTTGGTGTCAGTAGTGTTAGGCTACAAGGCCAGCCCATAAAAGAAGTTTTACTACTGGCTGAGCAGCAATGTCTTTTTTTTTTCCTTCCTGTTTTTCTGTCCCTCAAAATAAACAACAGGAAGGGAAAAAGTAGACAGCAGGCAGCAAAAATACAATGGGAGCTGCTGTTGCTGGGTTGTAACCTTACTTGTATTACTCTGTGTCAAAAATACATATCAGCCGCTAAGGCTGAGTGGTGGCAGATTTAACATGATGAGACCCTGATGACTTCGGACCTCCTATAAAATGCACAAAACAGAAGTCATGGTGGATATATAACCTTTTCATTGTTAAAAGAGAGCATTTCCACGGCAGGCAAGACACCAGGGTGCAAAGCAGATCACAAAGGCCTAGATTTAGCTTCAAGATCTTAGGTCTTACAATACTGCTCTCCCGATAATACAGAAATAGATTTATTACGTATATTTACTCAACATGTTAGCGTGCTCTCCCTTAATTAAAAGCACAGCCAACGCCCTGATAGCATCATATTGCTGGGACAAAACAAAATGATATTATCCACTCCGGCTCTTATCCCTGGGTACATAAAGTGGATTAAGAGGGGAGGGGGAAGGGCAATTTTGAAAAATAGTGGTACAATAGCAAGCCTGTGATCTCACCTGATTGAATCTTATCAGTTCTTACCATCACTGTTGTGCTTTCTTTTTTCTTTCTTTCTCTCCCTCTTTTCTATAACATATACTAAACAAAGAAGAAAAAATCTTGCTGCTGCACTTACTGTTACATTTTTACCCGTTCCAACATGGAAATTCAAAAGTTGTGACTTGAGAGGTAGCTAACACTGGAATTTAGAAGTTACTCACAGTTATGCCCAGTGTATGATCAAGGTAAAGAGCAAAACACAGAAAATCTGATTATCATAACATGTTGCACAGTGAGAGGCAGACCTCACATAATGTAAAATCAATGCATCTAAATCTCTTTGTAGCCTGAACTATTTCTGAGATGGGCAGCAAAGCTTTAGTGTAAGAAAGAGTGAATAAAAGAAAATTTTATTTTCTAGAAAAAAGAATTCACACACTCTGTGTGTGAATATGCATGTGCTGAATAACCCGCCTGCCTGGGGTGCCATGCTCAGAATGGCTAATTCTCTAATGCACGTGTATTTTACCTAAGCCCCTTTTTAAAAGTTTTGGGTTTTCATGTATATGATTAAAATTGTTGTTTGCAGTGCCAGAGCCAATTTCTTGTTCTGGAGGTGAGGCTGCAGCTTGCTGTGCTGCAAATGTCACCAGCGAGGCATTTGTTAGGGCTGCACTGCATGCCGGTTAATCTGTTTACTTATGCAATGGAGGAAATGTGACCTGGCTATTGTGGTGATTAACAGAGTCAAATATCCTCACATTAACTAGTGAGCTGGGCAATCAGGCTGGATTATTGTTACATTCAATTTAAATTACAGTGGCATGACAGGTCCTGAGGTATTTAGTAACGGATTTCACAGCACAGATATGCTTCATGTGTAATGAATAAACTCTGGAGAGCAACAAAAGGAAAAAAATAAAATAAAAAGGTATTTTATGATCGTTGTGAAAAATTTATGGAGTGTAGCTGGCATGAAATTCTATAAAATGAACTGGCTCCAACCAGTCCAACAACAAAGCACACACTTTTCTTCCTGCTGCTTATGAATTATTATTACTGAGTCCTCCTATGTTTACTCATTAGCATTGAACCCTTTGCAAAACTGTGATTCAAAATTGAATTCTTCTTAATTGAAAATACCCCCAGTATGCTGGGAGAAAAAATGAAGGGGAAAAATGGCAGCAGCACCACAATAGGCCAGTTAGCTCTGTGATAGTCAGAGGGGGTGACTGCTCTGAACTTGAATGTTATTCAGGATTCACAGCCGGACTATAGGAAGGAAAGAGCAGGTTGCATTCAAGTTGTTCTGCACACTGACATACATATAATTTAAATATTTAGCCACTGGTGTGCTGCTGCAGTGCGTTAGCCCGCTAGCACCAGAGTGCATTAATCCTGTTCTCCCTGCGACTTGCTGACTTTGACCTGTTTTATGCTCTGTGACTGAATAACACATAGCACTCTGCTTGGGGAAAAAAAAAACCCTAAACAAAACACACTATGATCTCAACACACATTGGTTTCAATTAACTTTTAACCATTTGATTGCACTAATTCTAGGCTGGTAGTTAGCTATTGCAGAGCTGGCTGTATTGATTTTGAGCAGAGCAAACTGAAGCACAAAACAAAGACTGAATTTTCACAAAATAATCTTCCTTCTTTCCATTTGTTTCATCACTTATTTGCAAATATTTTTGCAGAGGCTGTTTCGATACTCAAAAAAGTTCTGATGAGAAATAAAATACTTTAGGATTTCAGCCAATATCATCTAGGTTTTATTGAAGCTTAAGAGAATGATGCTACAGTACAGAACTGTTGAAAAATGTTGTATATTAAAAAGTACAGAAAGCTGCAAATAACAAGTGTGAGTGGTGAAAAGATTGTGGCTGGTGAGGTGTTTAGGTGCTGCTTGGTGGACCTCAACCAGGGAAGAACTAATGGAGCCTCACATGGAAACCCTGACTTTGTGATCTTGCATGTACCAATCATTTAAATGTAATATCAGAGAACTGAGAATACAATGAAGCTTCCTTCATTTAATTTCAGTCTGATGTAAAGCCTTTAAAATCAGGGACCATTCTACAAAAGGGAATGAGGGAAGAGTGTGATATCTTTGCTGTGGCTTATGAAGGAAGCTCATCCTGCTACAAGCATGCAGTGGCAAAAAAAAATTTATGCTCCAACTTTTAACCTCAAAATGCTGAATTCAGTTCCACCTTGGTCAGAATAACTAAGAGGCCTTCAAATCCAGTCCTCTTTGAGCATCACTGTGAGCTCACCTTTGCATCTCCTGGACGCTTCTCCATTGCAGTGTCGCTGCTGGAGACCCTGTGCAGGTGTGAGAATTAAAGAAGAGAATCATGAGGGGAACAGATGCTCACTCAAGCTGGTCTAAGATGGATGGTGATTAAGAAAAAGTTATTCTTATCATTAAACTTATAAGAACTTCTACATTTGGCATGTAATCCCTCATTCTGAAGTATATTTTAAAGTATTAGTGGTAAAAATTTTCAAGGAGAATACTCTGAACTCTGGAACATGTAATTACTGGTCATGTAGTCCAGCAATTCCTGTAGTGCTCTGAGCTCCCATTAAACTGCAGAGGAACTGCAAGCACTACAAACATCTCGTGTGTTGCAATCTGCCTTGTACACCCCTTTTGTAAAATGCAGCTTTCTCCACTGTCTATGGAATAACAATGTGGAAATCAAGAGAAGATTGCATCTCTAAAATCCTCTGTTCTGCCAGACGTGCTCTTTAGCTACAGTTGTATGCAGCTCCCCATCTGGCAAGGTGCAGCTGCTGAGCTTTCTGCTGCTGAGTCCTGTATAAAACTCAACACCTGTCAAAGGGTTTTCATATGGAGACAGGTGTATTTTTAAAATATTTATTTAGAAGAAGTCAGCATGCTGTGGGCCACTGAAATTTTACACTTCATCAACCTTAGTGTTGTAGTTATGGCTGTAAAATATTCCCCTCCTATTAGAATTTCCAGGCAATGGCATTTTGCTAAAAGATGTTCATTTGCTGCCCACTCCCCTCAAACCAGTTTGTCACAGCACACTGATGAGTCTGAGGAGTTAAGTCCAGCATTCAGCTCACTTGTTTTTGCAGACAGTGATGAGAACGGGTCATTTTGCCATTTCAGCCTTAGGCACTCCCCATTGCTGGAGACTTTTAGCACCTTCCCTCCCTCTAACTGTCACATGAGATAAAGTGGGAGGATACAGGATGATATGGTTCTCCTACCAATCAATAGCCTCAAAAGTATGTGCAAGAGTCATCTGACCAGAGAGTCACTGCTGTGTAGGAGGCACAGATAGAGTGCCAAATAGCAGATGCTTATTGAAGATTCTAATGATTTTAGCTGGAGAATGGATCCCTAGGTCCCTTAATTCTGCAGACTCTTCTTTTAGAAAATAGCAATAAATAAATCTTATGCTTTCCCTCTGTTCAAACTTATCTTTAGGGCTTTTCTGCCTCCCCATGACATAAAATGATATGGTTCCACTATGCAAAACAAGAACATTATGCATTATCTGCCCTCCTGTGTCCAGGACATACTCGCTCAACCCAGAACTATCCTGTCACATCAGTAAAGTTAGTAACCTCAGGTGACCAAAGCATTAATACTTTATCTATCTGAGCTGGCTGTGTATCACATCTACTGCCTGTAGAAGACAATATAAAGTGGTTTGTGTAAGAAGCAGGAAACCTGTGAGAAAGAGATACTAATACAGTAATCTAAGTTATGCACAAAACATGCATGGCACAGAAATATATTTGCGATCTCTATTTTAAATGACCTCTCTGCAGTAAATAGCAGCAATCTTCCAAAAGGGAGACACACAAAGAACCCACAGCAGTCCCCTCATTTAGAGCCCAATGACTCACTTGGTTGACTGAGATAGTTGCTGAGATTGCATAAAGATAGATGGTTAAAGAAAATTATGGAAGTAAATTTTCAATGAAAACATAACCTTTTTGATCTTGCTATAAATTCTCTCTAGAGCATAAATCAGTATCAGTTACATGCATTAAAACAGCAGCTCCCCAGTTGGGAACACAATGCCCTCCCCCTTGCACATTTTAAAGGACATGGCACTAAGTAGAGAGAGCAATAATTTCCTGAAGATTCATGAGCAAGGTAATTTGACATACCTGGTGCTGCCCAAGCCTAAGTTTAAGTTACTATAAATAAAAAGGAAAGAGTTTGTCTAGGCTGCTGTGTGTGTGGTGCCGAGGCATTCAGAAGAGTCAGTTGCTGTGGGCATCCAGTTCATATGCTCCGAAGCATCACATTTCACTGGGATGCTTGACAACAGAAAAGTTTGCAAATGTTGTTCAGTATTTGGAAAGAGCCCGGAGTCAATGCAAACATTTGAGAAGGTGACGGTAATGTCTTTAAAGGGCTTCTTGTCTTAGCAAGGGTATTTCTTATCATTTATATAGTAAACCCATTCTTTGGATGTCAGCAGAATGGACTGACTGTTGGCTGAAGACTGACTTTGACGGCTGCTTTGGTTTGGATTAGATCCAATCTAGTCCATGGGAGGAGGAGTGGGGGTGGGGGAGGGGAAATTGCACCAGGTTGCTTAATTAATCCGGATGCTTTGCTCATTATACCTTGAACTTCCTCAGAGGACAGGAACAAACTAGCTTGCTCAGAGTAAAATGAGTATAACATCAACAAAAATCAAAGGAGGGATGTGGGGTGGAATTATTTAGAGTGGTGAGCCTTTATCTGAACAAACAAAAATGTAAGGCAGAATCCTCTCAAGCCTGAGAGAAATGTGAAAAGTAGACACACAAGGGTGTGCAGACACCACACACGTATCTGTGTAGTGATATACATTACAACCCCACCTAAAAGTGGTGAAGGATGAAGCAGAACCCTTTGCTGACACTTTTTGCCCTCAATCAGAGGAAGTAATGCTCAGACAATTCCAAAGGTACAGGCTCTGCACCTGCATCCCAAGTGACTATGCAAATTCTCCTGCTACATAAGAATGGAGCTGCTGGACAGCCAAATTTAACCTTCTTTCTACTTCCCTGAGAGGGTGAGTCTCCTGTGGGAAGCCTGCTTTGAACCAGACAGAGATGCCACAGAAGCACGGAACTGGATGACACAAAACCTTCACGATCAACAAAGATGTAGATGACCCACTTTTCAGGGATAGAAGGTTTATTTAGGGATGGTGAGTGATTTTGTCTTAAAAAAAACCCCAGACCATGAGAGTGGATGGAGATGACAGCTACGAAAAGAAAATTCATTGAATTTGCATGCATCTAGAAGAGTAATTCCCATATTAAAGTAATTCCTGTGTATTAAATCATTTGGCCATCAACAAACAAAGTCCAGAACTCTTTTCTCTGACTCACTGCATTAGTGAAAGGACATTTCTGGACATTAGTCTAGCCAGAACTGCAACCTTCCAAGAGTCTGATGTCAAATGTAGACACATAATAGGGAATACCCATACCTGGACCAGGGGGTCCAGATTAGGTGAAGCAGATTATGAAGCACCATGCCTCTAGGGCTGCCTAGGTCTTCCCATCTATGTTTGTGCTAGTCTGGCAGTGGCAAGAGATGTCAATCTAACATCAGAATAGCCGGGGGAAAGAAAGGAAGGTAACCCTCTAGTGTATATATTTACCTTCAAAATAAATTTAACAGAGGAATTTTCCTCAAAGAAAGTGAAAAATTAGCCAGTCACCTTACTTTGCACTTTTACCCAGAACATGCAACCTAGAGGACTATTCAAAACCACACAGCTTCAGACTACGCTGTTTCCCTCATGGTGATTCACAATGGGAAGTTGTGGGTGTCCCCTCAGAAGCTAAAAAATGTGTCTTTAAGGATCAAAAATATCAGTGGATTTAGGTGGATTTGAATTCTCTTTGTTCCTGTCATGCTGATTGCTGCCAAAGGACTACTGAATATGAGTGGAAAATATAGCATGGGGCACACAAAGATGGATCAAATACAATCTTCTCTGTTGCAGTATCCTCCTCTGTGCAGCACGTCTTGCACTTACATGGAAGAATTAAAATAATTAGCTTGATGAGATTTCTTGGCCGACAAACGAAGACAACAAGAGGATTCTGTGTGTCTGAAGCCTTCCAACCATTTTCTTCTCTGGGGATGTGAGGGTTTCAGATAGGCAGATGTCAACCACCATCACGGAAACAGAAAAGGTTCAGTGTCCCCTTTTACACAGACTGGCTGTTCACTTAAGGGTCCTGTTTATTTACTGTACATCTGGACTTTTCCCCTCTCAGTTCCTTTTTGCTAGGTTGTTTTTCATATTCCAGATTTCCTCAAAAGCACAGTACTAATGAATTCGTATAATATATTAGTATAACACAGCTGGTTTCATCACTGGGGCCAGATTCTGCCCATTTTGTCTGTGAATTTTCCCTTGAAACCTTCACCAAAACCTTCTCACTGTTATCTTTTTTGAGCAACAAAGCCACTGAAAAACATCACACCTGGAGCAGTAGAAAACTACCAAGTCATGATCATTCCTCTTCAAGGCCAGCAATTAGTGTCAGTCTCCCTAAAATTTGTGAATAAGGTTCTCTGAAAATATTTGTGCAACTGTGACTTCAGTGGAATCAATTTTGATCATACACTGGTGTAAATCCATTGACTTGAGAGGAGTTGGTCCTGATTTACAATGACGAGAGCCAAGACAAGCATACCTTTCTTTGTTTAATTTTGTTTCTTACCATTTTTACCCCGCCGTAAGCATTGATCTAACTGAGAGTGTGGAACCATGAATTTCCCTCTATCTGCCCCAGGCTTAGATAATTTTACTATTTTCACAACAAAGTATCTTTTAAAATTATGAATAATGTCTCTTCCTGCAGTAACCCACCTTTCCTTTCCACTACGAGTAGCAAATAATTTAATAGAAACCCACAAAGTGGGTTGGTAGTGAGGGATTCCATCCCCCTCCTCCGCAGCTGCAGACCTAACCCTGTGCTCCAGGTACACTTAAAGTACCTCTTCATTAACAAAGGTCACACACAGATGGCTGCTGTGGGACACATCCTGCTCAGATGCCTACGTGCAACAAATAAACAGGGACAGTTCTCTGTATTGTGGATCAGCCTTGGTGTGGAGGTTTTTAGTACAGAACTTCCTGCCTAAAACTGTTTTGAGAAAGCACCCAGCATATGGAATCAGGGGTTTTTAATACACTTAGAAATGGAGAGAAGAAAGGTATGCTGTTGGGATCTATAAAACTTGAATATCAATATAGAATCTCCTTTTGCCGTCTTTCAGTCTTCCACTTACAGCACTGATTTTTTTTGCACACATACTCAAACCTTTAGTCTGCAGTATTGTTTTTATATTTCCATATTGTTATAGTGAATTTCATCATAGTATCTGATGCTGCTGAAGACAAATTTTCTTCTTCCTCAAAAGCCTGGGATATTTAATTTTCTCTAACCTGAATTAAAATAAATATTTTTCTACCCTTAGTTTTTCTCATCTCTCCTTCATCCCTTGCTCCTTTTACCTGCACTAAGAGAGTGCCATCAGTGTGACCCTAACATGAGAGCTTGGTAGGAATTCTGAAACAGTTTTGAGATGAGTGAAAATGAATTTTTCCAGCCTCAGTTCCAGTGTTAATTAAATGTATTGAATGAGTAGTGCCTTCTGCTGTTAATAGATGAATGATCACATTAGGAAACTCCTCTTTTATAAACAGAGAAGAACATGTTCCCTGAGGTTGCTTTGCCATTTTTAAAAAGTGATATTTAACATTGCTACAAGGAATTTGTTGTTTAAAAGAACTGATTAGCACAGTTGTCCATCACAGTATGCTATGCTCCCAGTGTTAAAACATTAGCCAAGTGCTATCTTAAAACCATTAAACTACCTTCAGTTTCAATCAGTTTTCTAACACAGCCTGATTAAGAAAGTTCTGTTTACCCAAATGGGATAAGGTGACTGACCAGATGTTCTGATTTTAAAAGATCTGTTGGTGTCCCAGTGATTTCTGCTGGGACATTGAATTGTCCCAGATTTTCCTGCTGAGAGCTTGAGCAGCACAAAAGTTGCTTGCAAGGTAAAGCCCCTTTAGCCACCAAGGAGTTTGGAAAGAAGGATTAAAGGAGGATCCCCCTCCAAGTGTTGAAGATTCATCCAATGTGGTTCATATTATACACTAGTTATTATAAATAAGTGTGATGGAGTCTTTTGCTAGAGAAAAGCTACAGAAAAAAAAAAAGAAAAGCTGAAACCCCCCCTACTCTGCAGCCTAGAGCAACTTAAGAAAAACAGGCTACTTTTCCCTGATGTACATCTATTGCCCACACGACATGCAGAATGCTGTGGAATTCCTAATATACTTTGCTTGGTGGTGGTTTCTGTGTCTGTGTGTGTATAAGGGGCAAGGGAGGAGGGCAAGGGGGAAGGAAAAAGAGAGAGAGGGAGAAAAAGAAAGAGAAAGGAAATCCTCTTTGTCCTGTGAAGTGCATCACACAGACCTCCTGTGTTGTAATGTAAAACCACTGGGGTGGCTAGAATGACCATATGCTGTGAATGTGAGTGCTGTGCCTGTTTAAATGTAAATTTGCTCTGTATCAGAATAAAAGAATATCTGTTTAATATGGAATGAAGGCAGTTTGGCAGGATATGCACTACTTCAGGTAAGCCAGAATAAACAGTAGCATTGATTAAAAGGAGCCCCCTATTCTGCACCTGTCATGTTCACCTCCTTTGCCACAAACGCCTCGCTGGTTTATTTACCTGTAGAGCTGTTATAATATTTTGCTTTCTGAAGAGATTTGGAAGCCACCTGCCGTACCTTTGGCATCTCTTTAACAACAAAGTACTTCAGGCTCAAGTGCAAGGGCCCATTGTTCTGCTCCACAACATGGAAAAGAAGATGAATCCAGAAGCACAGGATCCAAACAGAAATTATTATTGATTTAATCACATAATCAGCAGCAAACACTTCAGGCTAAGATAGCAAATCCATAACAGCCTGCCCACATAACCACCCTTACAAATTTACCAGCAAACCACTGCACACACTTAGCAAACAAGAGGAGCAAGGGTCACCTTCACTTGGCGGCAAAATATTGACATTCCTAAAGCTTAAATATGTTTTGAGTTAAGTGTTATCAATCAGTGATAAGAGTTGAATGTCTGTTAAACATAACTACATTGGCAGAAGGATTATAGAATGCTTTCTTGCCATAATCTAGAAGCATCTTTCAGACAAAACTCTGCTTGAAATCAATTGTGCACAAGGAGCTGCCTGCTGAGACCCATTCAGTGACATACAAAGGAAGAGAGAGTCTCCCTGTGATCTTTAACCATAACCGGTTATCTAATGAGACCAGGGCTTTAATTTCTTTTCACATCAAACATAGAATCAATGCTCTGGATTCAACAATGTGTGTAAACAGGCCGTGAAGCCATCTCTTCAGATGGCAGCCAATTCATCCTCCCAAGCCCCCTGGCATATTTATTTCAGTGAATCCCCCTTTAGTTCCAGGTAACTGCTTCCATCATGTTGCCGCTGGCTCCCTCCACACGGATGGCAAGGGGAGCTCCCTCTTGTCAGACACCTTCCACTGGCAGTCTAAAACCTGGGCAGCTGACTCTTGCAGAGACACTGCAAAAAGTATTTTCAGGCTTCTTCTGTAATCAGTTTAGCAATCTTGTCTCTGTTTTAACAATTACTACAGGCAAAGGGTGTTACAGTTCATGTCCCCTTCATATCTTACCATCAAATGGCAGGATGCTGCTTTCACTCAGACAAATACAAAATTGTAGTAACATCACTGTAGTTTACTTTAGAATTACACTGGCATAACAGGTGACAACCTGGTGCAAATGTTTAGAGCAAACATCGGCTGGGAAAGCCTAGTGACATTCCAGAGAGGATTAAAATGTGGTTCAGCAAACTGATTCATTCAGCCCTTGTCCTTCTCTGGGATATTTACAAAGTGGGATTTTTGTTTGAAAAGAGGGCATTTTAAAGCACCAGTGTTTATTCTTAAAGATTTTGAAACTTTATTCTGCGCAAAGCAGGACATATAGTATGAAGACAGCATCTCTGGCAGCCTGACCTAAATACAGAAAAGGATTTTCCTAAATTTTGTGCTGCTGCTAGTCTTTGTTTTTACTGAGAAAAGTGGATGACCCTGTTGTGTGGCTCTGGTGAGCAGAGCTCCACTACACCAGCCCCTCTGCTGTGTTAGGCTGTGCCATCTTGCTGACCGTAGGCTGAGCCTGCCCTCTTACCTAGGCCTGCTGCTGCACAAGGTGTTGACATCTCTGTGCTTTATTGTTGTGGCTTAAAGCACTCCTACCACAGAAACTAAGAGAGCATGTGTTTCAGCCATCAGTGAGTGATCCACTTGGATTCAAACTGGCTCATCTACAACTCAGGGAGCTGCAGCCACCACTTGAGATCACATGAAAGCTTACCTGCCTTTGTATTTTCATGTAATAAATTTCCAGTAACACATGATAATCACACCTAAAAATATATATATATATATATATATATATATATATATATATATATATATATACAGTAGCACAACATTTGACTGAATGCCTTGGGTCATGCCTGGGAAGGCGGAAACTGGAAGTATCTATACATAACAAAAGTATATTGGAATGAATCACACTTTCCAGACAGACTGCTGCTGTATCAAGCCACTTTGAACCTCTCTGGGCTTTGATTGCTGAAACAGATTTGAGAGTTCAGAATTTTTTTAGCTGGAAAGCACCAGTCAGTGGGCAGACATTAAAGGATGGGTAAAATCAGTTTCTCCTCCCTTCACTTTCCCTCAGGACCATGGCTTTGCTCCTCAGTCAAAGCTGTTTTGATTATGCCAGTGCTCCAGAACAAGATAGGAGAGGGATCCCAGCAGTTTTAATTGAACTGTTTTAACCAAAGAGGAGTTGAGAAGCTGCAAAAGCAGTATTGTCCACCTTTGTTGTGAATGATGGTATGAACAGAGAGGTTGATGCTGCTAGAACTGGATCCCAGTGGGAAGGCACCTCAGGCAGTGAGGTAAAGGAGAGAGAGAGAGTCAAGTGGGGGATTTAAGAGACTGGGAGAAGAAGTCCGTGTGATTGAAAGTGGTCCAAAAGACTAAGCTCAGAGGCAATATAGATCCTTGCCCCTTTTGTTAGTCCAGCTCCTGCCACCACGGTGGTGAGCAGACTCTTTCACTGTATGATTGTATAAATAGATCAACATCAGTTTAAACAATGTGGTGGAGAAATCTGAACAGACCACTTAAAAAGGCACAAAAGACAAAACAAAATCCAGACCTCTCTGCATTTAGCAAATGTCTGAGCATGGCTATAGTGACACACCTAGTAAAAAGCAGGAGCAATTTTAGATGGCTTGTAACAGCAAAAACACAACACATACCAAACAACCCCAACCCCCCCCCCAAAAAAAAAAAAAAAACAAACCAAGAACGTCTGAAAAAAAATAGTTTTTATTTTAAGTTCTTTTATTGGGGGGATGTGGGGCTGAGAGGGGAAGGAAAGCCAGATTTCTAATATGCTGCTCTGCTATATTTGTATCAAACTAGTCACAAATACATTTCAGATTCCTCCCCTCACTGATTTATTTTCAAAATTTAACTGGACAAGGGCCTAAGAAACATGATCTTTGAATTTACATCTGTTTTGGGCAGGAGATTATACTAGAGATATTCTAGAGTTTCCTCTTAATTCCAATTGTTTTATGATTCTATGATGTTTCCCCACAAAATGTTGGCTCAAAAATGACAACTCTGCCTTCTGGAGTGATGATGCACTGTCAGGCACAGGGAAACAGAGATGTAGTTTGTTACAGAGCTTTAAGGGTGTCATGCAGAAAAATGTTTACTAATGTGCTGAGCTCCCAGTGCATCAATGAAGGAGCAGCATTAACCATGTAGCTCAGAAGGTGTCAGAGTAGTTTGGTGGATTTGTGCCCAAATGCATACATATTAGGGAGATGCCGAGTGGGGGCATTGCTATTATCATGTGAACTTAGGAGAGGCTTCATGGTGCCAGGAAAATGGAAGAAGAAATGAGTAAGAGAGGGGGGGAAAAAAAGAAGAATAAAGATCTAGAAAAAACATAAGTGTAGAACAACAGGTTCTTTTCTCTGGATTTATAGTTCCAGAACAAGCACTAATTATGTTGGAAAACCTAAAGATGTCCTGGTGAACATCTTCAGGGCACACTTTAGCAAAGAAGCAAGAAGCTCCTCTGTGTACCTTTGAAATATGTTCCGGTAGATGTTCGCAGTAAGACTGTGGGATGGAAGCAATAGAAGATATTGATACCAGGTTATAGAAATAACACTGTATATTATAACAGAGTGTTTTTCTATATATTCATTTCATTAAAAAAATCTTTTCTATTGATTCTCTAATTAACACTAACAACCATAAAGACAATTACAAACAAATATAGACATAAATCAAATAGATACTGTATAAACAACTGAACTTAATTTAGCTGGCCCATAGAAATCATTATGCAAGAACACCTGACATGGCACATACCCAAGTAATGGAGAATCTGAAAGATAACTATTGGAAGAGAATAATGAATCTAAAAAAGAAATTTTAATCCAAACACAAATATGTCAAATACCTGTAAACTGACATAATATGATGAAGGCCAAACTTGATTATTTAATATAGAGCTCTAAACCCATACTTAGACATATTAATAAGAGTTTTATTTTACAGATGTGTTAATCGTTTATAACCCCCTTGATAAGGGAGGATCAAGCTTTAACTACACAAATACAGCACTAAAAATAACACTACATACTCAAATAAATCTGTTCATGGGATAAATTAACATATTTATTGAAAAGTGTATGTAGAATGATATCAGCTATTTGCCTTCCCACTGTTGATTATTTCTATGGTTTAAAAAAAAAAAGTGCTGTATCTGATTTCCAGTGTTTAGACATGTTATGTGAGAAATGCCTCTGAAGAAATCAACATTAAGATTTCCTCTCAGACTGAGGAGATCTAGGCTCTGTTTTCCCTCAGCTGCAGCATATGGATGAAAATAGTTGTAAATAGATAATAATTTGAACTTAATATTTTGAAGAAATTTACTCCTACGTTGCTGGTAAAAATCAGAGTTCATTTATTCATGGAATAATCTGGCAGTGCATTTCATTTGGGTCTCTTACCATTAAGACTATATTCATGTAATATGTCATTAAATTGCATGTTTTATTTTTACTTAACAATTTTTTTGCCATTATTCTAGCTTTCTTAAACATTGTATTATTTATGCAGAGAAAGAATACACATTGGTAAAAACCGAAGAACACCAAATGGCACGTTCTAATGTCAAGTCAGTTGTAAGGGTAAAGCTTATAAGAAATCAGGAAAAATGGTCATTCTCTTTGAGATCAGCTCAGTTTTAGATGCTCCAGATTTTGCACATCTGAGAGTATATTCATGATGTTGGCCTAATTTCCCAATTTTCTCCAACTTTACCATTTTCTACTGAAAAAATTACAGTCTGGACTGACCCTGTTCAGGGTGCCTTTTTTTACAGTTTGCCCAACTTCTTTCTGAAAATGGCTTTTAATATCTGTTTCAGTTTTCACTGCTGTAAACAGAGGGGGTTCATAATACTTATTTTTCAAGGGATAGTGGAAGAACTTGAAATAGAAAAAATACCATGCATGTGAGCTGTACTGCAAATGAATGCACTTTGAATTGGATGATTTGCTACAATGTGCAGAGTTTTGAAATGGGAATAATGAGTAGTGAACTATGGCTCTAGTGGGCATTATGAGAATACAATGTAAAATAAATATTAGAAATTCCTTTATCATGGTCAGCTGTCCAAGGTGTTTTGGGAGAATGGAAGTTTCCTAGGCTCTGCCCATCAAGCAGCATAACAGCTAGCAGAAAGACTGGTAAAATGTGTGAGCAGATACATTAATGTTGCCTCTATAAATCTGCCATCACATAACTACAGGTTTAAACATATTGTCTGTCATGCACATACTATTTTAATGCAAAATACGCCAGCAAAATGCATGCAAACAAATGTGTGAAATAAAAGCCATTATAAGTTAAAAAATACTTGTATACTAACCTCTAAATAAATATTTGCAAGAAAAAGAAAAACAAAGAACCAAAGGTTTTGCTAAGTATCTTAAAACAGCTAAAAGAGCCATATGTATCTCTTATCTACCTGACTCAATTGTTTGCATCTCTCCAGGTCCCCCCTGTGATTAACCAACATAAAACCATTGTACAAATATATATGTTTTGTTCCCGAATGCACATAGCAAATGGATGAGATTTTTGTTTAAATATATTTGTCTACAAATCAATCCATGTTTAGGAATGGGTTAGAGAAGGACTTCTTTTGTCTTATACTTGACAAAATTTTTCAAAAATGTCTCCAAAAACTTTCAGATTTGGTCATTTTCTGACTCAAGGTGAGATATATTTGGAGAATATAGAAAGATGTAAAGAAGTTTATCCCACAGTACTGAAAGAGGCTGTGACACAATCACCATGACATTTGAAGTTTCCTGTCCGTGATAAACTGGGACAAGCTGGAATTTTTCTCAACTTCAAAATTAATATCCTTTTTCTACCTCCCATGGTGCATGCTTAGTTCTCTGTAGATTCATAGAATTGCTGATTTTGATCCATCCTTCCCTAACAATATAATAAAATGAATCAAATGACACCAAACATTACAAAGGTCACATAAAACAATCACAAGAAATAACATTTGGTGTTAACAATTCAAACTACTTTTAAGTGATAATTCAGAGAATATGGCAACAACTTTTTTCAAAATAATCAGGAAACATTGGAGCACTTTTGGTAACGTTATGGTTCTATTTGAAGATGCCAGCACTTAGTGCTTTCCCCAGTCCTCTTAAAACTCCATATTTTAAAACTTCTTAGGGAAAGGAAAAAAGAATCTAACTCAACAACAACCCCCTAAACCTAGTATTTGCTGTTTTGTAACGTCTAGGGTTTTTTATTTTAAATTTTATTTGCATGCCTAAAATTGAAAAAGTTGGCTAAAAACTGTTTCCCTGGCATTCTGCTGCTGTGTAATAGGCCTTGGTTAAGTTACACTACTATTTTAAAATGTGTTAGTCAAAACGTTAGTAAGAGAAGATCAAAAAAATCAATTTACAATATAAAGGTTCAGTGTGTACTATAATTCCTGAAAATGTAAAATAAGACTAGGGAAATGAAAAGCTACTGCAGGTTAGCATGGAAGGGTCAGAATTTGATTTTTGATCTGTATTATGTCCATGGATTTTAGTAAGGTCCATTAAAATTTATTAAAAGTGACCTGTAGCATTTTCTTTTAAAAGGCTGATGAGACCTCTGGGACTCAAAGATACTATCATTATCAATGGTCCAACTGACTTTACAACAACCTTTGACAGTACATAAATAAAGAGAAATGAATACAATTATCTCTGCTTCAGATTTGCAAAGGAAGTAAAAGTAGTTAGTGCTGGTGAATCTATTTATAGCAAATAGTTTGATTAATTTAGCCTTCCAGCTTGCTGATAGATTGCTCTCAGATGGGCTCTCTCTCTCTCTCTGTATATATGTATAAATAAAATTATTTCTTCAAAATTGTTAAACAAAAAATGTTATCTGATGGTCCCACCTATGGTTTGCTTGGGAGCCATATGTATCAGCTCTGTCTTGGATACTGCTTGCCACTGGCTACTTTTCAATGTAATATGGCATTAGTCACATGGATTTCCTCCCAAGTTTACGGTCGTTACTCATGTTCTCCTCAGTTTTTTCAAGCTCAGGAGAAATTCTTTGAATAAATAATTGCTTGTACAAGTGTTCATGCAGAACAAAATTAAAGAGATCATGAATATTGATAGCAACAAATCTGTTTATTTTATTCCATCGATTGCCTGCATTTTTTGTTTTGCTTCACAATATTCATTCAGCTGCAGTAGATAGGAATATGGCACATTCCTGTTGGCAAGACTGCGAGAATTGAGGGAAAGAAGCTTATCTGTCTCTAAAACATTTTAGGACCTTCAGCTAGTTTAAAGCTCAATCCAGGAGGTGCAGAATTCTTCCTGTGGAATGCTGAGCACAACACTGTCACTGGTTTTTATTTGTGTCTATGGGTAGTCAGTACCTTCCAGGAGATGCTTCATGGCAATTTGTTTTCTATTAACATTTACAAACAATCCAAGATCGCAATGTTGTCAGAATGTGAATGGCTTGTAAATACTTGCTGAAAGATGTATGCTAACATGGAGGTTTCCAGGCCCATGGAAATAATGGCTTAGCAAAATTCAGGAATAGACCATGGCACCACTCATTTTCAGCCAAGGCTTACAAACATGGATACAGAGAATACACCCTTCACAAAGTGGATGAGAGAATCCCTTCAAACTTTATTATACAAACAACACTTTTGGACCTGGGAGGCAAAGATTTGCACAAGAACTCCTCCCAGAATTAAACAGATTTGATTATGAGTTGGGAAGTTGTTCTCCAGTCTCTGTTTCCTTAATATCAGTGTTTCCTATGATGGCTTAATATATTTGAGATAAGCCTATCACAGCTCTGTTTAGGATAAGGAAAGAAAAAAGTGATCTATGCACATGAGACATCTCATTGCAGTGAGACACAGATATAAAAAAATATTATTATGGAAACTGCTAGATGGTGTATATAAAGGTAACTCTGTTTCTAATATTTTTGCATTAATAGAGCATATTCTTCTTCAAATATACCTATTTAACTAATTTAATTTCATTTGTAAAAATGTAGCTCTCTCAAATTGTCAGTGATATGATAAAGCTAATTAAGACATGCATGGTGTTAACAGTTTCATTAGAGGAGATAATATTGCACAAGAAAAATAAGAAATCATTATGATGAATGCCTCAACATTACATTACATGTTAATGAAGTGTAAATGATCTAATTATTTTTGAAAGAATACAGATTCGATTAAACTGTCGGAATTAAATTGGAAAGGACAGCCTATTGTACTTTTTATGTACAGACAAGTTAGCGTTAATTAGGCACAATCTACAGGAACAAATGAGGCACAACCCTCGGTGAACAATCATGTATCCGTTGCTCAAGGCAGGTTTCATAAAGAAATATATTAGGGAAAAAATTGTAAGTCAATTAAATACAGTGCTTTAGCAGTGGGAGGGAAAATGAGCAAAATCTATGTTCCCTCCCCCTACATTTTGAGTGTTTATAATGCAATCACTCTGCCTGTTCTGCTCCATCACTAATTTCATAAATACTAATTTTGCTGATGAGACATTTTGATTGGTTTGCCATCTACTTTCCACAAATGACTTTCTGGAGGCAGCGTGGATTTTGGATGGAATTCTTTTTCTTTGGGCTCTGTTCTCTGCTCTCACCTAAGGTAAGATAAAAATAAAATGAAACTAGTAGGCCTTGCAGGTGAGGAAGAAAATATTACTCAACCACTGTTTGACTTCACCTGGATGTTCTTGAGGGACTGATAGTTATCATGGGAAATTTAGCCTAAATCAAACCTAATTTTAGTTTCTTTATGCTACTTATCATTTTCTACCTGTTTCAAGAACCCTCTAAAGTCCCACAGGCAACTGCAAATGTGGCATTAAAGTGCTTTGAGGAAACAAAATATCTGTTTGATTAGTTCAAGCTGATTCAAAAGTCCTGGAGAATCTGGATATATCAGTAAGGTTCTTGAATATCTGGGTGTTTCATTCCAATGACATTGAGCTTCAAGGTTTTCCAGCCTTGCACATTTAAGACGTGGAGGCACACCAGCCTACTGACTCTTCATCTAGTTAAGGAGGAACTGAAAATGAAAAATAAACCTGCTGATATTGTTAGTCAACTACCTTCAAAACTTAGTTGACCCCCATAAAGCCCAAGTGCCTAAAGCAGAGCTGAATAAGTTGTTAATGCACACAAACTGATGTTGCTCTATGTATTGTTACCTGTCCAACTTGTTTGTAGGAGAGTTGTAGCTTAATGACTGAGACATCCTTCATGTGCAGAAAAGAAATCATAACCCTACCCATCCTTATCCCCACACGCTACCTCTCCTTCCCCTCCTCTTTTTTAAATGAACCTCCTTTTTCAATGTTTACATAGAAAGAAACATTTGTAATCCACACTGTTTACAAAGCTTCTTGTGACAAGGAGTTCCACAGCTCCACAAACTGCATTTTTAGTACTGTCACTTGCATGTGCACGTCCATGTGACATACACTAGAAGTTCATTCATGTCAAAGGTTATTAAAAATAACTTTACTCCAAAAAATTAATATAACAGAAATGAGATCATATGATTGGACACACAATTATTCAGGATTATTAATTCTATATGGAACACCCTATTAACATGGAAAATGAGTTACTATACTTGTTCCTGATTTTTCAATTGAATCTCACTGCTGAGTAAGGATGAGGTCCTTCTTCCTTTTGACCCAGGCAACCATGAGAGCACTGGACAGCTGCTGATTAGCAATATCCAAGAAATACATGTTTTATGGAAGAAGAGCCCCATGCAGACCCAGATGGACCATCCCTTGTGCAGTTGTGTGGATGAGTGGCAAAGCACACTGGTATGCAGAGATGCCATTCTGAACAGCTCAGATGCATCTTGTGGCTCTGGGCTCTGCTTGCTATGTCAAGGCTAATCTCCTCGACCTGACTACATAAACAGAGGCAGGACCAAACTTTCTGCAGTTAAAATGCCACAGTGTTAATGACTGTTTCCATCTGGTTTCAGTTATTCCATAAAATAAAAAGCATAATAAATTCCATAAAATAAAAAGCACCTAAAACTATAATCATGGATAAAAACCTACCAGGCTGTGTAGCAGACATCTTTGTTGGAACCCTCATAACTAGTATATCTATTTAATCAGTGCCATAAAACATAAAATCTGGTATTTTCCCAGGAACTTATAAGATATCGAGGATTATTCTCTTGTTACCCCAAGTAGATTAAGAGGATAATCAATTTCATGTAATATTTTTTAATCTTGTGTATTATATAGTCACGTTTCAGCTTTATGAAATTACTTTTGCCATAGTTATTTCTTCTCTCTATTGTGTATCGCACAACAGAAAGCTATTCATATCGTAAGATTTGATATGCAATAGTTAACCACAACATTTTTCTCACAGTTCCTACTGAGTCCACCCAAATGACAAATTATGTCCTTTTATTAATAGAGCACTGCACAGGCAGAGCAGGGATCACCTCCAGAGAGCAACACTTCAGGAAGGACTAACAACCTCAATGCAATTGGTGGGAAACAAGCCACAAAACAAGGGTTGGATCCTGGGTTCAATGTAAACACCAAGGCAATCAGCCTTCACACACCAGTTCTGAGACAACAGAAGGCCCACAGCAGTTTGCCCAGTGTTAGGAGGCAGATGGATTTAATCTGGTATTTTCTTTTTACAAGCTGTCCTTCTGGATCACACAGAGCTGAGGAGGTACGTTTGTACCAGAATCTTATGGGACTGGAGGTGACTTCCTGCAGCACCTGACTTTCAGGCAATGGCATCACCCAGTCTTACATCATGCAACCATGAAGGTGGATTCCAAAAAAAGTTTGACTCTTTCTACCCATTACACTGACAGAAATATGTTCCACCAGAGCCTCACTCCTCTTGTGTCTATGTCATCTGCTAGTTTCTATTGTAAATGTATTCATAGGTGGGATATGCCCACTGGTTCTGTGTCAACATTGTCCTTAAGCTTTAAGAACTGTTCTCCTGCTAGTGTTTACCTTTCTGATCCATTTAGAGAGACAATCATTCCCCTGCTCAGCTTTGTTTTGCCTGGCTAAACATAGTTGGCTCTTCTATCTTTTTTCCGTAAGTGGGAATCTCCATTCTCCCAGTGACATAATGATCCTTCCTGGTACATCTTCTAGTCTGAGCTCATTTGTTTCAGACAGGGGTGATAACAACTGAGCACAACATTCTTGGTGAAGTCTTGCTGATGCAATAAGAACTTTGAATAATGTTTCTAAATTTATTAACTTTGATTTTCCATTAATCTTCCTAATATCTAATTTTAGATTTCTGTTAGGTTAGGTTCTATTAGGTTCCCCAAAATACTGCCAAAAAAGGGGAAGATCAGAGAAAAAAGAAAAAAGCTACAAAAGCACCTAAAATGCTTATTGTCTGGATGTTAAAATCTTAGAATCAACTGCTCCAACTGTGCATCATTATATGTTTATGTAGATACAGCCTAAGACATCAAAACTTTAGCAATGGCTGGGATCTGAGATTATGTTTCCCTTTTGAATACTAGTTTCTAGTGTGCTAGTTGCTGTGAAGCTCCTGTCCCATTCATCCTCATATTCTGTTGCAAATGTATAGATACCATAATAAGCTGTAATTTTAAGTATTTAATTTTTACTCTTTCATTTTTTCATGTATCATTG
The DNA here is from genome assembly GCF_000738735.6 of Corvus cornix cornix. Classification (NCBI taxonomy): domain Eukaryota; kingdom Metazoa; phylum Chordata; class Aves; order Passeriformes; family Corvidae; genus Corvus; species Corvus cornix. The sequence goes on along the minus strand of NC_046333.1, from coordinate 20,377,622 downwards.
TGGTAATGGTAATCAAATTTATTGTCATTGTAATTTGAAATATACTATGGGTTAACTAACTCAGAAGAGTAAGTTACATTTTTCAGATTGATTTTATTAATCCAAAGCATTCATTAATTCCCTGGATGAAACATAATACATTAACTAAGCATTTATTTTAAAAATATACAAATAAAATACTAAAAAAAGGTTACTCAAAACTGCTTACAATATCAGGATTGATCCAACAGCTTTTAAAACATTTTAAAATTTGATACAAATAATTAAACATTAATATAATCCAATATTTTCAGGTTTTCTAAGGGACTATTGTATCTGGGAGGACAGTTTGAGACAACAATACATTAAACATTATGCACATTGAAATGAAGAATAAAACATTGTACTTTTTTGCTTTCATGTAGTACTGTAAAAAAATCTAGCAGCACTGAGTCAACAACATATACAGCTATTCAAATGGAGCTGTGCAAAGTTCTATATGTATTAGTTTCAGGCTACTAACAGAAATTTCTGATAATTTAAATTCACAAATGAGTAACATTCTGCTTTCATATACATGCATGCAACTTGATTTCAAATGAATAGTGTAAGTATACTAAATGTAACAGTGAATATTAATTTCACGTCTTCTAGATAATGTCTTTATGCAGTGCAATATTTTTGAAGAGACCCAAACAGTATATCATTGCATTTAGGTTTATTGTCAAATATGGCTTTTTTAATAGCAATGAAAATTGCAGAACTGGATACACAAGATTTCACACGTGAAAATTTATGAAATAACTTGCTGTATGAAATCAGGTCCAGCTAGACATCTCATCTTTTTCTATATTTTGAGAGAGTATGCTTAATTTAATAGGAGTACTCAGATTTCCGAGGTGATTCGAGGCTTCTCCATTGACTGAGTAGTGTTTTATTGGAAGTCTGTACATTCTGTAGCCAAAAGCCATGTTTCTTGAAAAAGCATGAGCTAACTTAAAAGCAGGCTGAAAGAACATACAGAGTAGAATCTGAAGGGACCTGCAATAAATATGTATCTTCTGCTTACAAATATTTATGCAAGCATTAGGTTTCTTCATCCAGAGTAACTTTTTTACACCACTTTTGTATTCTAACACTTCCCATTAATGAAACGTGGAATCCACAAGCACTACTGAATGAGATACAGAAGCATCAGCCACTTAATGAATTGCAATGTGTTTGATTAAACGATATGAGTAATTTGCATGTAGTAGGAAGTAATGACCATCCCATTTGATGTACATTAGTGTTTCAATTTCTCCTCACTGCCTCTATTTTCTCTGCAGTAAAAGCCCAGCCACATTTTGCAGGAAACCAACACTCTTTCCTACCACATTTGTCAAAAGAGCCAAACTCCTGCAGGCCCTTTGCTAGAATGGACAATTTCAGGAGCTATAGTGACAATGAATAAAGAGGTCAAAGTACTTGACTGGATTTATGGTACATTAAGAGACTGCTGCAGCCATGGTGGTGGAATTAGGGCAGCCATTTAACTCAGCTACAGGGACCAAGATCCCAAGGTGAACATTTGTGGTGAGTTGCAGAGTGTCTACAAAATATCTCTACAATCTACATGCTGTAATCTTTCTCAGCTTGGAGACTTCTAATAGGGTTAGTAGTAAAACTCTAATAAGATGATGGCCCTATATGGTATGTACCTTGAATCCCTTGGGACCTTTTTACTTATCTGTAAGACATTCCCACAAGTTTAATTTTGAAAACCTCCACAGTGGTAATGATTCCTCATGAACTATGATACTATTATATATACTCTGTAAGCTTTTAATATAACAGTCTCCACCTAAATGGATTTTCTCAATGGAAAACAGATTTATTTTTAACTTTATGACTTCTCATACTGTAATTTGATAACTATAATGCCAATAGGTTAATCATATTGATGAAGTACCCAGAGAGACTGTATTTAACACCGCTTACCCTGTGGAAAAGTAACCTGATTTACTGGAAACCTTTTCACCTTTAGTGGCAGGGGAATAACTGCTAGTTTGGCCCTGTGTTCAAACATATAATTCCATAGGCTGGCATGTAACCCAAAGGCAATATTACCACTGAAGGATTGATCTGAATTAACAAGCTTTAAAAAGGGGGGTGGGGGTTGGGGGGTGAGGGAGTACATGGAGAGGGAAAAGCGGGGAGAGACAAAGAGAGAGTTCTATGGCAGGCAACTACATACTTGGTATCTTTGTATATGAAATTCTCTTTCAGATTGTCATTTGGGCAAATTATTTCTTCTATGGAATCAAGATAATTGCTAGCTCCTTTGTAAGTTTTCTGAACTCACATGGTGAGATTTTTATTTGTATTTTTATTTGTAAAGACCTGCATAAGATGAATGAAATGTTACTTAGTGCATATATGTAGACTAACAAACAATTTCCTTCAGGAAAATAAAGGATCACTAGTAAGTGCCTTTCTTCTAAAACATACAGCTGCAAGCAATTTGTTCAGTAGTTTTACCGTGTATCTGGGCAATTTGTGGAGATCAAACAGAATGTAAAGGTGGCCTTCATTGCATCAGTCCTCTGTCTCTCTAGGAATGCAGCAGAAGTCATCTTAAACTTGGCACCGCTCTTCCCATGCTCACCGAAACACGATTACAGGAGCTGGAATACCTGCAGACTACCAGCCATTGGATTATAGGATTACCAGTAACTGAAAAGGATAGTCTGGAGTATCTTCCTTCTTGAAGCAAATTGTACTTCAAAATAAATTTACTCTTCATTACCTAAGACATACTTTCTCTCAGAGACAGCCATCCTTGTGACACAACACGTACTACTGAATTTTCAGGCATTGGTGAAATATCTACTCTATTAAATAATACTAAATAACCTGGGCTGAAATCATGGTGTAAGAGAGACAGGGAAGCAAATTAGTTTTCCTTATAAGGCACTTAATTGCTCTAAAAATTGTTCTTAAGCTGCTTTTGTGTCTCATCTCTGTCTTTTGATGAGAAAATGAAAGTCAACACAAATAAGAGAGCAGGCAACATGGAAATTCTTGTTCAGAGGTGTACCAGATATCTAGCTTGTAGGACATATCTCCCAGTGATTGTGGGAATGTAGGCAGCATGATATCTGGAGTGACACTGCTGGTGCTCAGCACTACAGCGGCATGGCCTGGCATCCTCAGAAGGAATTAAGCCTCATACCATGCTGAACTCTACTTGCTACAAGTTGCAATGCTTTAGTTTGAGGCTTACTGAGGATTCAAAGGAGGGCAACCTGGACTGGAGAATGATAGGGATATAAGGAGTTAACTTTTTTAAGCAGGTAGGCAAGAACTGTTTATAGTGCTGACGGATGGCTAAATGCCATAGCACCACTCTTGATTTATTTGCTTCTCTTATGCAGCCTTGAATTTCAGAGGGAGACAAGAGGCTTAATTTAGCTAAAGGAAGAGCACATTTGGGACTTCTGCAGCTCAGTTGTTTCCTTGATCTGCAGAAAAAGGCAGAGGAGCTGTGGGGGGCAGCATTGTCAAGTGCACCCACCAGTGCTATCAGTGCAATTTTTATTTCAGCGTAATTGAAAGAAGACAATTATGACTCATTCAGTTAAGTATAAGATACGGAAAGGGCAACGTAAATACATGGAAATAATAATGGTGTATTGAGTTTCAGATGAAAGAAGAAAACTGATCTATTGCCAACACTTATGATATGAATAATAAATTTTGCAATAGTTTACACTCCTTTAGTAGCCTCTGTTATGGAAGTAATGTGAAAACACAGGGGAATTTCTGTTTTGTTTCATCTGTAGCAGCTTTGCAGATTTATTATGGAAATGAACTTGGAAAATATGAGCCCTGCAGAAGGCAAATAACAAAAGAAATGAGGAAATGTATTCATTTTCCAAATCTTATTACTGTTACTTTAGCCTTGGAATTCTGAAATTTGGCCTTCTGAATGTTTGGCTATGGGCAGGCATTCTGTAGATAAAGAAAAGAAGACACAGGTAGATGTAACACCCCTGAAGCCAACAATGATATTTTAATATGACAAAGCATGTGAGGTATGAGTTAGGAGACCCTGATCCTGTATTTGCTGTCCACTGTACCAAACACTCTATTCTCAAGGAAAAACACCACAGTTTCCTCAAAGATTTTACCATATAATGGTACAACAAGAATCTAAAAGGTTGATGTAACCAAAATAATGGGAGGTGAAGCACAAAGTAATGCTGACGTGTCATGGACAGCATAAGCAATCATGGTCCAGCATGACTGCCAGGCACTTAATTCTTAGGGTGTTGGAATTTTACTCTGAGCTACATCAGCTTTGTTTTTGTCACAGTCCCTCTTTCCTGACTCTTGATTTTTTCAGTTAATGAACTGCAATCCTTGCTGTACTTCAGAGGAAACAAACAAGAGTACATGTAAAATATATTTGGAAATGGATTTGAAGTACTCAAACTCGCACTGAGTTGAGTCCTTTATCAGAAGCTAATTTAGAGAAGTGATTACTGTGCATGTCCACTGGGGCCCTCAACACGGACATATTCCTAATAATTAGTAGTAACAAAAATAATATGTAGTAAAAAAGAACAGCACTCTATTTGCATAATGGATTAAGGTTTTCTTTTTCTAAACTAGCTTAAGATCCACATTTTAATTTTTTAAAATTTTTATTTTTTTTAATAATTTGATAGGATAAAATGCAATATATATTTCTGATAATTCTAAATATGATCCAGTTTTCACCTGGTGGTAGACAGGCACTGATTGTTTCATGCCTTTGCTGGCTGTTCTACAACTGTCCTCTTTAAAAACCTGGTATTGCCTCTGTTATTTGCCAATATCAGTTCCCAAATCGCAGAGAGCTTTAGGGTAAACAGCACACCCCAAGGGCAAGTCAGGACAGCACCAGAGAGGAGACATCACCTTATTTAGATGTCTCAGGGTGAACCTGAGTTCCTTTTCCAATATTTGGATTCAGTGTCATGGTTTTAGCCAGCAATCCCTGTTCAGTCCACAAGACTGCCCTATTCTGCCTCTCAGCAGGAACAGACATACTCAGTGTGCAAGGCTGAAAATTAATTTCCTTCTCTCCTGAGAGGATTTTCTGATTTCTGAGGAAAGATAGAATTTTTTCATTCTGCTGAGTTTTTCTTGAAAAATGAATAACATCTGGGAAAGAGGTTCAAAAAGTACTAGTGTTAAATGGGGAATATAATGTCTGAAGCTGTGTTACTTTTAAAGATGGGAAAAGTGAACTGGTAATTGCAAAGGTGAAAGAGGAAAGAATAAAATCTGTTCTGGGGTGAAAGGACAGAAATATCCAGAGTCACTAGTTTTTAGAAATCCTCAGACACATCATCTGTGTCCAGTGCAATGAAGGCTGCTAAGTGTAAGCTTTTGCTACAATTAGAGAATGTGTGACCAGGCAGTTCTGCACTTTACTGTCACTATCTCTGTTTTTCTAGAATCTCTGCTCTAGAAAGGAGGCTTTCAATGCAGAAATTGGATGCAAAACTTGAGGTTTCATTGCAGATGTAATAAAACAGTGTTCATGGAATAGTAAAAACCCAGAAACATGTGACCCAGAATTACTGGTAGTACACTTAGAGAAGCACTTTAAGAAGTGTTTAATTCACTGTTTGACTGGTACTTGTGAAAGTGGAATTTTTTTTTAAAGGAGGAAATGTGCTGTGTTAAATTGCTCCATCCCTGCTGTGCTGACAGATACCTTGTCTCTTGCTATTGATTGTAGTGGTTGTGGTTCTAGAATAGGGCTTGACAAACTATTTACAGTGAAATTAAAAATCCCAAAAAATTCAGACACTTTGAATCGCATTTCAGCTTTATGAAATGGACTTATTTCACAAATTAAAAAAATGCTATTTACCTTTTAACCTTCAAAATTAATACCAAAACCAAGTGGAAACAATGTGGATGGAAACACTCAAAGGCCTCAGTACTCTTGCAGATGTATGCTATGCAGTGGGAGATGTTTGGTGTTCTAAAATGCAAAAGTTCATTTAAAAAGTTCAAATTTAAATTTCAAATATTTTAACAGCTAATGTAGTGATGTCAGTCCTAGTGTTCAAGTAACAATTTATTCAAAATAGGATTTGTTAAATTAAATCTGTGCCACAATGTCAACTAAATTCCGTATTGTTTCATACTACTGTATATTCCATAGCATTTCATAGATGCTTGTGTCTTCTGGATAGCAGACAAGCTTGCTTTCTTCAGTTGCCTGCCATATATGTCTTACAGCTTGTTTACGTGCAGGTGCAGGCAGGTGGTAGGGATATTAACCACTTGGGAAGTCACAAGTTTCAGGAAAACCTGTGACCTGGGCTTAAGCTAAGAGTTCTGAAAGTGAAGAAGAGACAGGAAATGACATAATGACGCATCAAAAAATTTTTGTCAACAGCAGTCTTGTGGAAAGGCCTAGTTCTAATGATTGGTTTGAAAAGTTCCAAGGGTTTGTTGAAGAGCATCTATTGGAGTAACACAAAAGGAAGAAGGAGTAGGAGGAACTGTCCCCTATGGAGAAGGTGCAAAACTGCTGTAAAACAGCAGATGAAAATAACACAATGCAATTATTCTGAAACAAATGTGTACTGTTACCCAGTCATGGAGTATAGCTGAATAAGAAGTGGTTGACACTGCCTCTAGATAAATTTCACCCCATACTGCTGTCCTATATGCTTTGAGTTCAACCAAATCGTCCTGCTTTCATAAGATGGGCATAAATGGCTATAGATAGTGCCCCGATGGCATCATGGTGAACACCCATGTGGTTTGCGGGACCTGTATGAGATCTTCATACATACATTTCATATGGTTGAGCAAGTGGATTCAGTATAATTAACTTCGGAAAGTATTTAAAGTATTATACAGCACTTGCCAGTATATGATGAGGAGCATTTTTAATTTCCTCCTTGGCTTATTGTTGCAGCGGGGATTACTGTAACACGCATATTTCAAACCAGGAGTCCCGTGGAAACGAAGTATATACGGACAGATTCGTGGTAGATGTTTCAGAGATGTTTATTTCTCCAGCCGCATGGCTGGGGCTCTGCTCAGGAACTCTCCAGTCACGGGACCCCAGGGTCCTTGGCCACACCAGGGAACACAAACCAACCAATGGGGAACAAAGGTGACCAGGGGCAGGGAAACCCCGTGCCTCCCCCCAGGGCCCATCTCCCAGGGCTCCATGGCAGGGGGAGGGACCCCAACATCTCATCCGTTTTATTTTAATAAAAAGAGAATGAAAACAACTGGATAAACATAACAAGAACAGTTTCAAGACAAAACAAGCCACCCTCCTGAGTCTTTAAATGTCCAATCAGATTCTGTGGAACATCTTAGGGCTGACAGAAGGGAGACAGAACTCTCCAGGCATGCTTTGTGGGGAAAATGAGGCAGGAGAGGGTTTAATTTCTTCCCTCCCCCTTTTCATCCCCCCCTCGGCATGGGAGAGGAATTGTAGGGAAATGGAATTGTATAGGGAAGCCATGGGGTGAAAAACGGATTCGGAATAAACTGGGGATAGGGTAAACTTAGGAAAGGGTTCATATTGGGTATAGGGTAAAAGGGGGAAGTAGGCTGCGGGTAGGGAAATTGCTGGGATGGATATTGTTTATAATTTTGTGCATAACGGCTGCCTTTGACGGGAATACCTCCAGGCCCAGTAATATTTGCTGCTTGTAAACCCTTCTTTCCTTGCACTATATCAAATTGTACAACTTCTCCATCTCCTACACTTTGTAGGTAATTTTTAGGGTTATTCCTTTTAATGGCAATTCTGTGGATGAATAGATCTTCCCCTGTATCATCTCGTGTTATAAATCCATAGTTGTTTATCACATTGTACCATTTCACGGTTCCTGTGACTTTCGTGGCTACAACTCCTCCTATCACGTGCTTGTGTGTTCGTCGTGGCTGCCGGTCCCGTGTGGCCGCCGCCTCACTGACTCCGACGTCTCGGCCGGGCCCTCGCATTGCGGCTGCTCCGCACTCTCCGAGCGGCGCTGCTCCGGCGCGTGTCTGGGCTCTGCGCGGCCCCGCGTTGCCATCGCCACTGGCTCCGCACCCTGTGAGCGGTTCCGCTCCGCAAACTCCACACTGCTTTGAGAGCGGCCCCGTTTCGGCTCGGTGCTGTGCGGCTTCTCGTGTCGCTGTGGGAACCGCCGCTTCTCCCTCCGCAGGGCTCTCTGAGCCGTGTGCTCAGAGCGGCCTGCCACGCTGATGCCCGGTTCCTGGCTGCTCGTGGTCCACGGCACCCGCGGCACCTGCGGCATCGCTCCCTCACTCACGGCCGCGTGGCCGGGGACCCCGAGACAGGGATGGGGTCTGCGATAAGGCGCGCGCTCCCGAGGGGGCCGGGCGCATCCAGCACAGGCACCTCCGCTGGCACGGCTGCAGTCATGTGCTCCCAGGATGGCGGCCGCGCGGGCTCGGCCACGGGATAAGTATGATCTTCTGCTTTAGGGGTAATGGGACCATACAAATGCTCCTCAAGAGCTTCCCTGATTATAAGATATGCACAGAAAGCTTCTCTTTGATCCCATACTTTATCCCATATCTCGTCCCAGAAACACCCTTCACAAGATACAGGAGGTTCGATATCAAAAGTAAGTCTCGAGAAATATAGGAGAACCTTTTGAAAAGCCAGATAAAGAAATGTTCTAGATCTCCCGGTTGCATTACTTTTTTGTTTTGTTGTTCAAGGATTCCTTTTACTTCTAGATACATTTTTCTCTGTGGCTCAGAGAGCCCCATTTCCCACGATTCTTCCATAGTCCAGAGAGAATATCCAAACCAAGATGAGAAGAGAGAGGTCTAGAGTGGTTATTTTACTCACGAATCTTCCTCAGGGATCGGTATCTTGCCCGCATTCCTCCACCAGTTTGTTACAGCGGGGATTACTGTAACACGCATATTTCAAACCAGGAGTCCCGTGGAAAAGAAGTATATACGGACAGATTCATGGTAGATGTTTCAGAGATGTTTATTTCTCCAGCCGCGTGGCCGGGGACCAGCTCAGGAACTCTCCAGTCACGGGACCCGAGGGTCCTTGGCCACACCAGGGAACACAAACCAACCAATGGGAAATGAGACTGACCAGGGGCAGGGAAACCCCATGCCTCCCCCCCAGGGCCCATCTCCCAGGGCTCCATGGCAGGGGGAGGGACCCCAACAGCTTATGGAGAGTAAACCCCACTTATTGCCATGGCTGCTGTCCTGTCAGATGGTGTTTCAGTACAATCCGCACAGGCTGAGTTATGCTAGTGGTGATGCTGAAATCCTCTTGGTAACCTGGGTGTAGGGCAAGAGTGGCAGTGTTTTAGAATAGCACCTTTGTCAACTGGAGGCGCTTTATTCCCACTGATAATAAAGGCACAGAAGGCATCACTTAACACTGAGTCAAGCAGCATTCTACACTGGTACAACAGCCATCCATCTAGCTGTTGGGCATAGAGAATGCTCATGTTGAAAAAGAGACCCACTAAACACAAGCATATTCATGCTTCAATCTTTGCTCAGTAACAGTTTTATTTACTTATTATGAGCCATGGATGGCTCTTCAAAGGACTGCTGCTATCACCTGTAAACATCTAGAACACATTTCTCAGGGAAAATATTTATTGATGCCTCTTTTATCAGAAATGTCACTAGAATAAAATAATTTTCCACCACATGAGTTGGCTAAAATACAGGCATCATGACAGAAGCCAATAATTCAATGTAAGATATTGATGGTCACACACGCCGCTTTCCATTTTGAAAAGCAGCATCATTCTGTGAGGTGCATGAACAGCCCATCCATCATTCCTAGCACATTAGGGATCCCTGCTATGTCACAGAATCTCTTTTTGATGTGCTATCACTGTTGTTGGCTACATGGCAAATTACTGTATTTAGTGTACTGCCTAACCAAATCAGCTGTTGCTGGTGTGAAAATAGGAATGTTATTTCCTCCTCAGTCCCTGCTAGGTTACAGCTAAATGTCTGGAGAGTGCAACTGACAGAACAAAACAATTGCCCAGCATAACAGTACAGAACATGAACACTGAGATATATAAAGACCCACATGATGTGCTCCACAAGTTAACAAACACTTAATTGCCTTTTAATTTCCTACTGAGTTTCCAGGTGTATCCAGCAGTGCCACTTGCAGCGTCTTATGAAGGCCGCTCTAGAAGAGACAGCTATGCTCATAAACACACCGCTTTTGTTCTGCAATTGCCTTTACTTCTCTTTTTCTCCATTTTGCTAACTATGGCTCCAGCTATCTGCTGTGCTTGATTTGTGTTCTGGCATCCTCTCACTGAACCACAATAATCAATTTTTCTCACTCAAATGAAGTGGCTACTTATCTAACAGTCTTAAATGTGCTTATTCCAAATGGAAGCATCTGTTGTGATTCAGGCACAATAGTTCTGATTTATCAGAACTGTTCAGCTATCCTTACCTTTACATTTTTATAAGCACATGTATTAATCCAGTTCCTCCATTCTCCTCATGCCATACTCTTTCCAGCTGTTCAGCAGGCACAGGTACAGCTTGAGTTTCTGGCACTCTTCTTGGACTAGATGTTCTTCCAGTTCACTAAAAAAGCAGCACCTCTCTGCCAATCACTGCAAGGACAGGTTGCAGCAGGAAAAAGCCAACTAAACATGATGGAGACCTGCAGACAGGACACACCACGGAGGGAAGAGGCCCTAACTTTTTTATATGTGCTTAACATGGATACAATAACTCATGAACTGGCATGTGATTGGATACAGCAGAACTTCCTCCTTTTCTCTGTCTCAATGTGTTTCTTAAATTTACCTTTATTAGAACTGGTTGATTTTTTTTACAGTGGTCTATTTCCATTTCAGAAAAGATGGAAGTTTCATCAAAGACTAATTTTTGGGTAGGTTAAGTAATTATCTTCCTGAAGATGCTATAAATGTCTTTGTAGAAGATTAAGAACTGAATCAAAGATGTATTTAATTAAAAAATCTCCTATGAAAATATTCAGTAAATGTCTTGCATGAAGTTATTTGAGGGAAAACATTTCCTCATTCGACCCTAATACAGACATCTTGGTTTTTATCTCTTATCCGTCTGTTCTTTTCTGCTGGTGAAAAGGAAAAAAATTATAGTGACTTTAAAATGTAGATTTGTCTTTAGCTGCTGAGTACTTCAGCTCATTAAATTCTCAGAGGGATAAAGTCAGAAACATATTTTCATTTTAATGTTTCTCTTCTTTACCCTTTCTGTAATTGTTTCATTTGAAAAACTGTGGCAGACTATGGTATTCAAACTCCAAGTCTTGCAGAAGAATCCTACAGTCGATGAATACTGGATGAATACAGGCAGTGCTAGAATATGCAGTTATTAACTTGGGTATGAAGAACATGCCTGATCCAGCAAACTTTTGTGTTACAAGCTGAGATATATTTCAAATGGAGTTCTGTTGAAAATTGTACTGTTGAGCCCTGTTTACCTGCATAAAGTGACAGACTATCCATAAATGTCACTTACTTAAAACTTTCGAGGACAACAGAAACAAGGAGATAAATCTTAAGTCACTGTAGCACTTACTTATTTACTACTTTTTCATTTAAGTAATAGAAATGAGGAGAGGGAAGGTAAACATAGTCCTGGCGCTCTGCAGCGAGAGCCCTCCTGTCCATCTGAAGTCATATAGAAGTCAAAGAGTCTTGGCCCTTCATTAAATTGGACCAGAATAAGAAAGGAATTGAATTAGTGCTTTATCATTATTGAATCCCCAAAGGTTTACACTACAGTACACTTAAGGCACAGCTGGTTGCTTTTGTTAGTCAACAGTTAAGGAACATACACATTATGAAGCACAGTTTCCAATCCATTAGTAAGGCATAGGAATATGCAAAATCTTTATTTGGGTAAGAAAAAGCCCAGATATTTAACGACTTCACTCTTTTCCTTTTACAGCATGATTCACCTGTGTCTGTTAGGTCACATGGCACAGAGTTAAACAGTAGGACCACAAAACAGGAACAGAGCCACTAAGGGCATGGCAACTTCAGAGGTACTGCATTTATGCAGTGCTTTTCACACTGAGCTTGTGTTTCGCTGTGGGGGTTTTTTTCCCACCTGGAGCAACACCAAACAAACACCTGAAAGACTGCACAGTTGGCCAGGGGTGAAGCAGAGGTTCATACAGGCTGTGCCTTTTCTCTAGCTGTACTGTGACCTTCATGGTGCTTTGGGGTAATGCTCTGGGTTTGTTTTTGCACAGGGTAATGATGTTTCCAAGTAAGCAGGCAGTATGAAGAAAACATGCAGTAATGAGAATTGAGGCAGGAGATGGAAAAGCTCAAATATTACTTCTTCAAATACTGTTCCTTCCTCTCCTAATGTATCTCTGTCTTCACAGACAGTGCTATGACCCAGCATGGCAGTGCGGGGTAAAGGAAAGGACAGAAGATATGTAAAGGTGTCTGATCCACCACAGATTAGCCATGGGTTTTTCTTCCCTCACCCAAAGGGAGATAAAAACAAAACCACAAAATATTATGCCAGATTCTGACACAAGAGATACCAGCTGTTTGGAAGAAGATTTGAATAAAATAAGGGAGCAAGACAAAAAAGTTGGTGATGCATCTACCTACTTTAATTTTATTTTTCAAGCACTCTGCTAATTATTTTAGTGGATGAGCAAATTTTTTACCCCCAAAAGAGAAGAATCCTACACATGTTTCTTCCCCCTGATTCCTTTGTCTTCCAAATGCACATTTTATATCATTAGGCATACTCTTTTAATTAGAACATATACAGAAACTAACACTGTCCAGAGATATTATCTTAATCCTGAGGTCAGCTCTGCCATGGTATTTCTTCAGGGCTTATTTTCCCGACTGTAATGCCAAGCTAATAAGGCTACCTGGTATGCTATGGCTGCATTAGGTTCAAAAGCTTGCTTTGTTTCTCTCTCAATGTCAGCTCATGTCATGATGCAACAGTTCTGCTTTTTCTCCCTCTTTTATCTTTCTTGTGAAAAACAGAGATAACGCTTTATTATCTCAGTGGTTTGGGGTTATTTTTTTGTGGGGATAATACATCAAAGGTTGTAGGATACCTATATTCTTCAACCTATAAGCATACCCAAAGCAGGTAAACTAACAGTGCAGCAAAATTATCATTTACACTACTCCACTTGCATGGATTCAACAATATTTAGTCACAGATTTGCTGCTGTACAACAGGAAAAGAAAAAAAGAGAGTTGTTCACGCTGCCAGTCATCCCCTTGAAAACAACATGCAGTGGGCAGGAAAGGGTTTCTACAGCTATGATTGTGAGAGAACAGCCCTAGCCAGGCCAAAACACTGCCAGCACTCACATTCCCTTAAAAGAAATAATCTTTTGGGTTTTTTTGTCTCTTCTCTTTCCATCTCCCTTATATCTTCCTAAATATTAACTACCCCATGAGTAAAGTCAGATTTGACAACTGAATGAACAAGAAAAGTTCTGACCCATGAGTTCATTCCTTCTTCCAAAAAAGACAGCATTGCTGGGTAACCCAGCCTTGTATGCACAGTGGTACTGAATAAACAGGGGTATTCTGACTTCTGTTAATGAATTTTGCAGTATTTACTCTAAAATTCCTTTGGGAAAGGAAGACGCTTCCCAGTGCATCCCCACATGAAAGTTATTCAAATCTTTTTTTTTTGTAACAGTACATCTCTGAAAAAATCCACTTGCGTGATAATATTATGATAGGTGAAACCTGATATGAGATAATAATAATAGTTTTGAAAAACTTCACATATTTACAGCATGCTGACAGTATTACTGCTACTGGGTGTGTGGGAAGTGTCTGTATGCACACTATGAAAATTTTCTGGTTCCTGCATCTGCATAAAGACTGAGAGCACCAAATCAGAAACTGCTGACAAACAGTAAATGGCAGAGCAGAGAAATGAAGACAGAGCTGTGCAGAAGAAGCATGTGATGCAGACCACTACAGAAATGTATTGGCTACACTACAATGGCAGCTGTCCTGCCCTGAGGTTGTGTGATAAAAGAATTTGACTTCCTGAAAGTCAGAGTTTGGTTGAAAAAATATGTAGTAAAGGCTCAAGCTGCCCTCCCAGATCACTTCTAGTGATTTTGAAAGGTTATTGCATCATCTTTCTTCTTTTTTTCTCGATTTGCTTTATGCTACTTGCTCTCTCCTATCCATAAGTTATCATTTTAAGAAGGAAAATAAAGACATTTTCAAGGAAGAACTAAAGAAAACCTCCCACTTTTGCAGAAACTAAAGGTGGAATTTTAACTGATGGGACTAATCTAGCAAGAAGTGGGAAATTCTTAAAAACAGCACCAATGCAGACTAGGCTGCTTTGTCTGGTTCAACTTTGTGAAACATTGCTGATTTGACTTCTTAGGTTTGGTTGAATTTTCTCAAGAAATGCTATGTGTGTTTTTCAGATACTTGAAGAGGATTTTCAGCAGTTACCTCAACAATATCCAATGATAGTTTGCCTTCGGTAGTAGCTCCAAAGCAGTTCTGGTCTCAAAGAGTGCAGGTATGACTGTGAAAAGCAGTATTTAATCATAATTTCCTCTAGACATGCACATTTTTAGCAATCAACCAATCTACTTTTATGAACAGCCTCTGAAGAGGAAGGCTATTCCTATTTTGGTCACAGAAGGTGTTAGATTAATGAAAACCAAAAAATTTACTCCAGACTCACAGAAGTGCAGGCTGAAATGCAGCAGAAAAGCCATCAAGGATGATGTTACTTCTGCAGTTCTACAGTTTTGGAAGTCCTGTTAGAGTGTTGTACATAACAGGACTTAAAAATGTCTGAATATGCAACTATTTGTGACATCTCATCTGTCTGAGTTTGTAAAATGGGATATAAGGTAGCCCACTTGGGGGGATCTGAATCCCGAGGCCTGGGGACTGGGAGATTGCAGCCTGTGCCAAGTTGCAGAAGAGCAGCTATGGAACCATGCCAGTTAGTGATCTGCTGAAAGGGAGCAATAGCTGGTGGAGGTTTTGGTTCTACAGCGTACAGGAGAGAGGCTAAAGATGCCCTGTAAGAGTTTGTCAGCTGGTCTTCTTTTCCTTATGCAGAGAAACATCACAGGTTTCTGTGATGTTTTTCTACCATGTCTGTAATTGCCTCATACCATGGAGAGGACAGGATTCATCTTAAAGTAAATAAGGGCCTGCACTAACTATCAAAATATTGCCAATTTTACAATGATTTACGCATTGCAGACTTCAAAGATAAGAAAACAACTAAGTCTATTGATGATATAAATGTTGAATGACATATTAATGTTCTTATATAGCCTTTTTTTCTGATACTTCTCCACCAGAAAAGGTAAAAAGATAGGGTCTAACTAAATCTTGCTCCTCTGCGCAGAAAAAGCCAAAAGGGCTTTGTTCTAAACCATTTGCATTTATGATTCTCTTCTCACACCCTTGAAAAATCTAGTTTTGGGAGCTGTAGTTGAGGTTCCTCATGTCCTTTCCTACCAGCTGGAAGATCAGCCTGCACTGCACCATGGTCTTTGTCTTTTGCATAAAGCTTACACAACTGTTTGCTTGGGAAATCCATTTATTAGAAGATACTGAAAGCAGACGGTATTCAAATTACCATTCAACTGCTAACACACAGTGAGATTCCCAAACCAACAATTTTTGTTATTTTAATATTATCTTGATCTAGGATCAAAAGCTTTTGCTTTCCAAGTGTTTGGTTTTCACACAAAATGACAGATTTCTTGACAGAAAAAGATATTTTCCCAGTGAAAAATTGTCCAGTGGTGAAACAATCTTTCAGTCTCAAAATAAAACATGCAAGGCAAATTTCTAATAAAACCTAATCAGTAGCAATGTGTCTTTGTCAGTACACTGGCCTTGGTCTAGCCTAAGGAACACTACTACAGAGTTGAATCCTTCTAGCTTAGGTATCTGAGGAAGTTGTGGACCAGGGTCGTGTAACTTGCCCTCTCCTTTTCTTCCTTCCTTCCTTTCTTCAAAGACCTACTGGGAATGCAGGGAATGCAGTTGTCTGCACTGTACAATTTTGCTGAATGACGGTAGAACAGCTTTGGCTCTCCTAGCAAGAGACGTAATAGGACCAGAGGACAGAGCTGGGACTTTCTGACTGTCTTTCCCGATAGCTCTTGTGAATCTGGCTGGAGCCACAGTACATTGCTTGCTAAGGTGAAATTCTGGCTCTGTGAAAGCAAATGGCAAAATTCCAGCAACTTCACTCCAGCCAGGACTTCATCCTGTGCATCTAGCCCACAATTTAGGAGAGAACAACTTTACCTATGTCAGTGTCTGTCCTCCTCATCCCAATCAGCTGTTTAGCATGTAGTACCTGGCATTTCCTTCTGCTGCTGTGTTTGTTATCAGAAACACCTCAGCATTTTGGCAGCTGGGGTCAGTTTTGTTTCTAGTTTACTGCTTAGCCGCCAACCTGAAACTGTCAGTAAGGTGTGTTTTATTAGGACTTCGTAACTAGGATTTTGTACATCTTGGGATTTTGCATCAGTTTGGTCATTTGGGTCAGTGTTCGTACACAGCCCTACACCCATCAAAGGGTGGATCTGAAAGTTCATCCCTTTTGTAGATCAGGTCATAGGTGGCTATCTCTCCACCTCAGAAATGGCAAGCACCATTGCACTGGGATGCTCAAAAATGATGATGCAAGGGTAAAAGAAGAACAAGAACTTGATCAGAGCTCAGCACAAGAAGTATGTTATCAAGGCCACAAACTCCCAAATAGCTTTGAAATGAAGTTTCCTAAAGTCATTAAAGACTAAAGTACCCAGAGCTTCTTTTGTTGGAGTCCTGAATTAAAAAGAAAAGAAAAAAACAAAACAAAAACCCCAACAACAACTCCCTCCCCACAAAGTTCAGAGTAGAAAAATTAACCCTGGGAAAATCTGGAAAGCCTGAGATTATACCAGACATTCATCCTCAAGCTGATTTTTTTGTACAATCCTGTGTTGTGCTCAAAACAAAAATCTGAGAATACTCCTTAAAGCGGAAAACAAAGCTCTGCTCCAGCCATACATCTGTGAGTTTTGAAACAAAGGTTTGTTTGTGTGCCTCAATCACTCTTGCCTATGAAAGCAGACACTTACTTGAAAAACTTTTCAGGGAAACACTCTAAACCAACATCCTGGTATAAATTTGCAAAATGCAATACAGGCCTGATTGTCTTTGGAGAGGATGCAGGCCGCATACGAATAGCTCTTTCTGAAACGTAATGTTCTTTGCATGGCTCAGTGGCTAATGTACAATAAATCAACAAAAGACCGCTTCAAGAAAGCTATTGGGCAGCAGCAAGGCCACTGTTATTTTATCTTTTTACAGTATTTAATTGGAAGTTTTTTCCTGAAACTTTACCCAGCCTTCAAATTACTAGACTCTGTATAAGAAGAGATTGATAAGATGAAATTTTTTTCACGTTTTTTTTCCCCCTCCTTACAAGAGAGCAAGTTTTTGCCGAGGGAGAATAAAGTTACAAGTGTCTAGCATTTTGCTGAGGGAGAATGAAATTAGATGCTGAATGGAGCGGATAGGAAAGGCTGGGAAAATGCAAAGTTGGCAGTCATACCAGGTCAGTCTAGAGCTCCCACTGTCCTTCTACTGCACCAGGTGTCCGCTGCATTCAAATGATACTATTATTCATAGACTGAAGCAGAGTATTAAAACTCCCCCCAAAAATAATTTGCAACTGAATAAAGATATAATCCTGGAAATATAACTCTCCATTAAGGGTCCCCATTAGCAACACAAGAGCCCCATTGTAAAGGAGTTATGTATATTTATCAAGTTAAAAAAAAACACAACAACAAAAAAAAACTTCTCTCAGTGCTTACATGTTAATAGAAAACTTTTATAGCCCTAGTCTCGGAACTAGTAATGCATAAAATGTAAAGCATCTATTATTCTTTGGCAAACTATTTAACATTTGACAGGGAATTGCTAAAACTTGAATAGTGTTCTAGCAAAGGATTGGATAATGTGATCTCTGCTAACTAAGGGGCTGCCATGGAGCAGGCGAGGGAAGTGAGACTTCATATTTTAATAGTTTGCATTTTAGCAAGCTGCTTTAAAGAAGGTTTTTGCTGACTTCTCCTTTCTCTTGTAGAAAAATGGGTTGTTTCGTTTGCAGATGGTATCTGGTGCATAGGAGCTTACTATGCTCCACTAGAAATAGGAATGCTGGAGGTCCAGGGAGATTTCTCCCCCTGCCACCAGGTTCCTTGTCTAGCCCCCGCCCCCCTAAATCTTAAGCCCTGTTCTCACCCTCCCACCCCAGCCCTCCCTTCAGATGTCTCACTCTGCAGAGGGGCGTGATTTGAATTACCCTTCCTAATGAAATGAATGCTGAAAGGTAAACTCCTTAATGAAGCACACATGAAGCCTTTGCCTATCGCTTTGTGAAATGAACCCTTAAAAAGGAGAAGTTAAGCACCTGGTAGATACAGGAGAAAGGTTTCCCACCCACAAGCTCTCCTTCACTGCAAAAAATGTACCTTCAGTGAAAACAGAGAAACTAACAGGAGTTGAGGTTAATGGCACGATGGAGCAGAGGACAAACTTCAGCATTTTACTTATCCTGTTGGAAAGTGCAAAAATAGTTAGAAGCTGCTTTCAAACCACCCCTGACAGCAGGTTACTTCAGGAGAGAAATGCATTCAAATAAGCCTCCCTCACCTGATGGTTACATGGTGATGCCTCATTTGAATGTTATCAATTCCAGATTTTCCTGAAACAGTAAGAAATATCCAGATATAAATAAAATGTTAAAGTGTTAATTCAGTCTGCCTTACCCA
Source organism: Corvus cornix cornix (assembly GCF_000738735.6). Classification (NCBI taxonomy): domain Eukaryota; kingdom Metazoa; phylum Chordata; class Aves; order Passeriformes; family Corvidae; genus Corvus; species Corvus cornix. The sequence goes on along the minus strand of NC_046333.1, from coordinate 20,358,778 downwards.
GGAAACTCTCCCTCTCTCTCACTAGCTCTTTTATAGTCATCTGTGATTCCTTTTTAGTATTGGTATGAGCCTGGCAGCATAAAAACCACCACCATACAGAACTGAAAATTCTTACATATCAATAATTGTTTCTAAATGCACAAATATACTCAAATTTTAGAGCTACACTGTGTCATTCTATCAGGAATAGAGATGAAAGCACAGAAAGCAGACACACTAACATGGAATCAGTGTTTTCAAAAACAGAAAAAATGCACATGTTCTGCTTCTAGCCTCCTAATTAAAAAAAGATAAAGCCCTGTTCTTTTCACATACATGGGCTTAACATTCTTGGGAAAGAGACAGGTTTTGCAGAAGACCAAAAAAATATATGCCAAAATTCTACATTAGTGGGCGCAGTCATGGCCTTTAACATTTGAATAGTGTGAACAGCAGAGCCTGAAACACAGGGTGTGTAAGTGCATATTAATTTACTTATTTAATGTTGTTGTTGCAGCTGGGCAAGAAATAGACCCCTTATTTCTAATAAGGCACGGTGCTTTCAAGGATAAGCAGAGGGTATGCTCACCTTGGGGAGGCTTGCCTAGTTTTTGGGTTCCCTGCCGAACTTTGCAGTAAAATAAGAAAATGTCATCTCTTAGTAACAGAAGAAACCAGTGTTTTTTTCAGGCTGGATTCAATCCTGTTGTACTGGCCTGCTGAGGATAACTATCTCTCACTATCAATGCACCATTTTCTACTAGAGCTCTTATTTTGCGGCCATTCCCATCCCTTGCCCATGGAGTATCTTACAGTTTGGTATGGACAAGTCCCTTAAAAGTGTTGGTCATTCAGTTGTTTAAGCAGTGTTGATAGTTTAGACATGAAAGCTCGGCAATGTGACACACTGGGTCCTTTTGGAAAGCAGGGACTGTGGCAACACTGGTGGTGTATATGTTAGGCAGCAGGGGGGAGGAAGACAGGAAAGAAAGAGGGGAAGAAGGAGGCGGGAGGCCCAGACCATCACGCTTTGCAACATACTTATATTTTCAAATATATTTAATTACAATTAATATATAAAGAAGTCAGTGCTGGGCTGAACTAGCAATGCTGCTCCTTTAATTCAGCCGGTGCATTTGTACATATTAAAAACATTACACAGCAGGGGCTATAATTTCACATGCTGCCATCTCTAGACCACTACAGCAAAACACAAAAGAGACAGCATGTATGCTGTACCCCTGCATGTCATGTAAAACAAGGAGACTGCCTGTAGTATGTGTATGTGCACTGAGATCCAAATGCAGCTCTTCTGAAATTTTAATGCTCTCATAAAAATAAACAAACTTCAGCAATATACAACATGATTCCAATTAGTAGCTCGATCAGAATAACTTGGCATTGTCTATTGGCTTTATACCAGGCAGCCAGTGAGATGTCAGACGGAGGAGTCCATTCTCCTCTCTGTGTGTGATCAACTCCCATTACTGGTAATGGAAGCCACATACACATAAGGGAATAATATACCCCTTCATGAGAAAAGCTCTCCTCAGTGAATTGAAGGTGTATAACGTTGTGGGTGTTTTTCATTCCCTGTCTCTACTATTGTGTTTCTCCTCAGCCCATTCAAATTATTTCATATGGACAAGTGGCACACAGTGTTTGGTCCTGTTTTCATTAAATCAATAGCAGAACTCAATTTTGCCTCAGTGTAAGCTGAGCTGGGTCCAGAAGTATCCTTCCTTTCATTTTTCAGAATTATTCCCTACTTTCAGAAATAAATATCAGCCTTTTGCCCTCTTCTTTGCCTTTGGTGTGCAAATTTAAATATATTTTAACTCCCAGCTCAGATTTCTTCTTGTGCAAATAAGACCAAGAGAGTTCCGAATTTACAGAAATGCTACTCAGGAAAGACATTAGCACTGTGAATTAACTTCCTCTGTAAACATTTTGGACATTCCTAATCATCTGTAAACTCCAGCTTTCTTCTGTCACAGTGTTCTGATAAATTTGGCAAGCAGAGGATAAGTAGGGGAGAAAAGAACATAAAATCCAAATGACAAGTGATGAGACAGGTAGAATCCTTCTGGTTGACCAGAGAGATGTACTAGAGAAAGAAAGTAACCAAAACACGTAGTCATGAGTGTCATCAAAGCTATGTTGTTCATTATTTCAATCATATTTTCTTGCTTGTTTTCCATGCAACATACATTTTAAATGCATCAAGCACAACTACAAACAATCATACGTACTTGCAAGTTGTCTCAAAACCTACATGACATAAAAGTTGATTTAAAAGCTGTGAAATAACCTACCGATATCCCGTGAATTCTCTACTACTGCAAGACTTTGTCTGCATTACAAAGGCAATAGCAGATCTGCAGAGGAATAGAGCTGATGGCGAGGAATACATCCTCAGCATGTGTGTTTGTGGGATGTTTTTCAGAGTAGTTCTAACCCGGTCCCAGAGACTAAAAGCCCATTAGTCCACTCTGAGATGATCTGATAGATAATTATAGCTCTCTAATCAAATGTTTGAGATATCAAAATTTTGATATTTGTGTCCAGTAGTAGTTTCTATGGTTATAATTCTTTACAGAATAAATTTCAGTGCTCTTTACATCTTCTTCAGTATGTGCAATTGCTGTTTTCAAGATATCTTTTTCCCTTGATTTTTGTTTCCTCAACTTCCAGTTACCCATAGGCCTTTACAACAAATGGGGAACTCAGATTCTTCCAGACCTGCTGGCCCAAGGTGGATCTTCCAGAACAGAAAGGTATTTTAATTTTCACACTATCGTGATAGGTTAAAACATCCAATTAAGGTCACACTGCTGATATGAAAGAGAGCTCAATGTGCTTTCCACACTGAGTTTGTCAAAGACACTAGTTTTGCTTACTGAAATAGCAACAGAAAAATCAGGCAAACAAATCAGGTTCCTAGTTTCATCGAATGACAGTATTTTAAATATCCTTTTTAAAAAACCGAATTCATCAATTGAAAAAAATAGCACTAATTATCCCCCTTTATTGTATACATAGTCATATACACAGAACATTTTAAAAGTTTTATTTCATAGCACTAGAGTTACCAGATCACACCAACCTTCTGGGAAATGCAGAACTGAAACTGCATCATACCTGATAAGAAAAATATGGCATTCTCCTCTCAGCCACTTTTGAATCCTGTTAACAGGCCTGCCTCTGACCATGACTAAAATAGGCCACCTTAAACAGAGTATGTAGTTAGTTCAAACTACATTGGGCTTGAGGGGAATTTTCAACTGCAAGTGGTATTCCTAACAAAGGTCAAACTCTCCTGTCTCCACTTACCACATAGTTTTCCAAAAGCACTGAAGACAAGTCTCGCTTCAGAAGAGCAAAGTTCCCCTGGCACATACACCAACTGAATGATCAAAAGTCATGCTGGACGCTGCAAAACCAAGTGTGCATATTTTAGAGATAGAAAGAAGCATCTTATGACATCTGTTTCATGAGTGCAATCAGAATCTGTTCAACAAACTGGTTTTAACAATCCAGCTGATGTCTGGTTTTCAGACAGTGACAGATTCTATGAACTGAAGGGAAATAAATTTATGCGGATAAAATTTTGAACCTAGTACACATTTTTTGATGGTCCCTGTGAAAGTTTGGCATTTGTCTTGAAATGCATTCAGAAAAATGATTCCAACATTCACTTTTCTGTCCAGAAAACTGAAATCCTGAATGTGTACACTAAAGTCAATTTTAAAAGCCTTTCACAAGTAGCACATTCCTGTTTCTGTGGTTTCCCTACATGCATATACAACCCCCAAATATTTTTTGGTTCATATTCCTAAAGCTTAAAATGTATGTGGGGCATCTTGAGACAACTCTTAGACAAGGATGAGCAAAATCAGGGAGAACTAGAGTAGCTAGTACAAGCACTTTACTTGTTCACCGGACATCAGGCAGATGTGGGGATAAAACTGTCAAGTCTGAAAACACAAAGAGAAATATTGCTATTTTCTATTATTCACATTCTTCCCATGAGCTGTTTGCTCAGTTGCCATGGCATAGGCGGTGAGATTTTATAATTTTTCCCCTGCCTGCCATGTGCTCATACAACAATGTGAATTTAATCAGTCCAGACAGTTGGTTGTGTTTTGTCCATGTGAGTGGAATAAAACTTTTCTCACCAGCTAAACCCACAAAGTATCTAAAAGCCATAAATAATCAGTAACTCCTATGACTTGCACCTGCTTGCTTTATTTGACCAAGGATACAGAAAGGCTCATATAATGAACAGTGTTCCTAAGCATTAATCACCTCTGATTGCTTATAAAAATCAAAGTAGATGTTTTGTTTAAAATATCAGATGCATTTTTTAGTTTCTTTCCTGTATGTAGATTTTAGTCAGGTCAATGTTGCAGCCTTACCTCCCTCAGTAACATTACCCTTGTTTCAAAAATATTTGATGGGGAAAAGGACAAGTTCTGGGTAGGAAATAAATTTCTAGTCACCTATTAATCATAACAGATGTATTCTTGTAGTACATCCTAACCAGCAAAAGGAAGTGGAAAAGATGCAGAAAAAAAAAAAAAGCTGGAGAGAAACTAGAAAGTGCTGCACTGTAAGAGAGATCTCTGCCAAGCTTATGCGGAACCAAGTACAAGTATGTGCCAGCTTGTACAAAACAATACAACTTTATTTTGTATAGCGTCTTTCATCCAAAGTCTATCCCAAAACCACTTTCCAGGAGTTAAACAATACAGTTACAGAGATAAATAATAGCAGAGGGAGAGCAAAATTAACAGATATGTGCAAGTCAGAAAAGATATATTTTGCACAGAGATTTGGAATGAGACCTTTACAGGAACACTGGAGTGTTTTAGTTTTAGCATTTTTCCAAACAGAGCTTAGCAATGTCTATAGAGATACAAATCAGAGCGAAAGTGGTAAATGCCAGGAAATTCAAAGGTACGGCTTCATTAAGTCCTGCAGGTTCAAAATTAAATTAAGTCAAAATCAAAAGCCAACAGAACAGTTTAAAAATTAAAGCAGCCTCTCAATCTTTACACTTTTGGCTTTATGCCATTCATTCAGCTCTATAATATTTGTAGTTGGTTGGCTTCTTTAAATAAAAAAAAAAGAGGAAAAGTAAAATAATGGAGCCAAGTACTGAGTACTCTATGCTGTAAATATGATGCAGCTTCTCAAATAATGAAAAGTGTACATTGGAGAGCAAAATTTGACCCAAAGTATCTTTTGTGGAACCTGGCAAGAAAATGATGTTGTCTGTCTGGTAACCAGGGCTCTAATCCTCTGGGGGAGCCCTGGCGGGTACAGAACTTGCCTATTCAGTTCTTCTGAATTAATCAGAGCCTTGCTTGTGACCAGTTCTGATTTTTATGCTTAATAACAGCAGGAGAAGGATATTGCAAGGAAGGCAGAGTGAACTGACCTCATGGAGGGTCTGTATGGGCACAGAAGTACATGGACACTTGTCTCTTGGTGGGACTGGGGATGATGTGGAAGTTCCCTTTGTGGTTAGATGGAAAGCCTTTTAAGGAATGGGCAAAATTCAAAGATTAAAAAATAAAACCAATTACCTTTTGAGTAGGACAAACCAACATCAATCTGCAAGAGAGCCTAAAAAGTATCATGCTTTCAGTTGCTGTCTTGAACACCTAAGTGCAATTTTTCTACTAAACTGAAGCAAGCTTTCTCTGTCTCACCTGAAAACATGGACGTTTGTAAAGGGTGCTGATTCCACAATGTCCTGAAAGTATTCTCAATCAAACCAGTGCTTTAAATAATAGGGCTCAATTAATCAGTGACGTAAGTGATGAGTGCAAGTGAGCCAGAAGAGGCAAACCTATGCCTCAAAATGCATTAACTTCCCCCCAAGCCACATGCAATGAGCATGAAGAGGTGGTCTGCAGCACACGTATGAAAAACTGTCCTGCAGCTGTAAAGGAAAAGATAGCAATTTCAGAGGGTAGCAGCAGACGCAAAAACCCAAACACAAGCCAACTTGCTTTATTTATTGATTTTTGGCTAACTGAACATCAGTTTCAATAGGAATTGCCAGATTTCCTATTGTCACAGTATCCAAAGGTCTTCCTTTACATAGTAATACTCACACCTGTTTTCTAGCCTCTGGAGAACAGGTCATTTGGCATTATTATTTTTGCCACCAGTAAATATTTCACAGAGAGTGGTTACTTATTTCTTGAGACAATATGCTAGAGTTCTTTACTTTATCCTGTAGTCAAGGCTTAATATTTGTTCGTATTCCAACCCCCACTTTTCCTGAGAGCCCTTTCATCCATATGCTTCTTGTAGGTGTTCAGTGCATGATGACTTTGTGTATAAATCATTGTGCTGCTTCACATGGAAAACTCTTATTTGCTGAGCTCATGACATTTTCTGCATGTAGGAGTGGGAGCCAGCTGCTGTTGAGAACTGTATACAAAGGGCACATAAATTGTTGGGTGTCATGGAAATATTTATGCACAGGCTACATGTTTTTCCATTCAAGTTTCTAAGCGTTTTGTAGGGATGCAGGAAACAAGCAAGTGTCTGTACAAGTCTACACCTCAGCCATTGTTCACCTTGAAGCAGCAACAGGGAGGAAAACCTGGGCTTTGTACAGCTTCCCACTTTTACAGGATGGGTTTATAACACGCTTAAGAAAAAAGTATTTCTTTCTGCTTTTTGAGTTTTACACCTTCGATGTAATTTAAAATTGTATTCTCTGAAAATTAATATAATCTGAAATTAAAATAACCCTTAAAAAAAAAAATCAAACAAAGCCTCCAACTATCTAACACCATGGAGAGCAGGACAATTCCAACATGACATTGTGCAAACCAAGTCAGGGTACAAAATACAACTGAAGTCCTATAAACACTAGCAACTCTGTCTCCTCTGAGAACTTTTTCAGATTTTCCTTACATGACCAGACTTCACTTTCTTTTTTCATTGCAAACTTGCCATTGTGCAACCTCTATTTTGGTACCTTTGCTATTCAATGTAATAAATGATCTTTAGGCTCTGCTCTTGCTTGTAACTTCTCACTTAACTCCTTTTTCTTCACGGGAAATGCCAGAGTTAAGAATCGGCCAGGAGTAAAACAGCCTTTTGATGAAACATGAGTAAATCCGATGTCTTATTTATGCTGTCCCAACATGCAGCATGACTACCAGTGAAACCAGTGTAACCAACACCACAGTGACTGCTGCAGCTTCTTTACTGATTCAGTCAGTCTGTCTGTCTCAAAAAGGTGTGATAATGTGCCCTTGGGGTAGGTGAGGAGTTCATATTCTGGGCAAGATCTTTGACCAAGTAAGTAATACAGCTGTATCAAAGTTTGAAAAAAAAATTCATATGGTTTGAACAAGTACAGTAACGGAATGGAGGAAATTTTGTTATGAGCCAGGATAGCCAAGCTATATGTAACATTCTCCAAGCTTTGATTATAAACCTTAATTCAACCTTAATTCTGTCATCATACAAGAACCTTTCCCTTGAGGTAACCTTGGCATTTAATTAGAAACAATAATAAATAAAAAGTTGTTAATTTTTTTCCCTCTCTCTATGCATGCATTCATGCATCTGTGTATATATTTACATAAAGGGTATCATATAAAAGTTAGCCTCAGTGTATTTGTCAATACAGGATGTGAGTAAAGATAATTCTGTCACTTCAAGGGTTTCTTGAAATGATCAAGTCAAGATTAAAAAAACCAACATCAACTTTAACCTTCATCATGCTTTGGTCTTGCTTTTGAAAGTACCTAATATTTTCTGGCCATACGCTCTGTGTTATTTAAATGCTTGTAATCTTGTTCATGGCAATTTCAATAAGCCACAGCAGACATATAATGCTTCCTCTTTTAATAGGTGCAAAGTGAGTTATTGTCACAAAGCATATATACGAAAAAAGGATGTGAAAAGAGAATCCTGCCTAATCTCTGTAATAAGGGCTTGTGAGGGTGCTAACATGGTCACCTGAATTATGCATGTCTATTGTGTTCAAATATCATAAATCGATGCATGAATACCCTCCAAATCATTTTCAGTTCATGAACATTTATATACAGAGCTCTTGAGCACTGCAAAGACAATTAGTCATATTTGTATGCCGGAATTAATTGAGAGTGAGATGCGGGAGGCAGAAAGAGAGAACAAAGAATGCTTTTTGTCAGTTCTTCCAACTGACAGGGATAATTAGATATATGAAATTGAAATTCCTCAGCAGGGGGTTTCTGTTGACAATGAATTTTCTTTTGATTCCATTCTGTTATTCTTTTATGCTGTCATCTGTGGCAATTTGTTATTCAGCTTGAAGCTTAAAAAAGCAAAGCATTCCGCTTTTATGAGTAGATGATGTCAGTTTGTACACTGCTGGGAAATAGATATTAAATGTAATCTTTAAACTAAAAAAAAAAATAGAGAGAGGAAAATAAAATCAGTTAAAGAGACAGTGCTCTGTTTACACAGCCCTCAGAGTAAAACTTTTGTGAGAGACAGAACTCTCTTTGATGGTTTTTAAAGTTGCTCAGGCTGCATTAATGTTTCAGCTGCAGTGCAAGTCTGAGCCATGCTGTGTGGTGGAGTAAGGATGCATGGCTGGAAATGCCGTCCTAATACTATTTTCCAAATGCTCTACTTTGTATTGGCAGACATCCCTGGAGTATATTAAGTCCAGTACTTTAGTCCAGATACAGGCAGTATTTGATCACATTCACAAATTCCACTCCTGACCAAAAGGAAGTTGCGATTAAGAATTATTCTTTCTCACCAGCACATGCAAACATTCTTAGTGCTTCTGGTCCTGATTTGGTATCTGGGAGCTGACTTTTGCATGGTGACAGCAACTTGGGCAGATGCAAAATCTAGCCCTTGGCTTTAAAAATAAACCTTGCAATATTTTTTTCCCCTGCTTGAGGCAGCATCTCATCCTCTCACCTTCTTCAGTTCACCATCAGCATGAGCATAATGAAAGCTTTAAGAAAAGGTCACCTAAGTATCTGCCCACAAAATATTGGTCTTTATGGTCAGAAATTTGCATGTTTACTTATAGTCTCCTCTCTGTGATTTTGGCAGCACATATTCATGCAATAAACTTATCACATGGCCACACACTCTACTTTATAAGCCCAGTACATACATATAGCCTTAATAATCAGAAACATGTATAAAACCTTGCCTAGTTCTTTTGGCAAGGTTTGTTACAAGCATTGCATGGAATCTAGAGTATGAAAGGCCCACACTGTTCTGCTTTTACCCTCCCCTTTTCACTGGAGCTCTCCTGGCTTTCTTTGCCTCTTTCCCTCCTCCAAAACCCCATGTTATTTGGCATTTGTTATATTTCAGACTGCAATTTCTCCTTCAACAGGCATCTTGGTGACTGTGGCTTTATTATATTTTATTCAATTTTTTTTTTTTTTTTTGTTACTAAAGCAAAAAAACCACACAGTGTTATGATGTAGTATATATTCCAGTGAACTACAGTGAGTCTAACTATACCATACAGCATGTCATTAAACATAGCAATATTTAACACATATGTATTATCGCCGCTGCACCCTCAGAGCAGTCTTTGCAGACGCATTTTTATCTTGCACTTCATGGAAGAAGGCCCTGTTTAAGAAGTTGCACAATCTTACAAATGAAAACAGCTGAGAATATGGTTTGACGGACTTCTTCTCACAGAGGCATGAGTGTGCCCACAGCATCCCAGCAGTGACCTAGAAGATGCACCCCATATAAAAATATTAGGCTCTATTCAGTCTTTTACTCTCTCTGTTGAGACTCATTAAGGATGCTGTTTGTGATGGCAGTTTCTGTAACCTGGCACATGTCCACTGGGAAAAGCATTGATGCCATCAAGTGACTTCATGAAGATAAATTTATTTAGTCACTACTGACCTTTGATGAATTTGAACTGGTTACTCAGACTTTAAAGACTCTATTCTTTTGCTGTCTTTCTACCACCTAAATAGCATTGCAAACACTGTATTTGCAAGTTTTTTAGCCCGTTGTTCATCTCGGCCCCAGTTATGTTTGGTATATCCTCTACCTTCACACGGGTTTATAAAAAGACAGATAGAATAATCTACAATGTTTTACAGGAAAGTTTTTGTTCACTTCAGTAAGCTAGAGGGAAGCAATAATGTAACACATAGAGGACACCATGTGCCTCTGTCTTGCCGTTCAGGTTTGTTCAGTAAAGATGTAGTTATTATGTAGTGAAGTGCAGAGGATTTGTCTCTGTTTCATGCCACTGAGGCCTGCCCCATGCCAGCCCAGGATCTTTTGGGATTCAGCAGGACACCATGTGGGTGGACTGGTGGAATCAAGAAGCATACTTCTGGAGTGTCATGGGGCAACCAGGTAAGAGTCAGAGGCTGCATGCAGTATTTACCTCCTTTACTGGTCTAAGCTCAAAATTATTATTCTTTTTTTCTCTTGAGCAAGAAATTTAAGTAGAGCACAAAATCAGGCCTCAAGTATACCTTTTAGCATTGACAGAAGATTTACCTTCACAATGTGCGCTTCTTAAAATCAAACGTTTTTGGGGGAGGACCAAGGTCCAGATGTGTTAATATTTTTTGGTGTTCAAAGACCATCAGTGACCATCAAAACATCAAACCTCCCTTATACTCTGAGGAGCTAAACATAAAATGCACTTATTTCATAACCATGAGTTTTTAAATTTTTTTAATAATTAAATCAGTGAATGAAGCATTTTTGAAGAAGGCATAAAGAAATTAATTCTACTGTCAAAATAGTATCTATGGCTTATTCTGAAAAACATACGCATATCACCTGCTCTGAAAGACTGGAAGTTTGTAAAACACATCTTGTAGCATTGGTGAAACTTGCTGATTTCAGAATTTTTCTTGGTATTGTATTTTGCTTTCCAAAAATATTAGCCATTTGTAATAAAAAGGTTTCGTAAGGATACTAACATGATTTAATTTCTTCCTTATTAAAGGCTTTCCCTCCTCTGTGTTAACTGGAGAGAGTCAATGCAAAAGAATGGCCTAGATTTCAGTTATGAGCATGTTTGTGATTACTGATAGATAGATATTTGTTTTAGCTGTATATGTAGTAGCTCACTCCATAACTCGTTTTATAACTGTGGCCAGTGCTTGGGATCACTGTTTTAAAAAAACCCTTTCTCTCTTCTTCAGAGAAGATTCAGTCTATCAGGACTGCACTCTTTCATCTGTGTTTTGCTTCGCAAAATGAAATACATAGCCAGAATAGGTGTTTCATATGATCTTTCTCAAGAGCAAATTAAATTACTATTGCATGGCTGCTCTGCCACAAAAGAAGGGAAGTTATTATTTGAGGCCTTCCTTCTCACAACCAAATATCATTTTGTTAGTCAATTGGTAAAATACACAGCATTATATGACACTCTATCTCATCAAAAGAAAAGGGTCACACAGATTTTCCATCTACATTTTCTAAAAGCTACATGTCTATGACTAAAAATAAACTGGTGAAGCTTACTCCTAAAGTTATTTTATAGAAGAAAAAGCACCATATGAAAAGCTAAATCAGTGTCTCCCCTTTTCGCTTTTACTGTGGATGCAGTGAGATATCCTGATTGCAGCTGCAAATAGTGAATTTAAGTTCAGGAAAGTGATTGCCTCTATGCCTTTTGCCAGATAAATAATCCTATCTCTTTTAGATGGCCAGCTTCATTCCTGAACTGCTTTCCTCCTCATTCTCATTCTTGTTGCAGCATTTGTTTCTCTGGTTGGGAAGAGAAGCATTGGCTGACTGGGCACTGGCAAGAACTCAAGAGCTGAGGCTCATCCCCTTCAGAGAGTTTCTCACACTGCATTGGCCCAAAACTGCAGCAAGTGGCTGGGGGTGCAAAATCAAGCGGTTTTGAACCTCTTCAGCTTTGCAGCAGGTGCTGGGGTGATTGTTTTGGTACGGATTAAGGGATACTCTCTTCTGATCTTCTCCTTGTCAGCCTGAATGCACACAGTGCAGTTAGGATGCGCTCATCATTACCAGCACTCCTCATTCCCTGTTGGGACTCTTCTTTGGGGAGAAGGATGTTAACTACTTTAGCTTTCCTCCTTGAGTCCCGTGTCCAACTTGCCTCCATCATGAGGCGATGTTAAATGATTTGTGTCTTCCCCCCAGAGAAGCTGAGGAGACTTTGGGGGAATGAACCCTGGCTCTTAGTGAAGCCATCTAGGCAGAATTACAGTGGCACTGTATGACCTGTTTGTGAGAGAAAAGGTTTCATTTACCACTCTATCAATCCCTTCAGCTTTCATTGACAAAGTGCTTATTACAACTAATTCTGGGATTATTTAAATTGTTTCACCTTAAAGTTTGTGTTTCTGTGTGCGAGTATTGAAAGAGATAACATTCATCTGAATTCTCTGTTTAGCTCCATTATTACAACCATTTTAATAGTTTAGAGTTTAGTCCGTACACTGGCAGATAAATACAGGTTAGCCCTCTTTCTTCCCATGCCTCTTTTAGTTAAATTCTAACCGCTTTCCCTTTCTCTATGTGATCTACCAATCCTCATTAGAGCAATTTCTGACTCTTCAGCATGAACTGTGAAACACACCGAACACTTCTTCTAATACAAGGGGGAAAAAAAAAGGTGCAGGGGCCTTATTTTCCTCTCATCCTGATGAGATTTGTGCCAGATGCTGTGTTTCATAAAGTAAACACCCAGGCACGTCTTCTAACTTCATAATTATGTGCATATATTCTCCACATAATAAAACTAGAATAAAATCACTACTCATCCACAAGTAGTAAATCAAGCAAATGGTGAATTAAGTTTGTTTGATGAATGTTGCTCTTTATAAAATTAAGCTGTTTACAATGCGTGGTTCATCTTCCTTTACATGTTTAATGATTTTATTGCTTAGTATTTGTTCTATTATTCCATTATTGTTCTATTATTGTGTGAGGAAGAAAGAAGTAATGTTTCTGTGCTGTGGCTGTTAAAATAATTCTTCTTTCTGTTTCTTTTAACCAGCATTTGCTGGTTTCCCTTCAATTACAAGTACGAAATTCATGAAATATCACTCTTATATGTCCATCATACTTTTTTCCTCTAAAGCAGATGTAAATGGATGAGTTCTGACACACTGCTTTTTGTTCTCCAAAGAAAACACAGTGTTATGGAAAGTGTGGTGTTTCATACAAACCAGGAAATTTTGCTTTGTTTTCCATCTAATTTTTTTTTTGGTAATAACCAGACATTATATTTACAGACAAGTACTTTGGTATTTTTCCATTTCAAACTTTTCTTCTTTGAATACCTGAATGACACCTTCAGCTTCAGGAACAGCTGAGAAACATTGCCTCAAATTAAAAATAGACAATTTCAATTATACTTTTTCCACTTCTCCTTGGCTCAGAGCCTTGCCCAGTCAGTGGACCATGCCTGCATGGAATGTGCATGAAGCACCCTTCACTTACTAGGAGCATCTGGAACCAGCAGATTGAAAGGAGAGGTTTCTACCTTGTGGGATGAGAAAAATTTCAGCTGGACAAGGAATTGACACTGGTAAATCACAGGAAAGAAAAGCAACTAATGGAGGCCAAAAAAAAAGTGGTGACTTCTGCTTGTGGAAGGAGGAGAGGAAATCTCTCATGAGAGCTGGGATGAACACACTGGTGTCTCTGAGGATCCTAAGGGGAAAAGTGAAAACCCACTTGGACATTTCATGGACAGTGAGGTTGTCTGATCTTGGGAGAAAACAAGATAGTAGTCCAGGCAAGACAGAGACCCCCAGGACTGCTAGGAGGTGACCCCCACAACCCAAAAGGTGCTGCCACTTGGATGAACAAGAGGACCTGTAGGATAAGAGGATGGCAGAACAGCAGTTGACATATCCTCCTTTGGGATCTCCCCTTGGAGCTATATTGGAAGCCCCTTCCTACTGCTCTTTCCTTTCTGGCTACAGTCTGGCTACAGTGGGTTGATGACGGCTTTGGGGATAAATGAAAACGAGGTTGTGACAAGTGGCAATTTTTTGCAGTTCAGTTTGTGGTGTCTGTGAGTAACTCACCCTTAGGCCTCTTTTTTTCACTGTACCCAGTGGAATTATACACACAGCATCAAATGCAGTCCTGTGCAAAAGGCGGGGTAGAACACAAGTTTCTAATCTTTTGAAGTTGTATGTGTGCCATCCATATATTGCTGCATTGCACCCCATTGGAAAAGAGAAGCTTGAAAAGTTGAAGAGAATCAGAACTGAAATCTATTGCAGAAGTTCCTAAGTTTCTTCTGTGACCAAAACCTATTATACTTCCTACAAAAGCATGGTGTTTATATATTAGCAAGCAATTATGCTGCTTTTAAAAATGCCTGGAAAGACTTTTAGAAACAGAAAATATGCAAGTAATGGTAGCCTACGGCTGCCATTAACTTGCACAAAGATAATTTATATTTTATGCGTGTTTTATTTTTATACACCTGCTTTTCTTTGCAATTCATAAAGAAACCATATTGATATCAAAGGAAATGCTCTGTCACAGAATTTGTAATCCTAACTGAGAGGTTCACATCAGTCCTTTCTAATCTTTTACTCTTTTATGATGTCAAAGGTAATTTCAAGGGGGAGGGAAATATAAAAATAAAAGTTTTATGATGGGACAGCAGCAGGCTGGCAAACCTGAAAAACAGCTGAGTAACCATCAAGAGACGGCAGTGCCGGGGTTTTCCTTGCTTTGGTTCTTTGCTTGTGTTGTCTGAGGTTTGAAAAGTCCATAAGGGGCTCTCAGTCAGGTGAACCACTGTTTCTCCCTCACTGTTCTTGCTGGAGGCTGGTTCATGCTGTGGCCTCTGTGCCTCTGGGCATGTTTGATTTTTCTCTGGTGTAATCCCCCATGCAACTTGGAGGTGTCATTTTGGGGAAGCCAGGTCCCTTTGCAGCTCTTCTCACAATCCTGAAGACAGTCAGTGGTGCGTACCAGGGGGACGGCGGGAGATGGGAATCAAGAGTCAATCATCAAAAAGTCCCAGGCGCAGCAGGGGAGCCTCTGGATTGCTTCATTTCTGTAAGGCAGCAGACCTTGTTGCTTGTTTACACAGAGGGTTTACATAGCGCCAAAGCTCTGGTTTCATGCACCCTTTGGCCGACCCCTGGGTCCCTGCCCTATTCGGTTCTGTACAGCAGGGCAGGTTTGGGGGACAAGTGCGCTTCCAGCCATGGCTCCGGGGTTATCTGGCAAAGCAGGTGCCAGCAGATGTTAATTTTCAGATGCCCTGGCATGGCTGTGTCACCTCTGAGGCCCCGCTCCCCAAGGCAGCAGCTCTGTGCTTTCGGTTCTCTCATGTGTGACCCGGCAGCCTGTATCATCTTACAGGGAGTGAATAGGAGACTGAAGGGCAGGCTGTGTGGTCACTGTTTTCAATATCCCTCCCGCTAGCCATTACATCATCCAGCTACTCTCTAAGAGGATTTTCAGCAGGCTTGGCTTCGTTATTAAAATAGTAATTAATTTTTTCCTCTTCACAAAACCCAAGGACCTTCAAATGGAGGCCTCAGGAGCGAGGGCAGCTTCCTTTTGAAAGTGGCCTTTCTGGAAGCCATAATCGGCTCTCCAACTTTACAGTACACATGTTCCCCAGTAAATGTGATTAAAGAGCCACACAAAAAACCCCTTGCAGAAAATTAATTCAGTTTCCAGAATAAAAAGTTTGATAAAGTTGTGCAATGCTCCAATGACAACACATAATAGAAGTGCAGAGTTTTATCCTCTTGAAGGATAAATGAGCGGCCAGAAAGGTCTGGTAGTTCCCAGAGTAAAAACATCTGCTACAGCTAATTCACTTTAGCTTTTGATTGTAAAATTCATTAGCCATATCAGGCAGCTGTAGTTTCAAACATGTTGCTAGGAAGTACAGTTTTATAGGCCGGGATGCCGTTTGTTCTCCCCAGCAGTGGCGAGGTAGCCTGAGTGCCCGGTGAAATGCAACCTCCTGCCACCCAAATATAAGGGCTTGAGTGGTGGGGGAGAGGGGGAGGGAGGCTGGCCAGGAAGAGCAGGGCTGAATGAAAAGAGGTTCCAAGTGCTGTCAGGGCCACGGTGGCTACTCCTCCATGTCACTAGAGCAGCAGCAGCTGAAGGCTCCAGCCTTCCTGCAGGACTGGGAAGGAGATGGCTTTGTGAATTAGAAAGTAAACCTGGTATACTGCAGTGCATGTCACTGTTCTCTTCTATGACACTTTTTTACAGACCTTATTAAGCATACATTTGGAAGTACATGTTATGGAAAAGTGTTTCCACATGCTTAGATGAAGAGATAAATCCCAAGGGGATTTAAAAATACACACAGACACATGTATATATATATGTGCGTATGGCTGTGTTTTTCTGAATTTTAAAGTACATATTTATTCCTATTCCTATAATGATTAATTTATATTATTTATACTCCTATCACTTATATTTATTTAGAGTAAGAAGGGATAAAACAAGATAAAACTGCATTTTTTAGGTATTTTACTCTTCCAAGTGAATCCTGGTAGAAGATTATTTTAAAATGCTCTCTAAATCTGAAAATAAAGTTACAACAGTAAGTATGTCACTCCAAGCTTCTGACCAGCATCCTGTAAGGCTTTTGGGTGCACACTGATCATAGTTCTTGTAACTCATGTGGAATATCCCCTGTTACTTGGATTCAGTTTAAGAGAGCAGCTAAAATGAAGTGGGAGTCAGGGACCGAGAAATTGTGCTTCTATGTCCATCAAAAAAATTATTCTAAACTGGATGAACTTTGCAATTCCTTGAGGGATGGAAAAATTTTTTTTGAGTTTATTATGCCCCACGAGACTAGCTATGGCCAATAAGTGTTAATTTTTGATGAGCAGAAAGATTTCCCAAACACCTGTGAAACCATCCCTGATGTTATTTCTGCAAAAATACTGTCCCTCAAGTAAAATGAATAAACTGACACCTATGCACCCACTGCTGCATTTTCACAGGTCACAGTGAATTATGCAGGCCTGTCACCTTAGACACATAATGGTGCAGGCACACTCATCTTGGTGATGGTCAATTCACTTTGATTAAAACTGAATCCAGCACAACAATTTTTGTTAACTGAGAAGGATAGGTGTTGATACTTTTCTCCATTGTAACAGGAATATAGGGAAACTGTTCTAAATAATCTTTCTTTAAGCTTTCCTTCTCATGAAGTCATGATATTTTCCATTATTGGAAATGTTCAAACAGTAAACAAGGGTCCAACAAGGACCAGTCTTTTCTATGGGAAGATGAGATACTGGTGTAAATACACCACCCAGATGAACACCTTATGGTGGACAAGCCTAAAACTTTAAAGCTGCTTCTTTCTTCCTGTCATATTGTACTTACCTTTTATTTCTATAACATCACAGAAAAACTTCATAGATGTCTAGATGACAGATAGCTGCTCTCTAAAAATTTGTTTTATTCATGTGATTGGCAATGTGTGCTCAAATGAACTGACAACTCCATCATCTCTCTCATAAACTGCAGGATGAATTGAAACTGAACCAGGGAAGCACTTTTATAGATAATCTACATTGACATTTCTTCACTGATATCAATGGAGCCATAGCAATTAATACCTAGTGAGTATGCCCTAAGGTTTACAAAACATTTCTTTTTTGGTTAATTTTGAAGCAAATAAGTAAAAATGCAGGGTTATTTTACTTATAGTCTTCTACTAAAATATTAGCTCTAAACAAGGACATTGGTGGCTTTCACATAAATATAAGTTTCTTTCTTTTTCTACTCCATCTGTCCAACCACACTTTGTCCTCCAAGACAAAGAAAGCAGAGCAGTGCATGCATTTGGATAGGCTGGTGTGACACGCTGTTTTCTTGCAGTCTGCGTTCTCAGATGTATCCTGTACACCACTCAGGCCACTCTTGGTGACTCTTTACCAGATCATGAAGCAGATTGTCTGAGAAGATTTGCTATGGCACATAAAAGACAAGTGGCTGATGCCAGCATGGCACTACTAAGGGCAAATCGCTCCTGATCAGTCCAGTGGCCTTCTGAAATGGAGTGAAAGCAATGGTCCCAGACACGAGCAAAAACTGGGAGAAGTCTTTCAGAGCAGCCCTGTAGAGAAGGACCTGGGGTTCTTGTGGATGAAAAGCTGGACATGTGCCAACAGTGTACACTTGCAGACCAGAAATCCAGCTGGGCTGCATCCAAAGCCGTGTGGGCAGCAGAAGGAGGGAGGGGATCCTGTCCCTCTGCTTCTCTCTGGTGAGACCCCACCTGGAGTACTGCATTCACGAACTCATGAACATGTACCCTTTCCGACAGGGTAAGGGGCAGCAATGGTTTAAACTGAAGGAAGGCATGTTTGGATTCGATGTTAGGAAGAAATTCTTTACTGTGAGGGTGGTGAGGCATGGGCACAGGTTGCCCAAGAGGTGGTGGCTGCCCCACCCCTGGCAAGGACAGGTTGTATGGGGCCCTGAGCAACCTGATCTGGTGAGTGACATCCCTGTCCATGGCAGGGGCGGTGGATATAGGTAATCTTTAAATTCCCTTCAAACCCAAGCCATTCTATGGTTCTGTGATTCTACAATCAGGTGGCATGGGCATCCACAAAAGTTTTGTAGTCACATGGGAATCACAGCGTGAAAATGAACAGATGTTGCGAGGCACTTCTTATGACTTATTATTCATATTGCAGCAATTCCAAGAGACCATATTCCAATGGGGCTGGATGGAGTACATCCAGTCACTAAATACTTCCCTAGAGTGCAGTGGAAGAGCAGTAAGTATCTGTGTAAAATGAAGTCTGCTGTATTCAGCACACCTTGAGAGTGTTTATATATTCTGGAGCACATCTCTACCTTTGGAAGCATCAGTAAGAGAGACACTAACTCTAGTCCTATTTTCTGTGACTTGGTCTTTTAAAAAGCTACATTGGAAAGTGCTCTTTGTGATGAGCCTAACAAAGCTGATTTTTTTTTTTTTCCAGGCAAGTGGCAACGTCTTCCCACATGCTGCTGCAGTTTTCCTGGCCAGGGTAGAAGGCTGCACTTTGCTTATTCATACAGAATTATATTGGCTTTGACTCCTGATCCTACGGCTCTGAAAATCCATTGAATGTTCAAGGAAGAAGAGGTTCTTTTAGGAATAGCACCAGAAGAAAAGCAAATAAATGAGCTTGATGCTTTCACAAGCTTGTGAATTTAAAGACAGACCAACAGAAACACTAATTCTTATTTTACCAAATGGAGCAAGTTTGGATGAAGTTCTTTTGGACACAAAGTGTATTCACTTTAGAGAAAATAATAATAATGAAAAAGCTTTAAATAAGGTTCAGAATGTTGACTGGAATTCATTTATTTTACTCTGGTTTTTCCCCTTTCTTTTTTACAGAACAAATTTTTTTTACAGGGAAAAATTTTGAATGGGACCAGGTTATGCTTTCAAAACTGAGGGTCAGCATAATATAAGTGAACAGTGAGATTGTGCTAATGACAGAAGGAGTTTGTTGCTGAATTTATTTAATCATCTAGGCCCCTTAAAATAATGCATATGCCTGCTCCTTGCAATTAACTGCATGCTATTATTGAAGATGATTCTTCTTTTTCCCCTGACAATTTGAGAAAATATACATGAGTATGAGTATCAGAAAAACATCAAGCAGAGGAATAACCTACACAGAACAAAATCAGACTTTCAAACCAAGTGGATGTCAAAATGAGTAACCCATCTAATACTGATGATATTTTTGTCTTAAAATACTCAGGCATCGAAATGATAAAAAAAATAAGTTTGTGATATTTTTAAATGAAAAGCAGTGGAAACTGTGATTTATAACATGAATCTGCATTAATTTTTGTTATCTATTTGAAATTAGAACCCCAAATTTGAATGATTTATCACCATACAAATCAAATTTTCAATTTCAGATTTATGTAGGTTTAACAGTAAGAAGCTGCAAAATTTTACGACTAAGTTGCAAAGAAAAAATAATTTAACAAGAACAAACTATATCTTTAATAATAAATAACAATATTTGGGCTCTGAAGAGAGCTGAGGGGTGATATCATCAATGACCCACCACACATTTCTCTGTAACATAAATGCTTACGTGATCTTGCTATTTATTTGGAAAGCATATTGCATCATGCCTGCGACAAAACCTTGTCTTGCTAAGTAAAAACAAGCTCATATCTGAAAAAAAATATATGTGTGAAAATGAAATTACACTTGAGTATAATAATTAAAAGAGTAGCACAATTTTTTTTCCCTACAGTATCTAACTGAAAATATAAATTTTCTTTTTTTTAAGCTTTTTCCATGGGGTACCACAGCATTATGGCCCAAACCCCTTAGCTTAATTTTACTTGCTGAGAGTAAACAGAAAATCTTCCCCAGCCTGACTCTTTCTTGTCCCTGGTGATTTTAAAGAGCGCACTTTTTCTTCTTAAATACGATATAAAGTCTGTATTATTTACTGTGGAAGTTTCCACTATTGAAATAATGATTGCTAATATAATTGAGTGAGAACATTCTGTTTCCTAGTAGACAGAGGTCCTGTGCAACCTTGCACATTTAAACAAAATGATTACCAGCAATCACCTACTTGAAATTCCTCCAAGGGTTTTTGTGTAGAGCGTATGAATACACGGGAACAAAGACAAAATACACATTTTGTTCTATTTTAATAGTTCTACTTAGATTTGAACTGGGAAGCTGCAGAACTGGGAAAGATCATTTTGTTCCATTTTTCTGAGTTTGACTAAATAAGTTAATTGCCCTAAGATGGAGATCTTGGGACTTACTTGCATGAACTGTGGCAACACAGTACGTGAATTGCACACAGAAGTAACTACAGAATCTGTTGTGAGACACACAGACAAAATGAAACAACAGTTTGGAATAATTTTGCAGGAATATCTAAGCATTTTAAAATTCTCTATTTATCTGGGAGACTAATGCATGCCCAGGTGGCTAGAATGGGCCTCATCCAAATACTTTAGGACTTCAAAACTGTTGCCTGAGCAGGGTCTGCAGAGCTTGCTGTGGAGAATTTGGGTGACCAAAAATCAAATAAAGAATTATGGCACTGGCAGAGTATGTTAAAACAGGGGTGTAATCCTTTGAGAAGACCCCTCAAATTGCAAGGGGGTAGGGCAGTTTAGGAAGGCTTTCATTAGCCCATGTGCCAGCTGGAAGTCAAACTTTGAGGAATAATAGTGTCTTTAGCTAGTATTATTGTATCATTCATTTTCTTCCACTATGTATTTTCACAGCAATACATTTAAGCAAAGATTCAGTTTTGATTAATGTTGCTGGAATCTGAGCATGTGGTTAAGCCATAAACTCATGTTAAATCAAGGCAAATTTTCCCTTTGCTACAAGGCTGCTGAATCCTGTTCTTTCTGCATACCCTCTCACAACAGCTGATAGCAGCCCTGTTTCCTGCTACTTTAGCCTAAGAGAGATAATTGTGCTGCTGAAAGTTGTACCTATGTTGAACACTTTGAAGCATGCCATTTTTGTATTTAGTTTTTGTTTGTTTGTCTTTTTTTTTGTTTGTTGTTTGTTTTGTTGGTTTTTTTTTTTGTTGTTGTTTTTTTTTTTTTTTTTAATTTATTGGTGATACATTTTATTTTCCACATCTGGGAAAAGTACCCCCAAGATGCATTGTACCCTTTATCCCTACATGTGCTTATCCCTTTGGCTCTCCCCTAAGTAGCTAGTATTCAGCCTGTCACAGGTACAGGAGGCTAATAGTTCAATCACTGGGGAGAAGGGGGGAAGGAAGATGAAAGGGCAGGAAATGGCTGTCATGGCCCCAAAGGAAATATTTGTAGGAAAAGGAGCACAACAGCAAATAAAGTGCTAATTAATGTCCAATTCCAGCACTGATATACAGACCACAGCAGCAGGCAAAACCCAGCCTTCTGTTCCACTGCCTGCTGAAGAGCTTTTGTGCTGTAGCTCTATGCAAGCATGCATTTGCAAGTTTTGAATTTATAAAAATTTCCAATCCCCTCCTTTTTATATATTTTGTGTTTAACCGAGTTTTCAGTTTCACTTTTTTGATGGATTTTTAAAAAATTAATTTGTCTGAGGCTGATTTGTCTGTGCTGGTGCTGACTTGTTCAGTACATTGTGAATTTATAGTAGCAAACACTCTAACTGGAAACATTCTGGGAGATGGAACAAGGACTTATCTGATAAGATGAATAACAGAAAAAAAAAATGAGAAGAATACCCTCTCCTAGGTTTCATGGGGCTTTCATGGGAAAAACTGGACCTCACTCTCAAGTTTTTGGGATCTGAAAAATACAGTGGCAATTACGATATTAATTTACTGGCTTTGTCCAGCAGAAGGCATTGGGAGTGAACCTTCTGTTGGGGAACATAATAGCAAAAGCAGCACTGGTTTAATGAAACACAGCAACTGATACTTGGAACTGACTAAATCTGTTGTCAAAAGAACAAAAATGAAAGATGAAATTCACAAAGGAACGTCATGATGATCAATTATTTCTGGTGTTTAGTATCTGAGAATCACATCTTAAGGTAAAATGTTATTTGCTGAAGACTGAATGCCAGAAATAATAATCTGACATTAAGCTTTTGTGAATCTGACCAAATGAAAGCCTAAAAAAGAGAATTTATACAGCAGAATACATTTGTTTCAATGATGCACAGCTTTGAGAATATAAATGACTGAAATATTACTCATTATCACATACTCATAAAAAGAACACAATAGTTATTAAATACAAAAAAAAAAAAAGCCCTAAAACCACCCCACAGTGAAACACGGTTAAAGATATGGCATCAACTGAGAGAAAACAAGAAACCTCAGAACCAGAATGGAAAGAAGAGTTTGGCTTTCCAATGTTTCCCATGGCAGCTTTACATGGACACAGAGTGGGACTTTACTTACAGCACAGCACATATTGTAACTCCTGGGTCCAAGGCAATTGGAATATCAGCTGACCCCTTGGGCTCATGACAGGGAGACAAAGAAGATGCTCTCAATGCGAGATGCTTTCTGTGGAGGAGTCACTTTCACAATTATAAATGTCAGCAACAGTCAAAAGAGAGCTATGGAAATAATTTTCATTCCACAAGTCTTTTGGAGGCTTTATGTGTCCCTGATCCACACTATTGGACTGGGCTGAGATCAAATTGTTTGAAGTGAGCCAAAACCCGTGCATTGTTCTGGCACGCCATACCAGCATCCTACAGGCAGTGACAGTGTCTCTCCCTTTAATTGCTGGCCTTGCCAAGTGCAGTGTTGGCATGGTTGGAGGTCCCTGCTCTCACTGGGAAAATCTCTCTATTCCCACCCCTGCACTTGTGGTCCTGCTAGAAAGTGCCTGCCTCGGAACCAACTATGAGCCATAGCTCTTGCCTGTGTTATATTGGCAGAAAATGAAGCCGTTGCAGGATACAGCTGCTGGAGTCTTAATGGGGTTCTGTGATAACGCTTTGCTATACTGTTTTTGTCTCAAGAAAGTGTCTAGAACAGAATGGTAACAACAACCTTTTTCCCAGTTTTTGCTGTGCATGATGAAGATGGGAAGTTTTAAACCTAGATCTTCTGCAGTTACATATCCATAAAGATACTTTGTTAATGCACCACAATATCTGTATAATCCTGCTTTCATTCGATAGTTGAAAGTGATCTTGCAGATCTGGTTTTTCCCAGTCTTAAATATTAAGTCACAATTTGTTCCTGCATGTATGATGCAGTTATTTTTAACCCTTTTTTTTCAGCTGTGAAGGACTGCACAACTTCCCTTGGGACCAATCATGTTACATGCTGTAAGGCATTACTGGTCCAAAATCATACTATCAGATTCTAGCCTTTGATTAATGTTTATCAGGTTGCTTTCTGTAAACACCTTCCAAGTTCCCACAGCTCTGGAAAATTAAAATTTTTATTTATTCTCTTACTATTTCCTTAAGTCAATATTCAGTTCCTTCAGGTAAGTGAGATTTAACATAGATGCAACCAGTGGGAGAAATTGGACCTGTGTATTTGTAGCAACGTAAAAAGATGCAAAATTAAGTGCATAGCCTTCTACACCTCCCCCCAACTCCAAGGAAAAGGGTACTATTTCTTTAATGTCAGGAGTATAATTAAGAACATTTGATCCTTTCCCTCCTTTGAAAAGACTAGCTACTTTCTTGTCTTGTTGTTGTTTTAATCTCACAGGTTAAAAGAAAAAGGTAAAAATGATCTGCATAGCACTCTGGTAAAGTAGATTAGGATTTCCACCTTTCAAGAGCAACTGCAATGCTGGTGAGGGACCTTTAGAAATTGTCTCCTTTTGAGTTATTGCTTTGACACTGGGAGGGGCTTTTTGAAGGATAAATACAGAGGTTCAATAAACTTCATTTCCCCATGTCAAATGTATTGATGAAATCAAATTGAAAGGCATGGAAGAGATGAAATTGCTTTCCCAGAGTATGGATATGCCTCTGAATGTTATGATGGTTCAGCCTCAGACAGGAATTCCCACAAGCTGGATAAACACACATATGCTCAGCTTAGCTGGGCTGATAAATACAGTTTTCATCTGAATGGTCCCATATTGCATCAGGAATTGGCAAAGTGTTTGGACAAACACATCACTAGACAAGATATCTGTGATGGAGAAGAGCACTTTTTCTTTTAGAGCAGCAAGCAAAGTTTACAGGCTTCAAAGGATTTAGACGAAACAAAGATTGTTTATTTCTGCAAGTGGAATTTGCTCAGTTGTACGTGAAATGTTTGTTACTTGAACAGACTCAAAAAAAGTAGGGCAATAGATGTATATTTGATGTAACACATCACTGAAATTGGTCTTTTTCCAGAGTATGAGTGGACCTTGGCAAGTCACATTTCTTCAGTGACTTACAGCGTTCAGGACAGGCATAGGAAACAAGAGATTTCCTGTTTCCCCAAGGAGCTTAAATTGTTTCTTTGCTTGTGCTGAATTCACTTTTACTTTGGAATTTTTACACAAGACCTGAGATATGTCTATTTTGACAAGAATTTTGACAAGGCTGAGCTTGATTTGGCTGCAATGTAAACACTGAAGATTTGGCAGAGAAAGATGGCAATATGATAGTTAAAATAATTCAGCCAAATAATTTTTTCACACGCAGTTTTTCTGCACTTAAAAAAGCAAAATCAAAATAGAAAATGTCTTCCTATTCAAGGAAATTTTTTTCCACAGGTATGATTGATTTTTTTCCTGCAGCTGCCCTATTATTAAATTATTTCTACTTACTGAATTATTATGAAATTTAATCTTTACATTGTTATTCATTATAGCACTCAGAGGCTTCAATTAGGTTCACAGTACCATGTGGCTTAATGGCTCAGCAAGCTTTCAGGCTCCTAGTATTGGACCTTTTTACAACATTGACAATAAAAGGTAATTTAAAGAACAGGGGTTACAAAAGCCTTTCAAGTACAGAGAGAAAGGAAGAGATATTTGATCCGAATATTTCGTCCAGGGTTACTTTATTTTTAAATGATGTCTGAATCTGTTCTCTCATAACAACAACAAATACAGTATCATAAAGGATAGATACCTGCCCAAGGACTGGAATAGCATTACTCTAGCATTTGAAAACACCAAAAAACCCAGAAAGTGACAGTACCTCATCCCCAAAGAGTTGGGGAAACACAAACACGGAGAGAGAGAAGACTGAATAGCAGATACAAAACAGAATCAGTGTAGATTCCAAGTCCTTTAGTCCCAGGCTGTGCCCATTTTGCCCCTCTCCTCACTGCATGTGAAGAGAACATGACAGGAGCAGTCATTAGTGAGAGATATAATCAAACAAGTCATTGCAGGAGAGTGAGATTATGCTGCTTTTAGTATGGAAGTACCATGTAAATTATTATGTCTTATGTGGCCAAAGAGGGATCGTGTTAATCAATAGAATATTTCTGATGCCTTAAACAAACAAAATCTTTAACATCTACATTTTTCTCTTTTATTACCATTATAAAGGTATGAATTACCCATTCATATTCATGCTATTGTCAGAATATAAATTCACCATAGAAAGGAATGTTTTTATACAGCTTTACTTCTTTGAGACGTGGCTTCATCAGCATAATTGGATGGCATTTTTATGTGCTGTATCTGAACTGCACTGTGTCATGAACTGTACTGTGTCATGTAGTCTTTTGAAGAAAAAGAGACTCATTTACTTGATTTTATTTCCTAAGGGTAATGTTTCTGTAATTATATGTGAATCTCAAGGCATGTGTCCTCACTGGAGAGGAAGACATGATGTGGACTTTCCGTGCGATCATGCTCCGTCACCTACCTACAATTTGCAAACTGCCTAATCCAGGGTTGAATTCCAGCAGATCAGGCTGTCTCTTTGGACCACATCTAAAATCCTGGCTCTCTGCAAAGCAGTGTTGTGACTCCCGTTGCCTCTGGAGATACTTGTGCACATGATTGTTTAATACCTTTCTTAGGTGAGGAAGGATTATCAATAATGTCCCAAAAGGGAAAAAAAGAGCACAGGATGCAGAGTCTTAATTCTGCGACAATTTAAACATTTGTAACTCTCTTAAATAATGACAACATTGGCTAAATAACTCAGTTTGTGTTTGGGACCCCACTGTATCAGCAAATGTTTATAAACAGACGTGTGGATCTGTACTGTTTAATAGTTGCTGAGCAAGCAATTCTCAAGGTACAGCCAATCCTTCACGTGTCTTCATACACCTTTGAACAGTAGTAAAGTTCCCCTCTTCCCCAACAGATGTACCACATAACAAGTGATTTTAGATGCTATTAAAATTGTTGGACAGGCCTTTTAAATGTTTGAGAATATCTCAGGTATCATGGCTGGTATAAACAGATGAAGCCCCACTCACTTTATATATGCTGGGAAGCTGGTTCAATGCTTAAGTCCATTTTTCCATTAAGTTCAACCACCAGGGCCTGTTTCTTTTTCCATCGAATGCTCTACTTCAACAACTGTTCATGAGGGCAGCAGCGCAGTGCCCTCATGTAATAACAGGGTAAATAATTTAAAGAGCTAATATGAAATGCATATTCAATCATTTGATTATGAGAATATGGGAGAAAACTGGGGGTTGTTCCTTTACAAATCAAAATGAGCATGCCATGAATTACCTACATTTTAAATTTTGTTTCTTGTGGTGGGAAAAAGTAAATTGGGAAAAACTCATATAAGATGTATTTCACATTACAAAAAGGTTTAGAATGCTGTGGCATTTTTTGCACTTTTTAATTATGCAGAAAAAATGGCATTATAAAGGAGAATATGTTGGTAAGTTTGAGCATTGCCAAGTTACAAGTGATAAGATAATGGCCGTTATTTTTTTTAGTCCCCTCACATGAAATAGTCCTTTATTACCCAAATGAACATCACACCACCACAGGTTCTTCACCTCAGAGCAGTGCAGAGACCTGAATGAGTCAGGCTGGGTGGTGGAGGGGTTGCTAACAACTGGATCCCTGCACCACTGATTGCAGAAGTTGGAAAGCTTGCATGCATAGATGGTTTTGTGATGTGACTCTCTTTGGGTGCAGTTAAGGTAAGAAATTCAGACTTTTATTTATGATGGTGAGGAAGGGAACTGGAAGAAGAAGGTATCTGAGATATGCTTGGAGATTAAGACTTTTTCCTGTCTCTGTTGCAGGGTTTCTAAGGGTTCAAACCACTTTCATGGTCACTAAGAATTAGTTTTTTGTATGCAACTTGTGAGGCTTGGGACCCTAGCGGTATCATACCATGCCATACATAGAAATGTCAAGTTGCACACCCACAACAAAAAACAGTGGCACTGTCAGCCCATGAAGAGCCCTTGGAGGGCTAAAAATATGCTTTCAAAATGCAACATTACAAAAAAGTGTAATAATCCTCCTGTTAATGAAAGACCCACCACAACTGCTGCAGGTTATAACTTATCTTAATAACTGTCTGATGAAACTGGATGGTATTCTAGAAGAAAGTAAGTAATACACAACATGATGAAGAGGTGGGGAACTAATAAGCTCATCCAAAACAGGAAACCTACCTGAATATCAACAGGAAGAGGTTCATCAAAGGACTGTTTCTCTTCACGAGAGACAGAAAAGCTACTAAACAGAAGTAAAATGAGAGCAAAAGAATTTTTAGTAAAGTAAAGCCGCAGACTGGATAATAGAAAAAATTGTGTGGGAAAAGCAAACAAGTCATCTAAAAAGCAAATAAATGCCTACTTTTTGCTCATTTATTGCACTATTGTGTGTTTAGATAAATGAAACATTTGAATGCTATCAATCTACTGGGAGAAATTCCTAAATGGTGTATTAAATAATTTAGACTGGCAAGTTAGATACACAGTTTTTGGAGATCAAAGACCCAGAACTGAGAAGTCATACAGAAGAACCTGATATGAACTTTGGTAAATTCAACACAATTTTCAAGGATGATGAGCGTAACTTAGAGGAGGTTTGAAGTTTTGGAAAGGAAATGACAGAAAGAGATCAGCAAACCATAGGAGCAAACACAAAGAAACATGCAGAAGATTCTTTACTACAGAACTGCAAACACAGAGTTAATGTCAGCCAGGGCCTCAGGAATGCCTTAGTTTTGGATACATTTTTTGTTATATGTGTAAGTGACAAAACCATCCTGCAAATAATTTTACAAAACCCCCAACATTGCTAAAAAGAAACAAAATACATATATCTGCATATTGAAGAATAAAAGTCCCAGAAATCCTTTAAATCTGAGAAACCTGAAAATGCAAGAGAGATGAGTGTTGCTTTCCCCTGGCCAAAAAAACAGTGATAGGCAAGCCGGTGTTTCAGGCAGTGCTGTTGACACTTTGGAGAGTTACAAGACAAGAGAGGTGATTTAAGAAGTTGCTGCTGTCTTTTTATTTATAAATTGTTTCTTATTTTATTTCATGTACTTGTAGCTCTTTAACCAGAGCTTTCCTTTTCCAAGCAGTGATAAGATGTTAATATTTTCCCTCCTTCATTTTGTTAACTTGCACATACATCTTTGGACCCATAATCAGTAGGATTACTTGTCTCCCCTTTCTACAAGAAAGTCACTGCAGGTTCTCACTCATCTACTCAGAAACTTCCTTTTAATTTTCTGCTAATGCCTTTTCTCTACAATCACTTCAGTCTGTATGTTTGTACAGCAACAAATTTTCTTTGCATGCATTGCTTTTCCCCATTCCTTCAGTCTTTCCCTTTGTGCGGTTTATAAATATGTTTTGATTTATTAAATTATATTTATTGTTGTAACCACACTACTAAATAAATAAATCTGAATATCTGTTCCAAGCACAAAAGCCTTTCCCAAATCCAGGGCACAAAATTCCAGCTCCAGCACTCGAGTTGTGACAGGAACAATTCAATTACAGTGAGATTTTTATGTAATTGCTATTTTTTCCCCGTTTGCTGTAACTGAAAGAAACTAATCTTTTTCATAAGTAACCCATATAGGAATAGAAGGGAAGAACCCTTACACCAGCTGAAAGAAAATCCAGTGTCATCTCACCCATTTAGAATATGATACCTGTTGTAGAGCATTTCCTTTATGGGAGTCCCACAATAAAACTCAAGAACATTGTGTGTGAATAGGGAGATCTCTGTAATAGATCCTCTGTACCAATATAATGAAAGTAATCCTAAACTCTAATTGTAGCAGGCAAATATCTGCTGGGCTGGATGCATAACATTTTCATTTATGCTTAGGCATGTTAATGTTAATCTGATAATGTGTAAGAGATCTCATCACTGTCTACAGCCTCCTCACCAGGGGCAGCAGAGGGGGCAGGAACTGGTCTCTTCTCTCTGATGCCCAGTGACAGGATCCAAGGGAGCTACATGAAACTGTGTCAGGAGAGCAGTGGTCACAGCACCAAGCCTGAGTCCTGTGGGGGACCACATCAAAGACCTTACAGAAGTCCAGATATATGACGTCTATAGCCCTCCCCTTGTCCACTGATGTAGTCACTCCATCATGGAAATCCACTAGGTAGGTCAGGCACGATTTGCCCTTAGTAAGGCTGTGCTGGCTGTCCCAAATCACCTTCCTGTCCTCCACAGGCGTAACTTCTAGGAGGATCTGTATCATACTGTACCACTGACATGGCCATGAGATTTGAGCATATCAATAGATAACCTGCAACTCCAAAATCACAGTTGACTAACTGCTTAGAAGTGAACTTTCTGACAGCAGTTGTCTGTGGGTAAGTGAATTGCAAAATGCAGAAGGAATAGCACAGGGAAAGCCATCTTAATCTCTGCTCCCAAAATGCCACTGCCTACTTATTAAAATGAGATCTCCAAGCACACCTCTCTTTCTTGGTCCCACTATTGTCCAGTATGATGATATTTTACAAAATACGTTTCTCATTAAGCTTTGTTTACTGCTGTAGAGCTCTGTGCACTGATGTCTGGAATGCTAGTCACAGAAAAAAATTTATTACCAGGGTTGCAGGACAGTTTTTTTCTCATCATGTGGCTATAAATGCCAGTTAGACTTTGGCAATTTAGAATCTTCATTGTGGCTTTTTCTCATCTGCATGCAAATTAGCTTCTTAAATATAATGTTCCTCCAATTTCCTCTCTGGACCTCTTAAGGGAAGCTTGTTATGATGCTTTTAACGCAAGTGTTATCATATGCTGGTTTCTCAGAAAATCCATCCTCTATTCTTGTCCTCCTCTTTCTGCCACTCCCCAAGATGAACTCATCCATAAAAGTGAAGATTGTGGTTTAAAAGATAAATGGAAAGCTGTGGGTGTCCGGGGCAGCCAACTTCATCTATAGGAATGTGATTAGACTCAGCCAGTGGAAAGTGCAACTACTTAATGCTTCCTAACCTATGAAAGGATAGTGAGCTCCTAGGAGACGTCAATCATGTTTGGAGGAGGCTAAAAAAAGGAGAAAAAAAGATTACAATTCAAAGGGTTAAAACAAAGTTGACTTCTGAATACTTCTTTCTTCCTTTTCCCTGGGTTAATGACAACAGGGAATGTATACGTTATGACTTATGGCATCACTTCAGCTTGTTTTCACAGTCTGCCAGTGGCCAGGAAAGTACGGAGCAATAATATTGCAGTATTTATTCGAAGACAATAAGCAGTCATTGCTGAGCTAGGGAAGCTGGGCCATGTTTATCTTCATGGATTTAGTCAGCTGGGAGATGAATAAGAGCCAAACTTGAACAAGCAAACATTTGCCTTCTTCTCCACAATGCAGCTATTTCACTTTACATGGCTGAAGACATAAATCTTTCTTCAGTGGCAAGCAAACAGCTTCAGATACATGGCACTAGCTAGGCATCACAGGACATCAACCGAATACTTGTGACCCTGAGTGTTCATGAAAACAACCACAATCCATCTTAAAACAAAAAATGGCAACAATCTTATAGCGCTTCAGCAGCAAACAATAAAAAGCTGTAATTCCTTCTGTGAACTGGTTGTTGACTAAATATCAGCTGTAAAAATGACTTCCTATCTATTGTTCTGCTCACAAAAGGAATTATAGGAAATTATTGATTGTTGCAACCAATTGTTGCAGTGCAAATACAGAAATAAGTGTTTCAAGCAGGTATAAAGCAATTTAACTTCTATTGATGCCTTCATGGGGTGACAGGGAATGTTTCAAAAAATACCTACCATACAGGCTGAAGATATAATGATTTCATTGATATTTTCTTGGTGCAGGAATTAAAAATTCTTTACCTCCTTTTATGGCCAGACAGTCTCATGTCATAAAGGATGATGCTGGGGAATAATATTCTGTGACCTTTATCTTTTAAGTTGTGCAGTATGATGCAGGGAGTGTTAAGCTCTCCTATTTCCACATGCAATTCCTTGCTCCTGGAGTCATAAGAAGATGTTATTCATTTGTTTTAATCCTACTCTCTCCTAAAACTCTTTCACACGAAGCTGTACGTGCAGCTGCACAGAGATGCCTCCCTCAGCCTGCTCACTGTGTGAATCAACAGCTTGGAGAGAGCTGAGAGAGACTTTCACCTGTTGGCTCTGCTCAGTGCATACATGGGTGCTTTGGTATCATTTCCCCAACATAAACTGGGCACTCACCTATGTGACTCACTTTACAAATTCTAAGGGAAAGAAAAAGGAGTGTATGTGTCAGAAATTAAACTATGCCCCACTAGAGGTTCCCCGGCTGCAGATTATGTATGTACCAACCAGTCAGTCCATTTATCCAGGGAATAAAACACTGGCTCATGGAATGCCACTGGAACTGAACGAAGAGGGAAGGGGGTAAAGCAGATCTCGCAATGTTCCAAAGCTTTGTGGTGAGACGTATTCATAGTTAGATAAGCAGGTCCTGTGCTCCCTTAAGTATTGTTTTCCTCAACAGGAGATGTGAGTGGCAGGAGGTAGTTTCTGAATGATGACAGTGTGGAGAAGGTCACTGAGTGGTGCCATGAACGTAAGAGCTTTACATGGGAGTGCCATCACCAAGCTGCTCTGATGAACTCTGAGAACACATAGAGATATGTACTTGGTTTGAGGGGCTCAAAACACCCAGAGGGATCTCTCATTAAACTGACAATCCAGGCATTGTTCATCTCACTGAATGAACATTTCAAGTCCTTTGCTATTGCCTCCTTACTGTCAATGGCAGTGGGTGAGGGGGGAAGGGCTGGGGGGTGTGTGCAGGAATGAGGGCTTTGGCTGTGAGCAAGTCCAAGAAAAAATGGCATTCCCACCATATTCCTTGTGGCTATCAGCTACATGCCTTTCCACCTCTCCCAGTATTAGGAAGAGAAAAAGTGAGGTGAAGTTATAAAACTAGATACATCCAGAATACACCAAAAATTACATTTCATCTTTTTTTTTTCTCAAAAATAGGAGTCATTTGATAACCATGCAGAAGTGTTTTAACTAGAGCAGGATGATTTCTGCT
Organism: Corvus cornix cornix; assembly: GCF_000738735.6. Taxonomy (NCBI): domain Eukaryota; kingdom Metazoa; phylum Chordata; class Aves; order Passeriformes; family Corvidae; genus Corvus; species Corvus cornix. The sequence continues at coordinate 20,325,879 of NC_046333.1, read as the reverse complement.
ACTCCCTCCTTTTAACTTTAACTTATTTACATGATGATCATTGCAAAGGATCTGCCTGAAGCAGCCAGACCCTCTGTTGCTGTAAACAGTCAGTTGCAAAAATGTCCAGGAGGAGAAGGCAGATGGTACGTCCAGGAGTATAGCACAATATATACTGTGATCTGCCTACTGTGTCTTCCCAAACTGTAGGTGAGATATTGTGTGAGCAGCTGTTAGAGATGTGGGAGGGGAGACAGCATGAAATGAAATGGATTAATAAAAACACAGAGAAAAGTACACAGAAATGCTTTCTAGTAATGAGAGTATAAAAACCTCAGCAGCTCCCCTGTACCAAACATAATGCTCCCCCTCATATGCACAGTACATAAAATAGCTCTCCCCAGCCTGTGGGGCTTCCTGCTGCCAGAGACACAAGCTAAAGTGCTGTGCTTTCACATCAGGAAAGAACAAGTGGCCCACAGCCATTACTGGGCTGTTGAATCCAGGCCTGGCATATATATTAAGCCATATACTCCTCCTGTATTTTCAAAGTGTTTGCATTTGGAGTTGTCAGCTTTTGGAAAAAGGAAGTTGTTCACAGATAAAGAAAGTTTTTTTTCTCATGCTGTATTTTAACAGAACTGAAGGACAGTCTCATTCTTCTACCTCCTCCATAAAAAAAAGTCTCCTTTGCAACATCATCAACAGGTCTAAAGATTGGACCTGCCACAGAGATATGTTGGGTTTTCATGGCCAAAGCTTATGGAAAGGTGCCTGATGGTGTCCAAGAATGCCTGAATCCAGCTGTTTGGCCTCTGAAATATTTGTTCTGCAAGACAAGTAAGTCTGGGAAGGTAGACAAGGCATAATATGTCTGCTCACGGGATTGGTAAATGTGTCTTATATATGAGAGGAGGAAGTGACGTTATGTTAATTGTTTTTGACACTAGGTTGCCCCTCAAGACGAACTTAAGCAAGCAGACAGATTCAGGGAAAGACCAAAGCTTCAGGAGTGTGTGAAACCTTCACCAGGCTACTCGCAGTCAATGACTTATGGCTCACAATTTGATTATGTGATTTCTTGCTATTATTTCCTACTGTACCCAGAGTCAAGTCAACAGAAATAGGCCCTAATCACCTATACTCAAATTATGAACTGCTTAATCGCCAGTCTCTTATAATTGGTGAAGAAATGGGCATAATAAGTTGAAAGTTAACAGTCAGCGCACGTGTTACTACATGCAGCGGGAAAATTAGACATAAGGTTAAAACAACCCAGGTAATTTATAGTGGATTTGCATGTCTAACTTTTATTAATTCCTCACTAAAAAAGGTAGGTCTCAAAATAAATGCTGCACATTTTGAATTCGGTTTTAGGTCTTGAAATTTTTAGCTGATGTGATTTTCAAAAGATAGGCCTGTCAATGGACAGAAATTAATGCAGAGTTAAGTAAAAAAAAAAATTTTTTTGCTATCTTATTACAGGTAGGTTCTCATAATTTCTTCTAAAGGACATCAGTTTGAAAAGGGAGGTATGATCTGTGTCTTACTTCACCTGTTGTTAAGGCAAAATTCAGAGCTTATTTTTGGGAAGAGGTAGGTCAAAGCTCTGTCAGATTCATTTTAGGAAAGAAAATTGCACAGAATATTAAAATAATAAGGTGTCACAGATATTTGAAATTCATATCAAGAAAATACTGCATTGCTCTTGGTGTATGTTTCAGTTGTGGGTTTAAATAATTCAGGTGCTAGAAATGCAGTATTTTAACCTCTCTATTTCTAGCAACCCTATCCTTTAGTGCACAAGTTTGATCTGCAATGGAATTGCAAAAGGTAGACAACATTACTTTCCCTCCCCACCTCACTTCTTAAACAGGTGTCCTCTCCGTAGAAATTGACTGACCTCTTTCACACAAATGGTCAGATTTCGTCGTCATGATTACACCTTCTGAATTTAAACCACGGAAAAGGAAAACAGCTTTTATTATACCCAGCTGATTATTTTTTAACATGACAACTAAACAAAACCACAGTTACCCAAACCAGACATGCAGTCTACTCCACCTCAGTGTGTTGCAGCAAAAATGTCAGATACAGTAGGTGGGATAAGATCTGTGAGGAGCAATATAGATTCATTACACATTGGCATAGATTCACTCAAGGCACACCAATTAAGACCCAGTGAAGTAAGGTTCTGATTCAATATATTTATTTATTTCATCACTACTATTGAATAGTTATAGGGGAGAAAATTAATGGAAATAGTTTTTTAAAAACTATTCTCGCTCTGACTAGAGAGCCATTCAATAGTTCCCAGGCCATCCAGGTTCTATGGGGAGTGATGCAGGGCCAATTAAGATGTGCACATTTGTACTGCCAGGGTGGAAATTGCAGCAACACCTGAAAAGTGCTCAGGTGGAAAGGAGTAAACTTCACCCTTAATACTGTGAGGAATGACAGCAAAGATGAATGAATACAAGTGGGAGTGGATGAGATTTCAGCAGGCCACTTGCTACCAAGTGAAATAAGGAAACAAGAAAGGTTGGATTAGGAACAAGGAGAAAAAGGGTGAATGTAATGGTTGGAAAGCAAACATATAAGTGTGTCTTTACTTGCACGAATAGTATGAACAATTAAATCAATTAACTAATCCTATTAGTGAAGATAAGCATATGCATGTTGTAATTGCTATATTGGATGCAATATCACTGCATACCTTAGGATCAGATTACAAGTATTTTGTCTGTTTGAATGACCAAAGCTTGTGCAATTAAACTCCTAACTTGGGTGCAATCCTCAGCACCAGCAGTTACGCGAATGTCTTTTGTCAACTTCCTCAGCCTTCTGTTTTCCCAGGAAGATTTCTGCTGTGCCATAGGAAACATGTGAGATATTTCAAATGTAGGATTTCTGCCAGCTGGTGATTTATCCCATTGATTACATTGTCATGTAACAGGAAGAGGCAAACCATTTTAACTGCTCACATAAACTGCAGTGGCATGCTGGATTCTTATTTAATACAATAAATTTAGTTGCAGCTTTGTGCAAGTTGCCTGATTCACTCCACACATTCCTGCTACAGTACATGATATTCACTTTGGTGCCATACTGTAGATTTGTACAAGAGTGGTGCCCACTAACTTGTGTCTGTCTAAATAGTTCAGGAGGAGGGAAGCACATACAATTTGCTGCTGAGTGGTTTTGCTAATCTATCACAATTCAATAGAATTTAGATTCTTGCATATTTAAAACAAAAGTAAACCTAATTTTTCAGTCTTGTGTTACATAAGTTGTGCTTTCTGATGGTTACTTTTTCAATTTCCAATCACCTAGGTTTTAGTACATTCTCAAATAAGTCTTTTAGAAACAATATTGTTTAGTAAGTATCTCTATGCTGATTCATACAGTATAATAATACCATATATTTCTTGCATTGGGCAGATGTCAAAGAACTTGTGTCAAGGCTTCTCTGTGCATCTAAGCAGAGACTGTAAGAAGGATACCTGAAGGCCCATTAGGGTTGGAAGTGTGAAAGTAATAAATAACTCCAGAATATTTAATTTTGTTCTTCTAAAATTTAAGATTCTAAGAGACCAAGATAAGTCACCAAGACCTCTGATAAACATGAGCTAACACAGATAGGGAAATTACAAGTCATCAAATTACTAACCTGTCAATTCAACTCTTACATGAATGCTTTTACCCTGTTGTTTTTTGCAAAGTAAAATGGTTTAACTGAGGAATTGTCACTCACTTCCACAATGAAAGCCTGTAACTTCTTCTGAGTAAAAGCCCCAAAACAGACCAGGAAGATGTGTGACCCAAAACTTTAAAACTTGAGTAGTCTTGGTAGTTTGGACTCACCTGTGTAACAACAGTCTTGGTTCAGTTGGTTCAGTTTGGGCTTCTGTGTTATTGTTAACTACTGCAGTGCTGGGAGACAGATCTATGAAATCCTGGACCTGTTCTGTAAGTTACCCACAAATTTTCTGACGCTCTAAGAGTGCTTGCACCCAGAGGTTTAGATCAAAATTTTCTTCCAAGAAAAGCACCCATCTACGAGAGGGTCAGGAAAGAAGAAAATAGCAAGAAATAGAAGAAAAGAGCACTGTAATCTTTGTATTTTATTGTAGATATTCCCTGTCCCATCACTTTTTATTGATACAGAGTAAGAAGCCTAGTGAGCCTGTAGAACATACTTAGGTTCTCTAAAGGAAAAAAAAAAGAAAAAAAGAAAGGAAAACAAGTAAGATGGAAAAGAAAATAAAAGAACAAAACCTTGGAGTATTCTCCTTATTCCTGGGCACCATTTGCCTGATAAGTATTGACCCTACAAAAGGTTGGGGCACCAGCCAACCTTGAGAATGCTTGGCTTCAAATGCTTTTTTTCCCTTTCTTTTTAATCTAAACAAGGAGATTTCTCTCCTCCTCCCCTTTGTCTGATACTTTACTGCACATTACATTATTTAGAAAAATGTCACTGGAGGAACACTCTGTGTGGTCTCATAAAATATTAACGACTCCTGAAAGAAAACTTGAAATCAAGATGCTCTTTCATGCTGGGGTATGTACTCTCTTTTGTTGGCTTTTTTTTTCTTTCTTTTCCCTTCACAGAATTTGAATTGCTTGTCTGTCTTTCCCTTGATATGAGTTACCCCTTATATTTATCATATTCCTCTGAAAGAGGGGAATTCAGGGAACAAATAGTGTGATGCTGATGCTAACCAAGAAGTGACCTGTCTCTGCAGCAACAGCTTCTGCAGACACTAAACTAAAGTCCTGTGCAGTCATTTATTTTTAGGTTAATGTCAATGAACAAGAAAAGTGTAGGAATGGAATGAAATAAAAAGCCAGAACAAGCTGATTTCTCAATCAAACACAGATTTCTGGCAATGACAGATATACTGTTTTAAAACATATCTGAAGAGACAACAACTGTTTGCAATTCTTTTAAGGAATAGCAAAAAAAGAAAAAAAGTACCCACCAAGAAAACCTCCATGTAAATTGAAAAGCAGTCTACATGGGGGAAAAATAATCTGACTGAAAACTAAAGGAAAGTAAATCTTCCCATAGTAAAGGCCTATAAATTCAGAGGTGGACAGCAGTCCTGAGTAAAGAATACCGACATTTTAAGTGAAACATTTGCTGGCAAAGTGGCCGTCGAAAGTGGTTATTGAACGTCTTGTGAGAGAGCAAATTGCGGACTAGAGGTCTTTCTTATATTTTGTAGCAAAGCCAACTTCCATTGATACCACCTCGATGTCAGCCCCTTTCTGCAGCCATTTGTAAAAAGGCTTGTGATGTGAGATTGACGACTTAAATACTTCATCAATCAATGCTTTAGCCAATGTGTTGTTCAGTGATTGGTGGAAAATTCAAGTAATCCATCTTACCCCATCACCCTTGTTCTTTATTCTCTTCAGGTATTTTCATTTTTCCCCCCCTCTCTTTATTTGTTCACTTTCACTACAATCTGAAAGGGAAGCTGGGCTGGGAGGGAAGGGCCTGCTGCTATCTTTGAAAACCTAACCATTGCAGGGAAACTCTCCAGTGCAAAGTGCTACTGAATTAACTGAACTTTTAATGATCCTAGAGGTGGTCCTGGTGCATATGGACTAGCAAAGCACAGGGTCAGGCTGCAATTTGTGCCATTCTGTCAAATTAAATATGTCAAACATCCTGAATCATTTATATAATCAACAATAAGGTGCTTATTTCTGCTGAATTAATCTGCTAAGTAGCTTTAAGGAAAGAAATAGGTATGACACAAAGCTAAACAGCGAGTGTAAAGAAACAAAAAAGGGTTTAGGTTATTCATTTTGGCATAATGGAAGGACATCCTTTGCTCAGAGAGAGAATATCCTTTGCTTGTGAGTGAATATTTATGTTGATATCTGGTACTCCTAATTTTAATCTCAATAAGGATTTAAAATCTTAACTGCCTACTTGAAATTTTAGTATAGATTATACAGCCACAGCATAGGCTTTATAGCAATCTAGATGAATAGGCTTTGTTCACCTAGATTTTGCTTTTGCATCTAACAAAAAAATGTCCTAACACAAAGGAGCAGCTTATTTTTTTTTATACCTATGCAGTGTTTTTCTTAATGGATTATTATTATATGGACGTTTACAAAATTACAAATGAATACTGGTCCAGAGGCATATGTTTCTAAAGACCTGAGGTACCAAAACATTTATGTATCCACTTATTTTAGGCATGGGTGCAGATTATTTCTGTTTGTTGGATCTAGTAAGAGTATTGGCTTTTTGAGTTTGCTTCTGCAAGAGATAGAAACTAAGTTACCTTTAGGATAGACCTGCCATAAAATTTTTGATTTGTAGTGAAAAGAGTTTATAAATATTTTGTAAAACATATACTTGCCTGCAAGTATGTGAAAAAGTGACAGACGCCTCAAAACCTGCCATTTCAGTGGGAAATTTTAGCACACGTTTTTAAAGGAGTTTTCATTGTACATTTATTCAGATACTACTGGGCAATATAAAAGAAGAGAGTCATAAGCTTCTAAAGCTGGTATCTGATTTATTTTGATTTTCATGCCTATTCTTTTTGTTGAGCATTATCTTAAGCACTTCACTTTGAGTCAGGGCTGTAGTGAAAAAGGAGAGAGCAGGAGCAAGAGCAAGAATATAAACTACACTGGCTACTGCAGAGGCAATCCACTCATTCCTCATTATGCAGTTTCTCAAATCAACATAATTTCATTTCTTCTAGTTTTTCATTTCTATTAGTTTATTTGCTTTTCACTTCCAGGAATTTGGGTCTCCAAGACATTTGGGTATATTGGTTTGGGATATTCTTAGTCTGCAAAATCTCAGATAGAGGCCAAATTTTGTTAGTTTTACACAAGACATACCAAAGTCTATAGATTCAAGATTGCTCTGTCCACTGTGTACATAAAAGCATTAAGAAAAATAAAGGAGACACAGAGAGAGAGAGAACTAATAAAGAACTAAGAACTACAAAACCAAAAGATTGTGAGAACTAACAGAAAAATCTTTTATCCAGATCCACGTTAAAATGCTGTATGACTGTATTCAGCAAGACATTACTGCAATATTAAGCAACCCCATTAAAAAAAGATATTTGTGTTGGAATGCTAAATTAATCAAAAAAAGCTCAAAGCAAAATAATCAGAATAAGAGTTTTCATTACTTGTCTCGACCCATTATCAGGACAGTAACAAAATTAGGGCCAGGAGGGCAGTGGCTACTCTTCCATAAATTTCACCTTTCATTTCAAAGCTCCTGATGCAGTGTATTGCTAAGTTGATATTTAAGCAACATTTGATACTCTTTCACCTGAATAAAAGCAGATTTCTTTGTGTGCATTTGTGTGTTCATAAATGAGCTGCTCAGTGAATCATTCCTGTCATTAGAAGGTAGATAAACTGCAGGGAGGGAACAAAGTCATCATTTCTACCTCTGTGAAAATGATGGGGGTTTTTTAATTATTAAAATGCAATTATTTCCATTATTGATGAGCGTGATACCCAGGACAGCATCAATACAAACTGTCCAGGACACACACTCACTTGGATCTCAGGCTGGTCTGGCTGCAATAGAGTATTGATGCCAGTGTTTGTTTCACTTCTAATTCACATAATGGATGAGGACTTAAATACAATCCATGGCAAATTAGTACCTAGGAGATTGGGTTTATTTATTTATTTATTTAATGTGTTTATTTTTGTTACATGTGAGCCCTTCAACGATACCAAAGTAGGAGACTTTCTGTATTAAGGCAATTAAAGAGCACTAGAATTTGAAACATAAAAGCTGATTAATATTTGAGGTATGTTATTTAGGCTGTAAGAAACTAGCCACCAGTAAAGGTGCCAAGTTGCCTTCTAGCCCCTGCAAATTGCACATTGCTTTAATTTTTCTCTATAATATATGCATGTGTAAATATTAACATGCATGCATTCATTCATAGTACATATGTACATTTGAATTAACAAAAAAAAAGCAATTATTTTAATTTTCCAAAAGTCACTTGCTTCTTGTTTCATATAGCCACTGAGAGACTGACATTCCTCATATTTTGGCTTTGGGAATGGTTATGCCACGCCATTCTTTTGGACCTGGACCATGAAGACAGTTGGCTCTTAAAATGATCAAGGCTGAAGAAGTTGGAGCCTTTCTGTGTGGTCATAGGTGGGGGCAGAAGGGATGACGGTGTCCTTTGCTGCCCCTCTCCACTCGGTCGGTACCTTCACAGAGCTTGTTACGTCCCTGCTGCTCCCTGCTTAAACATTGTTTGAAATTAAATGCTCACAAATGTGATTTATTCCTCAGGCCCACAGCAGGTCATGGATATGCAAATGCCTCCTATGTTTGGATGTCCTTCTGAAACCATCCGTGCCCTGTTCAGCAGTGGTCCAGGTGAAATGCATGCAGGAAGCCTGACCTGAGAGCTCATGGGCCTCCCCTGCGATGGGTGAGATCTGAGGGTACCACAGTTTCCAGGCTCCATTTCTTCATTTCCATGGGAATCCAGCTTGGGCTTTCAGAGCAATGAAAGGACTGATCCAAACTCCCCATTCCAAAGTCGCTGTGAGCCACAGACCCCCTTATTTTGTGACAAAACTTAGCCCTTCTGCTTATAATTTTTAGAAACAGCAACACCCCCCACAAAATGCTAGGTAGTGACTCGTATAGTACTTCGGTACAGTCATACTCACTCTTACCAAAAGGCAACTAAAGATGCATCTTCCAACAAAACAAAGTCCATTTTTCCTGTATCTATACACAAGTCTAATATAGGTCCTCCTTTTCCTGATTTCTCTTAAAGGTTGAAAGCACCATCTGTACAAAAGCAATGACAAAGGCTGTGTTTGACCAAAACCCTGAGCTAGGCAGGTTTTCTTATAGACAGGGGATTTGGTTAAATACACAAAAGCAACTGTGCAAAACAACCAGTACAATACTGTATATCAAGAGTAATTAAAAACCTTCATTAAAAATGTGACAACCAAATAATTTTATATTAGACAGAGAAACCACTATCGACATTTGAAAATAATGAATAAACAGAATGCCAATTCACTAACATTTGCTATTTAGACTTTGATGCATACTCTTAGCTCTAAAATCTGCTCCTGGATACACACAGGAAACTCCTATTGAAGTCAGTTGGAGTTGTTTATGTGCAGTTGGCAGCGAATTTTGGCCCTCAGACATTTTTTTGTGTTCATTTAAGAGAGTACAGGGTAGCATAACTCTCAGTTTAACCCCCTGTTTGAAGGCACTGCTCTGACTGGATCCAAAGGTCATGGCTATGGACCATTCTCTTAACACAGACCAGAATAATTCCTATGCAGCTTTGGCAAAAGTGGCAGTGCTGGATTTACTTGCATGGGATTTGACCACTGATATAGACAGATAAGGTAGGGTGGGCCGAATTTTTCCTCTGTTATTGCAAAATCTGATCTCTAGCACTGAGCAATAACTGTATAATTGTTATGGCAGCCTTTAAGGTCCCCCGTTCACGATGGATGGCGTTGCAATGGACATAGCAGAGACATGCCACCTCACTTATGACACTCTGGCTGAGAGTTAGCTAACAAGCAATGGCAGTGCCTGCAGATTAGAAGGACTCTTTGTTATTAGTGTAAATGATCGAAATAATGCAGTGTGTAGAAACGGAGTTGCTGTCCAACATTTACATGGGAGAAAGGAGGACAGCAGGTTGTGTTTAGTTCTGCCTTTCCTCTGTGCTCATCTCACTTCAAATGGTGCATTGCTTCTTCCACCTTCAGTCAGAAAGCACTTGAGCATATTTAGTGCCACATGTTTTCCTTTACACCTCTCCCTGACACATTTCCAGCAAACACTGGCGCGCTGTGCTTGGCACAGTGAGAGGCTCAGGAACTCACCAGACAGTTTTGTGCACAATCAGCAATCATCACTTTTCCTTATGAAGCAATAGGGATTTTCCCAGCCAGAAAACCCACAGGCATTTTTTTTTTCTGTGCTTGGAAGCTTTAGTTTACCTAAGCCTCCCAAGTCTGATGTTTGATGTTGATGAGCCATAACTGGTGCAAGCATATGTCCATGGCTCACGGCGTGCCTGAACATCACTGCAGTACAAAGTGATGTACTGTAGTACTTGCAGCACTGCTGGATATAAGAGGTCTTAAGAGAAAGTGAGGGCTGCTTCATGTTTACTTCTGTAGCAGCCTTCTGAGTGCTTTTCCTTCCTCAGTTACAGTCCAAGATTTTACACATGAAAGCGAATAATGATTTATTCAACAAAAACAGTGTTGCAATTGTATTTGTAGGAGTTAATACCATCTTTTAGAAATTCTTTTAACTTTAACCATATTTTTAGACACAAGAAGGAACTCTACTTCTCTCTGTGAGGGATCTTAAATATTAAGGTTTTCTTTTAAATAATTCTCTGATGTAAAATCATATCATTTTCATGGCAATATTTCCATTGCTGTTAATTGCGATACACTTAAGGCAACTCCCAAAATACAATTTAAATGTCAATTTTTTATGTCATCATCTAATTTTTCATTCCTCTTTCATTCCACAAAAAAAAAATTGTAACAAGTACTAGCCAATAATAATTTTGTCATTAGATTTAACAGTTAAATTTACAGTTTAAAATGTTTTTTATGACATCCAACTGTACTAAGGTGACAAGTGTACTGGTAAAACAACAATTTAAGTACTGCATTTACAGTCAAAAACATTTTTTGTCACTCCTCAATTGACAAATTTCAACTGCTCTGTATTATTAAAAACAATTTCTAAAATTACACAGTGAGAACATAACAGTCTCTGTCACTGTGTAATTAAGTCCCTAGAACTGTTTCCTATATACAGAAATACTGTATTATAAAGTGTTAGTTACTGTTAAAAAAATACCAATTACATTTATAGTGAAAACCATTAAATTGATTTATAGCAAAACAGTTAATTCACTGAGTTTCTGCATAAAACTGATGGTAATGTGACACAAAATGTAGTTTCCATTTTGAACTCTGCAAACTTGGGAAAATTATAAGCAGGAAGATACAATAAAGCTAATGAACATCTGAAAAGCTTATACTCAATAAATTGCTTTACACTTAGAAAATACTTCTGTTGGAGAGACAGTTCACTGTTTTCCATCACAGTGCAATTCTTTGGTGTAATGAGAAATTTTAAAAAGAATTAAGAAGGGTCCAACTCTTCCTGCAAGGGTCCAGCTCAATTATGGGCTGAAATAAATCTTTATTTCCAACTTAGTTTCAAGAGTATTCCAGCAAAGAATACTTGTTAATCTTGGTCTCATAAGTGTGGAACACAGGTGGTGTATATCAATGTTAGATACATTTGCCATCAGGATATTTTAATTTTTGATATGTCTTCTTTCATAGCTAATAATTAGTGTGTCCATTTCTTGATTAATGTTTATTCTAATGTTTAGATGTCACTATTAATTGTATAGATGTTATTTCAAGGTTCAGTTGAAATGTAAAAGAATTATTTTCCATTTTATCTATTGTCAATACACTATAATAGTCCAGTAGTTATTTACCAGTTTGTCTATATTGCATGCGCAGAAACAAAGCAATCTAGCATATAAATTTTGCTCATGGTACGATGAAACTCAGTATAGTCAAAATAATACCATAGCATAGCAAAGTGAATCCATAAATCCGTTCATTTTAAGTATTTTGGGTTTTTTTAGCAGCTTTTTGGAAATTTTTTACTTAGAGGGAGAGACTCGTAAACCTTGTTGGTGCAATCAAGCCCTCATTACATTAGAGGGGAAAGATGACTTTATTTCAGCCTTACCTGAGTGATTTGAAATCCTTATGTTCCTGAAATGCACTATTTTGTAGCTGCTCTTCTAATAATATTTAAAGCATCAGTGGGCGTATTAGAAAAAAAGATATGTGAATTGGTGTCTGACTATACATTTTTTATTAATAAACATTATTCCCATTGCTTACAGTGATGACTTCTTGCTTCCTTACAAGTAGGAAAAAGAATCTCCCCCTTTTCAAGTAAGAATGTAGTAGGACTTCAGTATTTGCAGACAGATATTCAGATGACAGAATAATGTGCAAGAAGTAAATACTTGGCTGCCTTTACACAAATATTGAGAAGCAATAACAAGGTATCACCACTGTACTCTCTTTCTAATTTAAAAGGGTACTTTAGTTTTTGAAGCATTTTCTCATTATAAACTTGAACTTGCAGAAGACAATCAGGAAATTTTCTGAATAAAGCTCTTCCCACCAGTTCAAATAATTCACCAGAATGAGAAAAAACCCTCAATGATTTATGTGTTTCCCTTTGAATTTCTGATCTGGCATTGTTTTTCCTTTGTAACACTGAATGCCAAGTAATAAAAACCAATTAAAGACCAGCCTGGAAGGGCAACTTTTACTTGCAAATCATTGGTATAAGCAGCATGAAGGAGGAATAAAAAGAAAGAAGTGGTGATTTTGTCCTACACTGGCAATGTACATCACAAACTGTTGAGTGTAGGGCACAGACATGCTGAGAGTTATCATCTCTTTCTCAAACAGCAAAGGCAGAGATCCCCACTGCTCTGGGATGCTGTTGTCCTACAGGCGATTTGAGACTAAAGTGAGTGATTCGTTTGGAATCCAGATATTTCTCAACAAAACCTTCAATACTCTGGGACAGAAAGGGTAATTACAAGGAGAGTGATAGGGGCTAACAAGGCCAATACTGCAGCTCATTTCCTTTGGCAATTTCCAGTTTTCAAAACGATTGTTCTAAGGAAAAACAGGTTGTGGTTGACTTTTTGTTATCAGCCATTTTCCTTTAAATATGACATAGGTTATATACAGTGTTTTGTGTATCAGGATCATTAATTCAACCAAGCTGGTTGAAAGTGTCTGTACTAAGATGGAAATAAAAACATCATGCTCAGAAGGAGATTAAAACCCAAAGACAATACAAATTATTATTTTCAGTCAAAATTTTGAATGAATTTTACTAGCTCTGGAATGGTGCAGCATTCTGATTTTTAATTAAAATGAAATCAAGTGATTTCACTTATGTTAAAACTGAAACTGGCAGCAATACGAGAAGAGTGCCAAGAGTTTATGTTGGCCTTGGTTTAAATCATGCCTGTTTTAAAGCAAGGTTTGAGACATGATCAATTGTCTTGTGTAATTCAACTGTTGCAGGCCATCAGATTGCAGCTCAATGAGCACCACAAAACCATCTGTTTCTCCTATGTTTTCTTGGTACAAACCATAACTTCAAAAAATATTTCGATTTTTAGCAGAAGAGGAACCTAGCCCCTGCTATTTTACTTTATTGAAAATACATTTTTCATGTAGTCTCGTCTTTAAGGTAGGATGTGGATCGGTCACTGGCTTAAACAACGCATGTAGTTTCAATAATATAACTAAAAATCAGGTCCTCTAGCTATATAAAGTATGGAAAGGGTTACATTTCAGCAAGCTTTATCATATCAATTAATGAGCCTTTTCATGCCTTCTTAACTCTTATTTTACGACAAAGTTTTAAACTAGAAATCACTGTGACAATTTAATGACCTCGAGTTTAATGTTTAAACTGGGACGTTACTTAGGTCACAGCATGAATGAAAACAAAAATCTTTTTATAAACTTCCTCTCTTTTGGTGCATGCAGCCTTTCCCATTCTGTGCCTCCATGGGTGTCAGCTGGTCCTTGGCAGGAGAAGACATGCTCTTGCATTCTCGGACTCTGTGGTCGTCACCTATAGTGAGCAGAACAGTTAATACAGAACAGCAGCATCAAGCTCTTCACTGGTTACCCAGATTTGTTGATATGGTGCCCTGATGGGCTTGTGATTTCACTCATCAGTTTTACTGTAAAAAAATGGAATTCTTTGAGGCACTATAAATGCCAGCTCTAACAGAATCACTAGACATTCAAAGTGGATCAAAGCTAACTTTTCTGGCTCCTGGTCTCCATCACAAAATTCCTAATTTGTGTATGTATGAATGAGCACAAAACTGGAAGACACAAGACTGAACAAAAAATTTTAACTTTTAGTTTCAGTGAGGGGAAAAAAAAAAGGTGGCTGAAAAGCTACAGTCTATCCCATGAAGACCAACAGTTCAGCATCCCAGAGTCCCACGAGTTCAGGGATTTTTACGTGCATGTATAGTTTTCTGTTGTATATGGTTTTTTTTAATGGTAGTTTAGATGAAATGCGGAGATTTTCCTCTTCCCAATATATGAATTCTCCAAGAATGCTGTGGGTTCAAAGTGAGATTGTTCACTAGTCATTTTCTTTTTTTTTGAGTTATGATCAAGTTGGAGCATCAGTGACACGATATCCTCTTCAAATACTAGTGCGTTTATTATCTTTGGCTCATGCTGCTGTGCCTTGGATGATATCCCCTGTGCTCTCTGAGCTGTAGCTGTTAGCTGCTGACCCTTGGCAGGGAATGGCTGGTAGTCCATGAGGCAGTCCTGAAGCCCTGCACATGTCCTCTCACTGAATCTGTGTGAATGGAGGATGTAGTGAAAGGGGTCTGCACAACATCACTTCTGAGAAATCATCTCCTCCCACGCTTTCTGAGCCTGAGTCAAATGAGGGGGATGCTCTGATCACACTGATTTTTACACCCATGCTGACTGGCTTCTTTTTGATCTTCCTGCATTTTACTTGCAATCTAATGTCACATAATATTAACAGACTTAATTAACTAAGGAGGTGAACTTACTCTCATTCCAGTCAAGAGGAATTTGGCTTTGAGTGAAAAGGGAAGGGAGAAGATGAAGTAGGGTCAGAGGTCACCCAGTTTAAAGAAATTTATCTAGGTTCACTTTAAAACCCACATAAATCTTTCTCTCTTCACTTTGGGGATAGACAGCTAGAGGAAGTAAAAAACATGGCAAAAGATTTGTAGACAGCTTGTCATTTGGAGGCAAAGCTAAAAAGAGAGGAAGCCCCCCCATTGTGAGATTTTCCCTATTTCCATCACTCGCTGTTTTTCTATTCCCCTGTAAGGTGTTGAAGGGAAGAAAAAGCAGCCTGTATTCACATTATAATTAGTGCAAACTTGCAAAGTTGAGAGATGTCCAACAGACAGTAAGGACCCTCTTGACAACTATATCATAATCACACTGTGGGATACTCATTCATCATGCAGCAAACAGCCAAGTGGCTGCAGTTCTTGTGCCAGGTGCCCATCACAAGGGCACACCTGCATTTCAAACAGGTTGGCATGGCACACATATCCCTGCTGCTTTTGCCCGAGGGATCTAGTATCTGTATCTATGCTCCCATCATGTGGATGGAAGCACAGCTGTCGTGCAATGGAGAAACCCACCACCTTTTTCTGGTATGACAGATGCACATTTGGCCAAAGGTGGGGGAAAACCATACACCCTAAAGGATACAGTATGGAAGGCTCTTCTGAAAATGTTGTCTAGCACAAAACCCATTCCATCACAGTGCTTGGGAGGCTTTTGAAGAAACACAGGAGGAGTACATGGAGCATGCAGTGCTTTCTGCAATCTGCATCCACCCTGCAGACTTGGGTGTGAACACCCGTGGAGTAATTTGATCAGATATAATGTTAGGATGGAAAAAAAGTCCAACTAAGAATTGATATCCTGTAACAGAAAGGATGAAAGACCAATGAAAACCTTATGTGTTTCAAACCAATCTTCTACAACAGCGTAGGGTTGTCTAGTTTATACTCAAGACAGAAATGTAGGAAAGGGGGATGCTTTCATTCATTCTCTCATACTCCCTGCACCTTCCAAAGTGTGAACAGTTGATGGAGGGCAAAGCTTATAAATTATATAATAATATACTGTTTAATATTCACATAATAATATTATTATTTTCATAATAAGAATATTACTATCCCATTCCTTAAAACAGCCATTATTTTGCTCTCACAACTACCAGCTTTCCGATGATAGAAAGCCAAAACACTGCAGCAGCAAAGATAAAGCCCATGATGTGAATGCAGAGCACTTTGCCTACTGAGCATTTATGGGTACATAGTATTTGGCATTTGAAGAATCCTTTGGCATACTATTCACAGAAAAAACCCAGAAACTTGAGAGATGAAAGTTAAAAACTATGTGAAAAAGACCTGATTTATCACTCCAGGCTGGTTCCTGAATGCTGTTCAATTTACATCTGTTTAGTGACATATTTAATAACTATGACTAAAATAATAATATGGAAAAACTACAGAATATTAAAATAAATTTTTCATGTAGATATCTACGGTTAACCTCATTATGAAGCAGCAAGAGCATGCCATTTACTATGAAAGTAATACTATGGTGATAAGACTACTATAATTTTTTGCTTTGATTTTGGCTTTAGAACTTGACTAAACATGCAATCCCTTTTCTGAAACACACTCCTATTTGCACCAAGTGTATTTATGTCTGTGGGCATATGGCAGTTTTAGTGGTCAAGGAGCTGTGGAAACTGCTGCTGTCTGTGAATTTTTTGCTCAGAATTTCTTGTCGCTTGAAAAAGTTGCAGCCTTGTCACATGTTTTCAAGGCCACTGCAGGACAGCATCAGTACGTACTTCTGAAATCTGCTGGGGAAGATGCTGATTACTGTAAAAGGGAAATATTTTTGTGATATGGGAGTGATGTGGAGGGGAGAGGGAGCTAAGGGTCATGGTTTAGCACTAAAATGGCTGCCAGGCTTACAATGGCAAGTTCTGAGGAGCTCCTGGGTGTGATCACATAAATATTTCTTTTTCTGACAGGATGTCTATGATGTAATTACACTTTCTTTGACACTAGCTCTTTATTGGAACTGGAATTTTTAGTCCTTCTGATTTAACTAGGAAATTTGCTCCTAACAATCACTTATTTTTATTTAAAGGAAAGAATAAGTAATCTAAAGCTAAAATTTCTTTCACCAGGGAGAGTGAGTTGTTCATACACTGTTTCTCCATTTTCTGCTATTACATATTCTCTGTTTTGTTCACTAAAAGAACAGGGTGGTGGAGCCAAGAAAAGACAAAAGCCCAACCCAAACAGAAGAAGAAAATGCTTACTCCTGGCTTCCCCCTCTCCACATTTAAAACATACAATCCTTTCGTACTGTGGAAAGAAAATACAGTATTTTGACAATAATCAGTTATGAAGGGAAATAACCAATTAGATTTATATTTATTCTGGTAGATTCAGCTCTGAGCCAGAAGCAACACATTCCAAAATAATAACTGCTGCCCCTATGTAGGTCTAGCAAGCACTCAAAATGCTAGGAAAAATTAACACTTCTTGTTTGTTCACTGAAGTTTGTGCCTTCTGTCTCACAGACTGTCTTGGGTTACAATGTAAGGTGGAACCAAAAGTACTGTATTCTACTACCGTCTACACGGAGCTGTTAAAATGGGTGGAGCAGTGTTCTTTATCTTCTCTGTGACTCAGCCCTGATAACTCCCTTTCGGAAGCCCCAGCCACCCTGGGGTGGGCCACCTCCCCTAATGGGCCATCAATGTCTCCCAGAATCACTCACAGAATTACATCATCCCACCGTGAGATGCCCCACCTGGGGGGGAGGAGCTGAGCATGCCTACCTGTATATAATCTGAGGCTTGGAATATCATGAGAGGGCCAAAACTGCATTGCCACAGGACAGGAGCTCTTGATAACCACCACTGGACCTCCAGAGAAGGACCAGACCTTTTCTACAGGATCACCACTTTGACAAGACCACATCAATCACTCCAGCAGGACTGCTATCACTGTTTAATTGGACTGCTACCACCACCCTGACCAACAGGGTATCAGCTCGTATTCTGACTCTGCCAGTTTAGGCCAGTGTTTCTGTATTACTGCCTTTATTGTAATTTTCCTATGAAATTGTAGTTCTGACTTGGAATCTCTCACAAGATATTTATGTGGAGCTAATTGCTCCCGCTGGTTTGCCTTCAAACCAGTATGCAGACATATCCACTGGAGCTGAAATTAGGAAAACCAATCCTTCTGCAGACCAGACAGGAGGAAAGCACAAGCAGTGCAAAGGGAGCATCAGAGCACTGACAAGAAATGCTCAAGGTCTGCAACTTCACTTTTTAGGTCTTTGAAAGATTTGTATTATATCTTTTGAACGTTACTGCTTTCTGATGTAGGGCCCATTGCCATCACAAAAATACAAGAAAAATTACTCTAGAACTGGCAGGAGGGTGCTTTGGAGATAACTGGGAGCTTTTTGTAAAAGTGGTCCTGTTTTTCCTTAGCTGAGACTCAGTTCCTAATCCATATATACATGGTAAGGTCATATGGCAGAAATTTTGCAGGTGAAGTAGCCAGAACCATAAATGTGGAACAGAAAAAGGAAAGATTGTCTCTCTCACCTTGCATGAACGACGTCACTTTTGTCATTTTCCCCGTGCCCTAAATAGGCTGGATTCAGTAGCTTTGAATTCATGACATTCCTTCTCGCACCAATCTCCAGCTCATAATAAGCTAGTAACTTAGCAGTCTTTTTTTTTTCCTTTTCCTTTTTTTTTTTTTTTAAATTGGCTAGGAAGGCAGGCAAGCTTTACAACCAAAACAATCAATTTCAAGCTGCCGAACCCAATCAGGCCGATTTGAGAGTGACCCTTTAAATTGAGTGTGAAATTGGGAGATGGAGCTCCCCTTTCCTACTCCAGAGCTGGTGGAGAAACCATCACTTCCTTTTGTAAGTGGGTGCATTAATAGTTGTGCTGTTCTTGCAGACATTATGTGCTAACAAAACTATGTGTGCCTGGTTCTGTAGCAGGTTACAGGGGAAAAACAAAGAGAAGGCCATCTGGCTCCACCAGTTTGTGTGTATAATGTCCAGATACTAATGCTTAATGCACTTGTAAACCTAAGTTGTCTCTCTCTCTCAGGGTCTGATTTTAATTTGGGTAATATTCCCGTTAATAATAACATCTAATTACAACATCCATTAAAAGTTAGTAACATTAATTTAACAGGGAGAAAATCTAATAGAGTTCTTAGAGCGGTATTGGCATTTTTCCATTAAATTAATGTTACAAACTTTTAAAAGGATGTCTTAAATAGGCATCGTTAGTGGTGGGAATATTAAACAAATTAAACTCAGGCCTTTAATATGAGGTGGGAGCCTATTTATGAATCCAAGCAAAGGTGTCTGCTCGGCCTTTCAACCCATTTAAAATGTTCAACAGGAAGCATAAGGCTGTGCAAAATTTGCAGTACCTAAGTTTCCTTCTAGTAAAGGCTCAAATGAATGACTTTTTTTTTTACAGTATCTCTTTGGCTGGCCGTGTGGTCCACACATTCCTTGCTTGGCTGCTGCTATTCTTCCTTTCCAACAATGATGTTCTGGCCTATTAATTTCCCTCCATTCAGTTATTTTTGTTGGTTTTTTTGGTTTGTTTGTTTGTTCCTTTGTACAAAGAAGGTGATCCTGAAACCAAAGAATGACCAGTTTTCCTGCTACTAGGCAGAGGCCTTGATAGTTTTGAAAGAGACTCACATATTTATCTAAAGAGGGAGAAATTGTATGAGAGATGTACAGGTTTTGAAAGGCATGTTTTTTATCTAAATCCAGACCTCACCTGCAGTAGGCAGCATCTACAGTTTGAGCATGAGCCTGCTCAGATGGTCGAACTGAACTGTTAAGGGATTAATTTTTTAAAGATGATTCTTAGTTTACAGGCTGACTATAGACAGGACTTTTTATAAGGCAAACATTGGATTAGACAGATTATATTCCCCTTGGGGTGAGGATTAAAAAAGGAAGAGCTACGTGTGAGAAAAGTTAGTCAGATGCTTAATGTGATACTGGAAGAGGATCAGCAAGGGACTGGCCTCATTTTGTGCCCCATGTACAACCCAAGCCTCCAGCACAGTCTATTGTTAAATGCTTCAATAATACAACAAAATTTAATAAAGCAGGAGTGACAGCAAAACCAGCGGAGCAGTGCAGTGCGGTCAGACTCAGCAGGCTTTAATAATGCATGGCGTCAAATTTTTAGCCAGCACTTTGCTGCTTCAAGACTTTCCAAGCAGACATCAGCAAACACACCATATTCAGAGTACCTGGAATATATACCAGGATGGGATCTAGATATGAGCAGTTTGTGTTTAACATCTCCGGACTTGTGCAGCCCTTCTGACTACATACTGTTAGAAACTTATTAAATTCCTTTTTTAGAAGGGTCTGATCTAATGTAAATACTGAAATAGGCATGCATTCAAGCTTACAAATCCCTATAATTCATTTTATCATTCATTAGGCAAAATGCTAAATTTGTGAAATATTTTTTTTTTTACCTTGCTATATGAACACCCTTCTCTTACTTGCATGTTCGCCTGCCACACCAGATTTCAGCCTGTGATGCTCAGCTGCTGGGCAAATGCCATGGACTCATTCTGTCTCCTATGGGTTCTGGGCACCAGAATCGTTTTCCCACAGTGTAGTGTGCAACTAATGAAGTAGTGAAAGAGCCATAGGTCAACAAATAGCTTATAATCTTGTTGCAAAATGCCCGCTGGGTGGCCCCATGATAAAAAGCTACCGTAGATAGCTGTTAGCCCTCTCTAACCTGGTGTGGGCAATATGGTAGGATCCTTTCCCAGAGTGGAAATGTGCAGACACCAGAGACAAGATGTGAACCTCCTTGCACCAATATCATCAGTCTTTGGGGCTCTTTATCACTACTTAACATTATATCTGAATTTTGGTCTTTTTCAGGCAGTCCCAGGGTGATCTCCTGCATACACCCAGGGCTGGCCCACACAGCTTTCCAGCTCACAAGTACCTCTTGCCTGGAAACTGAATCCTTATGAAGCAGAGGCAGCTTTTGATTGTCACTCTGAGTGCATTTTGCTTGTGAATTCCATCCATCAAACATAAAAAAATCCTTAAGACAACAACAGGCTCCAAACCCTGTTGACTTCAGTGTTTATTGCAATAAATATTGGTGCTGGGAGAGTTGACTGCAATTTGATTGGCCGTTTCTGTGAGTCAAGTTGTTCATGTCTCAGACAGCAACAGCATTTTGACTTGTCATAAATAAAAATAGTAAAAAAAGAATAAGAAAAAATATTATTGTTGCTTTATTATTGATTATTAACCATTATTCTTATCCTGTTATTTAAGGAGTATCAAAATGCTATTTTCATGTTGAAATATGGCAGCTAGGAAAAAGTAGGAAAAAAAAAATCGAGATAAAATCATGTCTTGATTCTGGTTGGTAAATTGAATGACAAGTCATAACAAACAAGCTTGGTGTTTTTTGGTTTGGTTTGGTTTCTTTGTTGTTTTTGTTCTGTTGCCTTTTTTTTTTAATCCTTGGGTATCTATTTAGCTACACTTTTGAGCTCAGATGAGAAAAGAGGTTTTACATTACCCAAATGCTAAAATACTCCAGCGTCCAAGTAGTTTAGTGATACTGTTTGAAGGAGGAAAAAAGTCTAGTATGCCATTAAGCAGATTGGTTTTCCTCTTTTGTTCCACAATAAGCTTTTAGTTGAGAAAATATACAGCTATTTGTATCATCCTACAGCCAGTACTGTAAGCTGTAATAATATAGTGTAAATTTATAACCAATACAGACTTCCAAGCAGACGTATATTGCCTAAAGCAATTAGATTATTATTGTACTGGTATTAGAATAAATTCGATTAAAATGTTAAGGTTGGTTTTTTTTAAACAAGAATATTTTGCTTTCTCCTAATATTCCCCAATATATTTTACTTAGAATATATTAGTTAAACTAAATCATCAGATGATTTTGTGCCAGCAATTTTAAATATTCAAGACTTAAAAAGAAAAGCATGTAGAGCCATTGTAAGGGCTGTTGTTTACTTTTATATTTCCCCTTGCTACATCCAGACATTAACTAAAAATGATTCAGTAAAGGATAGGTCTATGTGAATGTTTACATACCTTCACATATGGCTTCAACATGCCCATGAAACATAGAGAATAATGGATAAAATCCTTAAGACCAATCAGTAAACAACCAACTGTACTGTCCTCCCTAACACAGGTTTTTCACTATGAAGTAGAGGCATTCTTATGGCACCTCCACAACAGGGATTGGTTCAATCAATAGGGATAAGCTACTGTTAATTAGTCTGATCTACTTTAATAACTTTATTCAGAAGGAAGGATGGGGGGAGGCTAGGGGAAACTTCCCTGCTGTCAGTATTATACCCCGTAGAGGGGTCTTATATCGGCAATTCAGCGGGAAGAAGTCATGTGGAAGCATTTCTGTATTGTTCCCATGAGCATTCATCTCCTAATTTGCATTAAACTAGTAGGCAGTCGACACTGGTTTGGGTCCATACCTGTAAATCTTCTATTATGAGATGAAAGTATTAAAGTGTGGCTCTCAGACAAACTTGCTTCCTCCTCAGGTGGAACAAGAGCAATCTCTAATGCAAATAAGATTAGCTGTAGTGTTGGTGGGGGGGCAGGCAGAATTCTCTTGGTATGTTTTTGTTTTCAAACTGGAAACTTGTTTTGTGGAAAAGTATCCATCCACCTTTGGTGTTTACCTAAAGACTTCAGTGACCCCACTCCCTTTGCCAAAAGAAGCCCCAAAACCACGGAAACTCCCTCCACTGCACGCACACACACACACCCCACCCCCCCTCCCCTTACCCCTACACACACCCCCTAACCTGCAGCAAAGCAGCATTCCCAGAAACATTTCCATCGAAGGGGCAAAATCTCCATTTGCATAGCTCTGTGCCCTACTGATTTCTAGAGGATTTACTCTTATTTACTTAATGTGCAGTGCTGGCCCAAATGTTCCCCTGTTAGGGAAACGTTTTTATTTTTCACAGCCATATTTATACCTGTATATTCCTCAGAAATTAATCAGTCAGACCAAATCAATCATCTTGTTCTCTCTGTTTCTTGTGGCGCTATCTCCATATGTGTTTGTGCATTTTCTATCTCTCCACCTATCTATAATTATACAACTAGAGCTTGGCTTGGAGGGCAATAGCAGTAAACTATTGTTCAAAGGAGATTGCAAATTGCTTGGAGCAGGGAGCTGTCTTCTTAATTAGTCTGGAAAACATCACGCACACTTGTGGCACTATAGGAATAATAAATAATAATAAAAATAGTTCCTGAAAGTGGGTTCATATTGCCGAAAGGCAAAGGCTGGGCAGCTGTTGGAAAGATGATGGTTCCCAGTAATAAATATGAGTGGATTAAGCATCAGCTCTAGGAAGGCTCTTGTCAAGCTGCAGACTCCTTCCCAACCTGATACCTGACAGTGCATCTACTTCAGGTATATTCACTGGAGATATTTTCTCTGATAGGGTATAAAGTTCACTCTGCTTTTAAATGACAAGGTAAAAAGAGAGAAGTAATAAGGTAACTTCCCAGGCTGAGCTGAGCAGGCTGCTGCAGAAGTGTCCTTGCTCTGACCTTTATAGGCTTTATTTTTTTAAGGTAGAAAGTGTGCAAAGACAATCCAGCAAGACTGCTGTTCAAGCCCAGCAATATAGTGACAGTCTTTGGAAACAGCTGTGTAAGGAGACTGACAGATTCATCAGGTACGGTGTGGCCCTGCTGCAGGTCTGCCTCACTGAAATAGTTTAAGCTTTTTTACAGTTGCTTAACCTAGGGGAGAAAGGGAGGGGTCACAGAGAGGCTGGGAATTTCGCTATCAGGGGCTGTAACACTCTGCTCCACTCTCCCATGAGAATACTCCTGGAGTCTGATCTGTTTAGCAATGCAAGAGATAGCCTGCCTATTAAGGGCAAACAAAGGCTAGAGAAAAAAAAATAAACTGCCTGAATACAGTGTATTTGGTGGAATCTACACTTTTCTATAAATGAATTAAATTGCTAGATAGTGATGTATCTCAGCAAAACTCATTCAATGGAAACCAGCAACAAACACAAACTTCAGAGTCAAATCCTGCAGACCATATTTAGTGATTACTTAGGCAAAGCTCCCAGCAACTTAAAGGGAAGTCTTACCTGAGGAAAAACTGTTAGGTTTGGTACCCCATGAGGTAGTAAAGCCCACATTCAAATGTTTACAGTTTCCTTGTTTTGTGTGTCTATCTGGAAGTATTCCATAAGTGCTTTTGAAAAAGAAAAAAAAAGTTTTCGTTTTCAATGGAGGTAAATTCTTGTAGGATGCCCTAGACCATTGCATCCATCCCTGACAACCTGTGTAATATAGGCGAAGCCTAGATCCATGGGTTGAGATAGCAAATCTGCCTTTACCTTTAGCAAGTATCTGAATTATACCCCTCTATCTGAAGTAGGTTTCAAAAATGGCTGCATGTCTGCCTGAATCCACAGCTGATTTCTCCAGTGTGCTGCTGCAATTCCCCATGGCCCAGGGAAGCCGACAAGACCCACTTCTTATTTGACCTTTGCAAAATACCATGACCAATACCAGTAGCCAAAATACTGGCAGGCACACTTCTGCTGCCAGGAGGAGACAGACCTGGAACCATATTAGTCTTTAATCTACTCAGGACATAACACATCCTTTCTTTTTTTTTTTTCCCCCTTGGATTTTACTCTTTTACTATTGCTTTTCCCCCATGTACACTTTTTTTTTTTCCAATGTTATGAAAACTACAGAGCTTTTATGGCAGCCAAAGCTTACCTTTTGGGTAAAAATGCAAATTCCTTTTGTCTAGATCCACAGGAATTAAGATTTAGATCATGGTATTTTTCCTAGTATTACTGACCTGTCATAAGGCCTTCCAAGGACATGTGCTCAAATTTAAGTATTCTTTTTTCCCCCCCATCTATATCTTAATTTCTACAGGATTGCTACAGGAGCCTGTATGAGTCAAAAGGGTTGAAAACTGAGGGGGGTGGAAGAAAAATTCAGAACTAATGTAAGGAAAATATATTCTTTCAAAAGTATGCAGTTATTCTCCTGGAAGGTGTTGGCTTAGATCCTAATCAAAAAGGGAAAAAGAGAAATTATTATAACAGTCAAGATCTAGAGGATGCAAAGTACACTCAAAGAAACAAGGCGTCTCACAAACAGTATGATCATCCTTACTGCAAAGAGTTTGTAACTGTTTTACAAGAAGCGGAACAAGTGACTGAAGATGGAGATCTGGGAGACAGGTGTTTCTTAAACTCTGGCTTTCTCATTGGGGTAAAAAATCTTTCATGTGAGATTAATCTTTGTTCAAAAGCACTGTACCTTCATGTAAGTAGTCTGTATATATTTGAAGGCAAAACTGCAAAGCTGAAGAATCTCATCACTTCTATGCAACATTCTAGAAATGCAAAATGAGCAAGAAATGGAATGTAAAAATTCCAAAGCCTCTGTGAGACACATAATTTTTTCAATATGCTATAGACTGCTAAAGACAGAATTCTAATACTAAAATCTGGATCAACTGCAGATGTACTAACATATAACTAAACCAGTAATTAATAGAGTTATCATGCTTATTATTTTGACTGCAGCTTTTTCTGTACAGAAAACACTAATTGTTTATCTGTGCTTATATTAAGGCAGCAAAAGTCCTGTCAATCTTACTGCTATTATTAAGGGATAATTTCTGACAGCAGCTTCTGTAGGGTGTTTTGGGAGGTAGATGCTGCCTTGACAATAAACTGAATACTAACTCTAATACTACTACTAATAATAACAGCAATAATAAAAACCAAGAATAACAATAATGAATATGATGATAATCATCATCTATACAATATACTGATTAAAGTCATAATAGCAATAAATATAACATACTGTTGGCAAAAAGAAGCCAGCAGCCTGATTGAAGACTAAGAGGTATGGACTTGTATTTTTTTAATACTCAGAAATGCATTTATAAAGTAAGCACTCTAATTGAATGAAGGAAGGAAAGATACAGGGCACCACCAAGCAAGACCTACAAAAGTTCAGCAAGCTAAATCAAGACAAACCTAGAAGTTTTGTGACTGCATTGTAAAATTCAGTATATTCAGAGCTCCTTTCCTGAAAAATCACTCCTTTGTTGTCTGGAAAGTAAGGAAGAAAACGGAGCATCAAAATAGATTTCTCAATCAATATTGGAAATCAGTGCTATGAGCATGATAAAGAGCTAAAATGCTAGTTTCTTGTTGCCAATATCTCATACTCAGTGGTGTTTAATTTTTATTTTCTGAACAGCCAAATTATTGTCACCCATTTGTTGAAAAATCAAGATCATATGTTCTCAACCTTTTTTAGTCATAGTAAAGACAATGCCACCCTTCCCTACCACCTTGCTTCAAATACTGCATGTTTTACATGACATAAACTAATCACTCCATATTTTAATGCTTTTTCTTTCAAAAGGAAGGGAATACAGTTCACATAAGTCAGATGAACATTTCTTGTCCTTTGTATTGGAAACTAGGTATATATATTATGTATTTGCATTATTTAGCCCTTCAAGCAAAATTCCTGGAAACTGCCATTTGTTTAATCCAGATACAGGCTTCACAGTCAATTTCAGCTAACTGAGACTGATTTTTGCAAGAAAAAACAGCAAATGTGGCCAATTTTGCCACAATCATTAGTACGGTCCTTCTTCTACGTAAATGCGTAGAACCAAGTGCTCCTCTGAGTGGTCTCAGAAAGGTCATTGAGGGCAAAGGATGATATAAGCAGTCACCTAAAAGCATGGCAAATCAATCATAATTAACACTTGGAGGTACTTCCTGCACACAAAGACCCTGCAGGGAAAGATCACAGGGAGGGATCACAAGACAATGTGCAGATATAGGAGCAAACAGGTTTCCTCATTCCAGGCTTCCCTTTTGGTTGATGAGTTTGTGCCCTCCCTACAGCAAGAGGGATGTGGGAAATCCCACCTTGCATATACAAAAGGGTTCAGGTCTGAGATAGAGCTGAGAAGGTGCAATGGATAGGCAGACCGTCAGAAAAAGAGTTTTCAAGCTCTTTGCACGTAAGCAACTATAAATATCAATTGAGCAGCTATGTGTGAAGGCCCTCTCCTGATATTGCACAGGCAGCTATCATTATAATCTATAAAAACCATGACAGAGAAACATGCACGTATCTAAAGCTGTCAACAGCTGTGTATGCCCAGAAACAGACCCTTCAGTACATGGCATGCATTTTTGGCATCGCCAAGGTCATATGGCAGTCAGACTGGGTGTAAGGGAAGACTTAACTTGAATTGAATATTTGCATATGCAAAGAATGCAACACAAACACCTGAAATAAACTTTTTGAATACGTGGTGGTCCTTCATTGCAGATCATCAAAGAAGATTTATTGCAGGTCCAAAACCACAGACTTGATTTTTTAGATAAAATCAACAGTTTCTGTGCAGATTAGACAAGAGAGAAAAGCCCAGCCAACACTACAGAGATACTTTTAAAATTGTCGTCACTATAGGTCAACTATTTAAAACTTCTTTTATAGAACAAATTAATTTGTGTCTGATATTAAACATTCTAATGCAGAACATGTGATATATGGTGTGCCATTATTACTTGAGGCAGAAGAGCAGGGGCCTATTGCAGTAGGCACACCTGACTTAGTGATTTAGTGACTATTATTCTGTGTCTGCTTCATCCAGCAGTCCTGAGTACTGAAATGATAGTGACCAGTTTGGTAATACAGCACCTGAGGTAGTATTCACCACTGGTATATCCCTTAGCCTTCACCCTTCTCCACTCAATCTATCACAATCTGTATTGAAGTTGTTGACAGAATCTGCATCCCTGCCTCTGCATCAGGACTTTCACCTTCATTAGTGAAAAAGTAGTGAGGCAAATAGCTGGAGTATTTCTGTTGCAGAAGGAAAAAATAGCTGTGCCCGTGGGTAGCTGGGGTTGCCTTTTCACCAGACAGAGACCACTGTGATGATGGCTGGCATTACTTCAGAACTGTGGACTTCCATGAACTATTTCAGTGCTCTCAGTATGATCATGGACTGAAATAAAGATTTTGCTTCAGCAAAGTTTTCACTAATGTGATTATTTTTCAATAGCTACAGCAGTAATGCATCATAGCAAATAAACAAACAAACAAAAAGAGTGTTTGGCACAATAGAATTAACATTCCTCACACAGCAGTTACCGTACTATATACTCCTGATTCTGGTGGCATTTTTTTCTATGAGCTCCGCTTTGAACTCAATGATGGCACTGAGTGTATCTCACAAATGAAGCCTAGCTCCACTTAGATTCTGAACAAGAATGCATTTACTATGTAACAAACCCAATGCATGCATAACCAATTTAAATTCAATTTAAATACTATTATGGGGGTGAAGCACAATTAATTTTAAAATCATATTTAAGTGTTTTTTAGTTTGTGATCTCCTGCCTCATTTAACGTGAAGAGAACACCACTAAATCATTTACTTTGCACTTAGGGGAAGCTTACTTTCTGCTGAAGTGTTTAGCATTTTTATTCCTTTTTGTTTTCTTTTTTAAACCAGATCTTCTGCTATTGCCGTGATTACATTGTAAACTGTTTAAAAGCCTCTGTTCACAAAAGAATCCTGCAGGAAATCTGAAGCTTTCACTCAGTTCAGTTTAGCAGGTTTGCCAAATTTTTCTAGTTTAAAACATGATGAAACAAATAAGTGACACACATTCAGTGTTCTACTCTTAGAAGGCCTATAAACATTCTGATTTGTACACATAACAGCAGATCTCAGGCAACTGAAATAAATCCAGCCAGTGAGTTTAAAGGAGATTTTCCAGTCATGAATGGTAACGGATCATGGTGCATGGTGGTCTCAGGTATGTGATGATATATCATTACAACACAGACACATACATGGAATTAGTGGCTGTAAACAAGTATGAGTTGAAAGGTTACAATTACACAGAAGAAGCCTTAACATTCATTTACACAAATGTATAGCATAGCACCACCCAGTACTGATAAAAAGCACATAAGTATATATATAACTTGCCATCTAAGCTAGTGTTTAATTACAAAGAAAATCAAGCACAAACATTAAGACTTTCTTAGAACAAGATAAGCTCTTTTTTGGTTTGGGTCCTCAGGTCTTTTCCTGAGGTTAAAAAGAATGGGACAGATTAAAAGATACTGTACATGATCAGCATTTGCTAGTTTTTGTTGCATTGTAGTTCATATCTCTCTCAAAAATTTATCAGACGTGATTTTTTTTTGTGAAAATGTCTTAACGCACCATCAGACAAAGAAACTAATGAAGAACTTTCTCATACTTGGAGGACATGCTGGGACAAGGGCCCCATAAGGGCACAGACTGACTATTTAGGTGCATATGGATGATTCAATATAGTCTTAGAGAGGGATGCTCGTGCCAACTCTGAACAAAGAACTTCTCAGGTGGATAAACTAATTCAGAAAAAAATGCCATTCAAATATAATTATATCCAAACTAGATCTGATATCTCACGTTGCAGTGCACAATACAGCAGATACCATTCAACACATGCTTTTAGAGTGGTTAGCACAAAAAAAAGCCAAGGAAGCTTCAGTTGCAGGACCCGTCAAATGACAACAGGATCTCAGAATTAGGAGTACTGCAGTTTCCTTGCATGATACATACTCAGAGTAGTGCCTCAAAAACCAGTGCCACTACTTGAGCCTGGATCATTCACTTGAAGTATCTTGGGTTATCTAAAGTAATAAATGTATGTTTTTCCCAGCACAATTCAACATTATTCTGCCTAACAGGACATGGATCCCATGGGCAGACTCAGCTTGTGCATATCCCTCTGTATTCCCGAGTCATGTGAGGAATGAAAGAGAGTGGTAAGAAGGGTCCTACCTGACAGGAGTACTGGCCTATACTCATATGTTGTATCTCTAAAGGTGTAAACATGTGTTTCTCAATGAATATGCCATTTTATGTAAACTAAAATTTAACATCCCCCCCCAAATTCAACACAAAGCTTGCTCCAACCAAACAGACAAATACTCCCACTCATTCTTTTTCAGAGGATTTCTACACAACAACACAGAAGACAAGATTTATCCCCTGAAAAAATTTGGAGACAGATTGGTTCCTTTTGTCTGTAGCATACAGTTTACTGGGAATACTAAGGGCAATTCAAAGCTATTGTCTTGAACTGGTGTTAAAAAATCAGAAATTCAAGATCCTCTTTCATGGGCACAAATGTCTGCAGATAAGAGCAATCCACTTGCTGTTTGCATATATTGCTTTGCACGATATATATACACAGCACTGAAGAAACCTCTCTGAAAATGAAGTCATCAACATTGCTTGACCCTGCTCCAGTTCAGTCTTTCTACTGGCTTCAGGAGAACCAGCATTCCCTCCACGGTATTATTCAAGTTTATTCACTATGGCTCAGTGAATTGTCTTATTCATCCTTTCTCTAAATAGTTATGCACAATTTAGAAGTGATGTAGAGGATTTTAACTGTACTTTATGCTTCCTCAGCCTATGTCCCCACCATTTCATTCACTAAGTAGGTTTAGGCTCAGTACTTTGGTTAAACAGCCAAGGAAAGCCTTGCTGCTGCACGAAGCAGAGATGATGATCCATGAGGTGGCCCTCTTCCTCCCAGCAGGTCTGAGTGACAGACCTGCAGAAGTTTTCTCTTTTACAGATGAAATACAAGTCTAAAGAGGATTCATTCATTCCCAAGGCCCTTGACGCATGCCTCAGAATGTTAATGTCCAAACTCCAGCCTGGGTGATTACAGTGTGTCTGTTGAAATACCCTCTGTAGTCTCAGTTGGATGTGCCACTCTTCCAGTTCCTAAAAACTGCTGAGCAATGTTGCTAATGCATTTCAATGTGAGTGGTACATTTCATTAGTGTTGAAAATATCTTCTGTATTTCCTCACATAAAGAGGAGAAATTTCAGAATGCGATTTTAAGCAGGATATGTAGCATCTTTTCCACAGGCCTCCATGTTTATTAAGGCTGAGGTTTCTTGTTTGATTGCAAGCACGCATAATCCTTATTTAAGAAGTCTGCAGTCACCAGCAATACCAGCAATACCTTGTTTCTGCCCACTGGCTCCAGTGGCCACAGTGCTGTCACATGGTGAAGCAGCCATGTGGAAGATGTCTACCCAAAGGAATGCCTACCCAAAAAAGAGATGATTTCCTCTTCTGTAGATTATTAGTTGGGCAAGGACTGAGCCAACAGTTGTGCTGACACAACATACAGGCAATTATGAGGTTCATTACGGAGAGAATGCTTAAATCATCCTTACTACAAGAGAAATGCCATATAAGTTAGGCCTAAGCATGCCAGTGCAGGAAAGAGGAAAGGCTGATCCTCCAATGAGGACATCTGTGAGAAGTCTTGCAGAAAGAATGGATTTTGATCACCTAATTGAACAATTTAATAAAATGTTCACCATTTGAATGCCTCTAGCTACAGCCTCCTGCATGTATGTTTTAAGGACAAAATACACTGACTGGAACAGGTCAAGTAAGAATCTATCCCGGGAGCAGTGAAAATGTGAATCTGTTTTCTCTCCCCATGAGGGTAAGGAGTCTGGTCACACATCTCCTTCTAGACAAAATAACTAACTTAGCCAAATTAATAATTAAACTGATAACAGCACAGACACTTGCAATAGTCAACACTTGTTGCCAGTACAGGCGTGTCCTGAGTTCAGACCATGGAAACGAGAAAAGCCATGTGAACATCCCGGTGGTCCGTACTGAGCCAGTGGTTTGCTTGAAAATCATCTTATGACTTGGGCCTTTAGGCCATGACTGCCTAAAGGACAAACGGTTTTTTAAACTTCAGAGGTCCACAAATACAAGGTCTCGTTCAAACATAATCTGCTATATTTGACTTCATGACAAGCATAATAACTTCCCATCCATCTCAGTAACTACATGCAGAATTTTATAGCAGCCAAATTTACCTGCTTTGCAACATTGCAGGTTTTGGGACACTTACATGTGAATTTATTACATATTCCATGCAGTAATACTTTGACTTGGAGGATTGTGTTAAGTTTTTATATGTCAAAGTATACTGGCCCCTTTTTGAAATAGATTTAAATGTTAAATATTCTCAAGAATTCATTATGTACTCATTCCTTTTTAGTTCAAGATAGATTATCCAAATTGATCATACCCCAAACAAAGTCATTAAAAGAGTTTCACATTTATGATGCATTGTGTCAAGCAAATTCAGGATTTAATGTAAGTTGATGCATCATAAATTAAGAAGCTGAGGAAACAAAATCCTAAAGGCCAAAGAAAGCATATATTAAAAACATAGTCTGCAGGGAGCTATGCACAAAATCTATTGCTGTTCAGCAGTGTATATGGATGTAAGTGTAACTGTAAACTAGAAGTATGTGCAGTACTGCAGAAAGGAGAATTGCCAAAACAGAAAGAAGCTATGAGTAAAATAGAATAGAAAAGGGAAAATAGATATGCAATGACAATATTACTGGAAATTGATTATCCTACACTGGGCTTTTCAAACTGCACAGTACTGTAATCTTGCAGGAAATTTGCTTCATTTAAAATTATCCCCTTAAATAAAGGGTGTAAAAGTAACATTTAAAAATATACTAGAAATGAGGAGAGTGTCAGTAAAGAATGAGGGAAAGTGAAGCAGTAGTAACACCAGAGCATTTTGATGTTATATGGGATACAACAGTGGAATGCACTGTTATAGACAGTGATAAGAAGTTTTTGCAATCTGAGTGCAGAAAAGGCAGAATCCTGGATTGCAAATGTGTATGCTTTTTTTTTTTATTAAAGGGAAAAAGTAGTGATATCATAATATTCTGTAAAATAAGCAAATATTTTTTGTTTTCCATTTTCTAAGTGTATTTAAAACTTCTGACTGGAAGCAAATGTTTTAAAATTTGAGGTTCTGTACAAATTTTACCTAAAAGTTTTATAAGAATTGGCTAAGGAATCACAAGAATTAACAATACAGACTTGGTGAATTTTGGCACACTGGGGAGCAAGATAATCCTATCAGGTTTTTAAATAAAAAGTAAACCTGGAAGAAGAAAAACCAAAATACTGAAAAAGATCTGGAGATCATATTAAACAATTGTTGGCCATAATAGAGATATTGTCTGTTCAGCGCATGAGTCCTATGGTAAATGCAAATCCTCAATGTAAAACACTGAGGAAAAGAGAGGTGAAAAAGATAGGCTTTAATCACAAGTGGGCAAGGGATATTACTTCTATTTTGGCAGGCCAATACAAGCATATTCTGCTAAATCCACTTCAAAAGTAGGCTGATCAATTTTAAAGAGTTCAGACAAGTGTCATAAAATGACTTAAGGCCTGTAAAACAAATTCAGGCTATCCCACACTGATTTTAAACAAGAAGGGTGGTTAATTAATAAAATATCTATAATCTCTGTGATGCAAGTGGGCTTTTGAATCTTCCATCAATTCAAATTGCAAGCAGTTCCCTAAATTAGTATCAGGTTAATTGTTGGCACAGAAGTTACTTCTGTGAGGTGCTGAATACAGATGGATCACCCTTCCCAGCCAGCTGGCGTACCCAGACAGGGAGATACAGTGCTGAAGTCAAAATTGACAGGGATGAAATTCAGCCACACCGTTACTTTTATTTCCACAAGTAACCAATGACATTAGTCATTTCTTTCTTCCAGCATAAGGCTTTCTTCCAAGAACAATTCTGGCTTGATGAGCGGCTGGTTTGGTTTTATTTTGTGGTGGTGGAGTGAGGGAGGGGAATGAGGGGCAGGAGGGGTGTTATGTATGCAACATTTGTGCTTCTTATCTCACTCAATTCTGCCTATGTGTGTGAGTTAAACATCTACCTACTCACAGTTCTTACAGAGTGAACTGGTTTTGCATTCATGCACATCATATTAAAATGCATATTAAACTGTAGATTAGATGCCTTATGTAACAATCTGTTTTACTCACAAGATACGATCACTCCGAAGAAAAGCCTCCACAGAATTAAAGTGAGATGTGTGCTGCTACTGAAAAGTATTTTTGTATAAACATATATTTTCACTCACTTGGATTTGAGATCATCTTCAGGCACTAAATTTTGGAAAATAAATCTCAGTAAATTTAGAGATCTTCTTGAATACATGCAATTTGTGAGCATATGAGCTAAGCATATTTATGTGGGTAATCATTTAGCAAATTCAGGTTTATATGAATTAAACTACCAATGTTTTGAAATTTGTAGGTGAGATATTATATCACAAGGAA
Organism: Corvus cornix cornix; assembly: GCF_000738735.6. Taxonomy (NCBI): domain Eukaryota; kingdom Metazoa; phylum Chordata; class Aves; order Passeriformes; family Corvidae; genus Corvus; species Corvus cornix. Next base: position 20,291,788 of record NC_046333.1, on the reverse strand, counting down.
TGTGATACTCATATGTGAAACTTTTTATTTTCTTTATATTGTTCTCTATATCACAACACTTGTTTGAGAAAGATTTGTTTTGAAGATAAGTGCCAATTACATAACAACTGCTTTAAAATGTCCCAGTTTCATCCCAACATTTTTTTTCTAGGCATGGGGAGAACTGATATGCTTCTTTTATTTAATCTGCTGTGTGTGAAGTTGCAGAAAACGAAACTTTTGCCCTGTTCTGAGTAATTATTGGGCACCTTGGAGTCCTGTTGAGTCAGGTTACAGTGTGGAATAACCATTTCTCAGGAACCCCCCATTCCTCCCTCAAAAGGGGCCACTCATGGAAAATCCCTTCACACTCTGCTACAAAAGCTTTTCTGCTATTCTTCTTCACAATAATATATATTTTACCCTTCTGAGATGAAAAGACGAAGGGGCTCAAGCTAAGAAAAGTTGACCAGGAGGCTGGTGACAGCAGTCACTTGAGATCCTTTCAGAGATGCTCTCAAGCATAAATATTTAATCTCCTTCGTTCCCCCTAGTGTGAATAATTTTTTTCCCCTTCAAGTATCAAAACAAAGTTATTGAAATGCATATAACCCTGATATTTGATCCATGGCCTCTAAGGGTCAAATACACACTGACCAAGCTCTTAAAGCCTGCAGGACTTTCAGGTGGTCACTTTGCACACACCAGCTCATCAATCAAGCAATAATCAGCAGGACAAATGGGGGAAGATGCTGGTACAGACTGCTTAAAAGGCCTGGGCAGCTGGTCTACTTCAGAAGTCCCCTTTATCTAGTTTCAGCCTTTAGCCCTCCATGTTTGAAGGGAATTAAATACACTTGTTAGTTTCAATAGTTTGTCCTCACATCTGTTTGCATTAGCAAACAAAACTGTTGTTGCTTCAGCATCTCTTTTCAAACACTAGGATCACTTCTTCCAAATTAAGGAGTGGCTTGAAAACACTTCAGCAATTTCAGTTTTCATTTAAAGCATGTAACACATCCAAACCCCGGCCCCATCTTTTCTTTGTAGTAACTGGTTTGGTAGAAGCTGAACATAGAAAAAGAGATATTTGTCCTAAACAATGTGTGCCATCACATAAACAGATTATAATAAAGCTCATTGAGTTCAGTCCCCCAAATAAAAAACATTGGGGTATACATATCTCAAACTTGGCTGGTATTTATTTTTGTGGGCTCTTGGTTGGTCATGTTTGATGACAAATTACTAGAAATTCTGAAGTGTTGATCACTTCTGTTTATCAGGTAATATGCAATGATTATTCTTAGCTTTACAATAGAGGAGGATGAATTGGTTGGCAGCAAAAAGTATGAAATCATTCTGTCTCTCACCGAGGAACGAGCAAAACTGACAACCTCCTCCACTCCCAGTATGTCATAATTAGAAATTAGAGCTGCATCAAACTGTTTGCTACAGCTGTAAACTCTGGCAAGAGAAAAAAGCCTCCAAAACTATCTGTCATTTACTTAATAGGCTTCCTATTTACTGTGACCATGCTGAAACTGGAGATTGGGCTTTGGAGCAGTCAGTGAGCATATTTCCAGGACTTTCGGGAGGTTAAAGAGCTGCCTTAAAGTTGCTCTTTCTTTCTTTCTCTTTGATATTTTGGAGTGAAAATCAAAAAAAGGGTTTGAATTCACAGAATTTAGAAATGAAAGTATGGTAGATTTGCCTAACACTGAAAGCGTACAATTAATGTGGAACTGAAAACCACAATCTAGGAAAAAGTAAAACATAAATAGAATGAGAAGATTCAAACACAAAATTTATAAGGAATTTTGGAAAAAAATCCTTCTGAAATGAAGTAATTATATTAATATATCATATTATAATTTTATTCTGTGTGATTATTACATCTTTGGGTTTTCTTAAGGAAAGCAGAAGGAAAGAAAAAAATTATCCAAGTGTTCACCTTCAAAATGTCATTATCAGAAAAAACAGTTAAGCAGATACCCCAGTAAATAAAAATTAGCAATAGTAAGGTGAAAATGTAAAACCACAAGGCCACAAAGCCACAGAGCTACCACCCCAGCTTCCTCAATTGCCATGGGATCAGCACAGAAAGAAATTTGCCTGTTAATTTTGGGGTTTTTTTAAAGGTCTTTGAGTTTGGGGCTAGATTTTTTTTTATTGTCAATGTACAGACACAGCTTGTACAGTCCCCAGGCAGAACACTGAATATATTAGTAAAGTGTATTAACCTGTGTCTGTATTTTCACTGAAGTTATCTGGAACCTGGCACCAACAAGTAAAAGTAACATTTTTTGGCTGGGCTCTATTTTACCCTGTGGAATAGGATTGCCGAGCCTTTGTTGAACCAGACTGTATCCATTACCAAGTGATGCCTTACAAGCTGAATAAGCTAACGGAAATATTCCATCATAACTGCTAGAGGTAACAGGTGACCTTCCAGGCACAGGATGAGGTGGCAGGCATATGAAATTAGTGTCACTGTCAAGCTGTTTGTAATCCAAACCCGCTGCCTGGGGGGCCAGCTTTGCAAATGGGCACATAACCAAATAGAAAGAGGCAAAGGCAGGGGGTAGGAAAAAGGATAAACAGCCCTCTTTTCCTGTCACTTCTGCCATGGGTCCTCAGCAGCTCCTCTGCTGCTGACTGACTGGAGAATTAGGAATCCAACATCTGTGCAATGTGAGTTAGAGCTGTACCTATGCCACTGCTGTGCAAGGCACTGAGCATGCCAAGAGCCCAGCTGCTCTTCTTCAGGTGAGCCAGGAGAAGCCATGAAAAAGGGATGATGCAAAGCACGATAAGACAGGGCATGTACAAGAACTGGATTGTCTTGCTGGGCATTCGCTGTGCTGCGTGACATGTCATTATGTTGTCTGGTCTCTGTTGCTGGGAGAAATCTTTCAGGAAACAAGGACTGTTCACCAGGCTGGTTTTTTCACTAGAGGTTTCATCACTTCATGGAAAGCTGAAAAGTACCTAAATACTTACCATTGTCCAAGTCATGCAATCCAAATCGCACAACCTCTAGTGACAGCAAAGCAAATTGTGAGAGGGCAGGTTCACTTATGATACTTTTGTTGCCAAACACTATTTGTGAAAGGACAAAATACAGTGGGGTCCTGAGCAAAGTTAAAAAAAAAAAAAAGTTAGTAGAAAGTACTTTTCCTGATGTTTAAAGAAGCATCAAGTGTTTTAATATCAGATTCTGTAAATCATCATTACTTCAGGATTTGTATGTGTTTTATTTTAGCTAAGGAAATGAAACATGATTCTTATCTGTAAATATGCATAGCAATACTGTTGAACCAATTTAAAGCAAGGAAAGCACCAAATTAAGTCTAAGAGCTGGTTAAATCCTTATTTTTCATGCTACAAGCCATGCACTTATAGTCCTTCCTCCACCCTGTACTATTAGCTCATACATTCATACAATTTAGCAATATTTTTCTCATGCTCAGCTTCAAATCCCTGACCTATATATTTTTTAAGTTATCTCTGGAATGTTTAGTCTTGAGATATTTAGCAAAGCAAGGCGAAGTTTGTGGACTATTTACAAGATTCAGGCACTAAACATGTTGCTGGTGTTCAGGGTTTGTTTTTCAGATGACTTTTCAGAAATGTGTGTGCTTTTACCTTTGTACAATTTACTACTCCTATTTCCATTGTCTTTATGGATGGAGACACTTGCTCTGGTGTCAAAAATACCATTGGGGCTACACTTCCTATCGGGCTTTGTTTGCTCTTTGTTCACGCTGCCCCCCACCTCCCAGACTCCAGTAAAATACAGTTCAGTGTTTTGGATTTCCCATTCATCCCGATTAAAACAAAGCCAGCAAAGTTTCCCCCACCAAACTGTGTGCCTGTTTTGAAGAGGCGGCAGCCACCAGCTTTGGTTTTGTCAGGGATGAAAAGAGGGCATCGCAGCTGTAAGGCAGCGCAGACGTGTGAAATGGGTTTCACACGCTGCTCAGCTACCAGTGGGGTGGCCATGTATGATTCAGTCTGCGCTGAGTCAAGAAAAGGAAAAGCCTTCAAAGCCATGCCAGCCATCACCTCTTACAAACCCTAAGTACCCCTTTTGACTGCTGTTGCTTTGCTGAAAATAACACATTTAGTCATTTGTCATAATTATAAGAGTCCCAGTGACAAGGAATGCGGGCCCACGTCTCAGCCCTGCCAGGACGGGGATAATGCCGACAGCGGGGGACGGCTGCTGCCCGCAGACCGCGGCAGCCCTGCCAGCGACACTCCCACCCAGAGGTCACGCCTGGCCTCGGCCAGAAGCTCGGTGCACATGATTGATAGGCTCACAGTAAAACTAATAATTTCACAGATCTTCATTTCCATTCATCTTCCTAACATGAAATTTATCTCAGTGTGAAGGTTCCTGGTCATGCAGCAGTTAATTGGTGAGCCAGAAACCTATTACCGCCTGAGAGGTGCCACTCAAACCTTCCAGGCCCCATCCCCCACCCCAGCCCTCTTTAACTTCTTGCTTTCTGCAAGTATTTCCCAAAGACAAATGAAGATCCTTTTCTTGTGTGTCTATGTATCATAGTTCTAAGCATTAGCTGCAACAGTCAACCAAATTTATTCTATTTGGCCTCTCAGCCACTCTCAGTGTTAACACATGTTTCTGAGACTCACAAATCTCTAATATCACTAGAAATATTCATTTAACCACTTTTTTAATAAGAAGGACATAAATACACTTTTTTTCTTTCTCCTGTCAGTTACCTAGGCTCCTTGAGTTTTTTGCAAAAAAGATTGCTTTCTCACACAAGAAACACTTTCCGCACTCCCAATCAAATTCAGAGCACTTCAGCAGTGTGAGTGAAGATTCCTGCACTTGCCAGAAAACCTCAGCAAGAAAACATACACCCCATGTGTGCATCAAGTAAATATGGGGAGATGCAAGTCAAGGCAGTAGAAGGTGAAACTTTTTGCTAAGGGAGTGTGTGAAGAGTATCTGTAACTTGAAGTTATCCCTAGATGATCATGGAAGTAGTGAAAGAATGGAAGGGAAATAGCTTGAATTTCTACATTTCCCCCCACTCCAGCCAGCAAACAAACGCTCAACAACAAAGGATTTGTTTGCAAATGAAGTATCAGTGAACACTTGGGGGAGGTGACACAGGGGAAAAAATCATGGATGGACACACACACAGACACAAACAGTAAATTCTAAACAAAGGCTTCAGGGCATTGGTCACCACATGCTGAAATGCTTCAAGACCCACTTGCTTTAAGCTGATGTCCCTTAGTGTCTTAAGCCAACACAACTGGCTGCCAGGGTGCCCCAGTTCTCTAGAGCCTACTGACCAAGATGTAGGAAGATATAGATATACAAACCAAGGAACAAAAGAGTTCTATCAAACCTTTTCCTCGTGCTTTTGGGATACAGCTTAAAAGTACCTTAGCTTGCCTGATGAGGAGCCAAAACTGCTTTGGACAGCTGCATGCCTCTGACAGCCTAACACTGATCAAACCACGTTTGAATTTTTATTTACTTGAACCACTTTTGAATCTTTCTTATTTACCAAGTAAGGAGTAGGCTCTGCTGTTTGCTTTCTTGCTGTGGAAAACACTTGCAACTGTATTTACAGATCTTCAGTTAGTGAAATTTGGTCCTTGATAATCTAGCACTGAGTAGCATCTTCTTTTGCGAACAGTCAGCAAAATTAACCTACTTCTGAAAGAAGGTCTTGGTTTGCACAAGTAAACATTGCAGACCTAAAAACTGTGCTATCAAAACTTTGGTGGCTACATCCTTACGGCTTTACTTGCTATTTTGTTTTTCAGCCTATTTCTTTGTTCAAACTGTTTTTGTACTCACATGTAGCATCCATAACATGTCTGAGGTCTGGATTTTGCCAAATGCAAAAAAAAAGGATATCTCAAAAGATGTTAGCAGACAAGCAGCATTATATGAGAAGATATGTGCAAAGACCAAAGAACAAGTTTAGTTTTTTCACTGTAGCAAAAATGCCGTCTGCTAAGGCTATCAAAAAATCCAGCTTTATCCTCCCAAGTTTGTTTCTGTTTTGCTGATTGCACTACTTTCCTGTAGCTCATCCACAATGAATAAACTTTCTTTTAATTTAGAAAGCGGTCTCATGCTCTATTTTTACTGCAAGAAAAACAACTGATTTCCCCTCCCCCTAGCAAAAGCCAGTGCAGAACCCAGTCTCTGGCAGCTGCTGCTGACTTTAAGCACCATATATAAGGTATTAAACCACCCACTTTATGTTCTAATAACATTAACAGTCTCACATGAACCAGGACATTCAGGTTAAAGCTGAAATTCTCTCCTTAAGTCACCACATTGTGTCTAGGTACAGTATTGCAGCACTTAATCAGAGAGCCTCCGAGCAGTGGGGGGTTCATACCATATGTGCTATAATACCTAAGCACAGCGGGGTGAGTTAAGGACAGAGTTTTAGACTTAACTCTGAATTTCTTAGGTTCAGTCAGGACCATGCTTAATGTTTTTGAAAAAATTGCATTATGTGTGTCTGGAGAGTAACTTTCTTCTTAAAAAAGAAAAAAAGGAAAGAAAGATGTTGTGGGGGTGGGAGACAAGTGAGGATGATTTCTCAGGAAAAGCTAAAAGTAGGTATACAATGCCAACTATCTAAAGTGTAAGCATGGACATGTACATATTCTACAAATATTTATACAACTTTCAAACACATTAACTTAATCCAGATGACTGTAATAAAGCTATATGAAAAATACTCCTTCAACACAAAATTTATAGCTCTTAAGCCATTTACTCAAATTATATCATGTTTTATTTTCTTAGCATCTTCTTCAAGACCCCAGCCTAGAGTATGGGGAGCACTGCAAAATACACTCTCTACTGAGATGCTTACATTTTAAAGATTAATAATATTTCTGCGCGATTTGTGCTTCTTCTTGGCAACCTTGTTGCAAATATGTATTTGCTATGTATTCATCAAGTTTCACATTCAAAACTGATGCTCATAGAAACCCCATAAAGCAATCTGCAAGAAGGTGAGGAGTTTAAACTTGACAATGTAACACTGAGTTTTCCTAGGGCAGCTTTATTTACTAGTGAAGTCACAGGAAGACCAAAAACCAAACCCTTTATTTTTTACTAATGCAACAGAAAATAAAAGGTATTTAAGCACACAACATCTACACTTTCTCAAATCTGAAAAAGAGGAATAACAGAAGTTGTACCAAAACTGTACAGCCAGTATTAGTTTCTGGAAACAACACTTGTACAAGGTACATCTCATTGGTGGTTATGGTGAAGTTTTTTTGTCTTTAAACAACATTCAGTATCACTTAGGCATCTACTATTCCTACAGAAAAGTGGCAAAGTAAATTTCCACAGTACATACTACTTTCACTGGCCCTTGAGTCAAAATCCCTTTTCATGAGTAGGGGGTACATACTTTGCTAGCATTTTTTATTATGCTGCATCCTCTTCAGGAAATCAACTGAACAGAATATGAGCACCATCCAAGGATTGTTGCCCTTCTCTCACTAACACAGGTTTTGTGTAAGGCGTCATATTGTACCTTGGTGAACAACCATCAACTTACCTGATGATTTTTAATGTGGGAGACCAGGAAGATCTAGAGGGAATGTCTGAGAAAGACATGTGAAATGCACCCTAAAAGCAATCCCCAGTGAAAATACAAGCTCGCCTCTTCAGAGAAAAGCTCATTAAAAACCAGCAGATCTCAGTGGTTTTGTTGCAAACCAATCAACCTGAACCTGCAAAGGAGTCTGACCTCACCCAGATTCATGGGTCTTCTATTTTTGACTTTACCTGCTAGTGATAAGAATTGATTTAAATTATTCTAAAATTAGCACGCCTTGGCAGTGTTGCAGTTTTACACGTTTTGCTGTTCTCTGTGTGTGTGTGTTCTCTAATTGGAAAAGTGTAACCCTTAAATCCAGGAATCGGTGACTGAGTTAACTTTCCTCCTGGAGGAGTGGCTGGAAATTGACTTCCTTATGAGTGAGGTTGTTACCCTGGGATGCAGGTGGAAACCAGAGTGTAGTTCTCATAAAGTTAACAAGATCACTTTGCTGGGCTCAGGCCTCATGTAATTTAAGACACCTATTGCCAGTGAAGGTAGATAACATTCTTTGCCATTACAGATCATCCCTCCAAAAACAGAGCAGTGATATTTTGCAGTTTTAACCCACCAAAAATGAATGGATTAAAAATGTTCCAAATCATTAGAAACAGGAGTTAAAAAAAAAAAATCTGAATGCTTGTATAGTAGTGTAAGAAAGCATTTTGTACTGGAAGATCTAAACACACTTGTATAGATAGCATCAACACAGGCAGACACCACCGAAACCATAGACATCACACTAAGTTACTAATCCAGAAAGAAGCCCCTGTGTCTTGTTTTTATCTTTAACACCTTTTAGCTTCTTTTCCTCACATGTCTACCCTCCCTGCTTTTAGGCTGGAAGAAACTGTGAAGTGGTAAAAGGACTTTGTGCTCATAAAGGTTTGATGACTCGACCATCTGGCTGGCAGTGCTCATAAAGGAAGCCCTGCAGAGGTTAAGGAGGTCAGAGACTACACAAGGAGGGGCTGAGGTGGGTCCTGGCACTTCTCTGGCACCCGAATTATATCCAACTTGTAGTAAGGTGCTCTCATCAGCCTCCAAAGGGAAATGTCTCTGTGGACTGGTGACAAACATCACTTCTTTCTCTTGCTCACTTTCATAATTCTGTGGAAACATAAAGGAAATCTCTTTGCCCATATCCCGTTGTAATCGCTTCCATCCTCTACCAGTGCTCAGCTCATTAACAAGTGACCTGAAGGCAGGGGAAAAAAACTACAACTTTTGTATAATGGAGCCTTGCTGTGTAGAGACTATAAAAGTAAACAGGCCTGGCTCACTAAAAAAAGAAAAGAAGAAAACCCAGAAAAAATACAAAACTGTTCTCTGAAACAATTAAATGTCTGGTTTTAAAATCTAGTTACATGACAGGTATCTCAGTAATATGTGCTTGTATTTTCCATGCTATATGCCCAAAAAGCATATATTTAAAACCTGTACACACGAAGTTGTAGTCTTCTGCTGTACTGATTGCCCTGGCAGCAGATAAGTGCCCAGCATCAGGTTTATGAATTGCAGGCTTCATTAGTCTTAAAATGGTAACAAAGGAAGATGCGTCCTAAAAAGTGTCATCCTTCATCTGAGAGGGTAGTGCCTGACACATTAGGAATCTATATGCTCAATTAACCACTGGCAGGCTCATTTTTTCTGTGCCTCTCACTCAGCCTCTCCCCCCACCCTTTTTCCTCACCACTCCACTCTTCCTTCTCACTGAATCCTTCAGCCCTTGCGTAGATTGCCCTGACTATTTGCAACCACTCAATTATGGAGTGGCTTCAGGGATTACTTTTGGCTGCTACTCGTTTTCTCTCTCTCCCAATTTCCTGTGAAAAGCCAAATAATCTTATTGCTGTCTTCTGCTTTCGATTACCAAAAAGTGAATACACTCAGATCCTTTGTTTTTAAAAGCTAGTTCACAAATTCAAAATCTGTCTTGGAAATTAACATAGGTTGATGTCATAGCTCTTGAGATCCAGAACACTTTCCGAGGAAGCAACGTCACATACACCTTTTTCCACAAAAGTAATTCTTTTATCAGTCTGAAATCAGCCTGTGAACCCAACATTTGAATCTGTCCCCTCCTTCCCCCATTATTTGAATGTGTCCTTTATTATGCAGGCAGCTTTACAGAAACACTTTTGGCAGTCACAGCTTTGGGTGGGAGGAATAAACAGGTGGAAAAAAGCCCCAAACAAAATAAGAGAGGTAAAGCTAACAGGTAGGAAACACAGCCAATCAGAACAGAAAGCCAGTGTCCTAAATGTTTAATCCTCCATAACTATTAGCATACACATGATTAACTGTATAGTAGACCTGATTAAGTGTGTCTGTACATTATGCTAATCCCTGCACGCTGATTGGCTGACCTGATTAATGGCCCACCAGACTCTGTGCAGGGATGGAAGGATGATGTGCTGCTTTCACCACCTCTCTGCAAAGAAAGGCGGGCAAAATAAGGGAGCAGTGTACAGCCAGTCACCCAATGCACAGCAAAGAAAGGGAACAAGAGGCAGAGGTCATACTCCTTGTGTCTGAACACTAAGTTAGAGACACAGTGTTTGAGAGAATGAAATTACTTTTACATTTTTGTTTTCTAGCATTTAAGCCTGTCATTAATGTTATTTTTGGGGGAAGTTCAGATATTTGCTTATTCTAGAGTTCACCCGTGTTCCTCTCTGTATATCTTTCAGCACCTGGATGCATGGGACACCTGCTATGGGAAAATAAAAGCACTCTGCACTAACTGCCTTTAAAAGGCTTTCCAAAAAACTACATGATGACCAGTCTTGCACTTCTACATCTTCTAAAGGCACAGAATATGCAATTTTTAACCACACTTTTAAAGCAATTCATTTCAGCTTTTGATTCAAAGCATTTCTGAAGCCTTCAGAGGATATGAAGTCTCCTGGAGAGTCTTCAGTGATGGGTTTGGAATTGTGTGGTTAAGTGCTCTAAAGACAAGCACTTGAAAATGCATTGATGCCCCTGCCCTGTCTGTAAAAACAGATGATATATATTTTGCTGTGCATTCCTGCCTGTTATTGAGTTATTGATACTGAAAATACGCAGTCTTATTAAGCTGAAAGGACTTGCTAAATGGCCTCAATAGAAGCTTAATGTTTAGACAAAGAAGTTAAAACAAACCCTTTTCTCTTCCTCCCTCAGGCATACACTGGTATGTATGGCACTTGGTAGGCATCTAGCATCTAAAAACATAAAAATGCACGTGCACATCAATGTAAAAAATATGAAGTGTCTAGAAAGTCTGTATAATATTGATACACACCATCTGTTCTAGGTCAGGTATATAAACTTTTTTGGCTGTGTACATTTATCCAGAGCAACTTAAGGGGATTAAACCTCTGGCCTTTAAAGTGTTGAATAGCTTTTCTTGAGTTACTTGAATGAGGTATTCACGTGAGGTCAATCTAGTTATAATGGGTCAAATTTAACAGCTGCTGTTGGCACAAGTTTGGTCTGTGGCAATAAGTCTAGAATCTGCTCCCACAAAATGAGGTTCTCACAGGCGCCCAAGGAGTTGGAGCATGGCAGTGCCAAAAGTAGGGAGCTCAGACTGGGGTGTCACACCAGTTAGACTGGTAGAGAGTTGTGAGCCAGTGTGCAGAGACTAAAGAATACAGAAGAGCTGGGCTGTTGGTGCTGTGCTTGTTCTTCCTTAGATGAATTTCTTCATAGTCCATAACTCAAGACCTATGGAAATCTGTGTTCATTAAACACTGGCAGTACTGGTGTGGGAGACTGGCTCTGCCCTTCTGTTTTATCTCATGATGCAAGTCATGGCATCATGTCTCTAAGCAGCTGTTTCACACAAAGACAACCAAGAGGGAATCCAAACCACCAATTACATGTGTGACAGTGATACTGGTGAGGTAATTTTAGTTCACTAAATTTTATTGAGTAGGTGAATCTGTTACTCTTTACTACTTATTTAGTTCTGGCAAATAATTATTGTCTTTGGAATGATTCAAGTGATATTTATTTTCATTATTATCAATATGTTTCTGGATGCTTAGGTTACCTATGTAATACATCAGAATAAATGTATTGTATGAGTATGTATCTGAGTAAATGTCTCAGACAAATTATTAAAAAATCCATACATTGAGGACAGAGCTGCCTGGAGCTAGCTTATATGGAATGCTTCAGAAGAACATGTGTCTTAAACAATCCTTCCTAACAAACAGAGACCTAAGTTCCTAAGTTGTGTGGAAGTCCTTTTATTTCTCCTGTGGTCAGCAGCCCAAAACCTTTAATTAAAGGTAGTTGTCTACATCTGTTGCATAGAGCAGGCTCATTCTTTTAAAGTGTGGTAGCGATGGATGAACATGTAACTGATCCTTTAAAAAACTTCAAATTAAACACAATATTTTTTACATTGTTCTATTTAAAACCATAACTGTTTACTAAGTGTTGGGTGAGCAGCAGATGGGGGAATACTTTAGCATTTCCCTACTTATGCATTTCTCCTTCTATACTTTCATGAAAGTGTCATCTCTGTTTAAAATTCTGATATATGACCTATCTCATGTGGTTGTTGTCAGACACTCTTACCTACTTATTCCAGGTAAGAGACAGATTTGAGTCCCATCAAAGCCTGAGAAACTTAAAGTTCACATCTTTCAACTTTTCAAGGTTAAATACTTTGTGGTGGAGTAAAAAGAAATATCCTTCCTGTGAGAGGAAAGTCACAGTCAAGTGTTTTCTTCTAGGAACAAGCTGCACATCTGGGACCACTTCTGTGCACTGTCAAGTGACTGGATGATCTTAAGGTGTAAGCCAGGTACCAAGATGCTCAGGTTGTCATCACCTGGACCCACACTTGAGTTCCAGGGAGGTGAGGAGCTCTCTAAGTACCTTGTGAGTCCAGATGTCTCCTGAGTTGGCAGTGTCTGAGAATCTGGGACCTAGAAGTCCTACTTCACCCTACTTTGGATGTGCAAGTCACTACTCCTTTCTAGCAACAAAAATCTATCCATGTCACAAACCACAGCAAACAAAAATATATCCCCCATATCTCAAAGGAATTTTCTTCAAGATCCAGGGGAAATCACAACTTAATTTGACTTCATACTTGATAAAGTTACCTTTACCAGCATCCCAAGCCTATCAGGGCATGCAGTCAGTAAAATTCCCAGCTCTTGTGAATTTCAGCTTTTTCTAAGTGGACTAATTGCTAATGTCTTGCAAAAAATGTTAGGCTGATTGGTAACAATATTTAGCAACCACCTTCTGAATTTAAGGAAACAGTGTTAGGCTAATCTCCAGAGACATGCAAATGGTGTTCCTCTTTAAATTTCCTGCTAAAAAGGTGTAACAGTTCGTGACTGCTTTTGTCAGACAGATGTGCAAAAGCAATATTTTGCAGTGTGATTTTTAAGGATAGATTTATGTCTAAAAAAGCAAGCAGATTACTTACTTAATGTGCTCCATACATGTCTCTGCTTCCAGTTAGAGAAGTTAAACCAGAATTTCCTCTGAGATGTATGGCACAGAACAGGCACAGCTTCATTTTAAACATGATATTCTGTTGATTAACCAGTGGAAGAGTTAATGAAGGAAATATGCTTATGAGCTACCTTTATCAAGTTACTCCAAAGTCTTCAATACTTTCTCTGTGCAACTTGTAGATGTTGTACATGCTCAAGTAGAAGCACTGCTTTGAATGGACACAGCAAATGAGGAAGATGTAGATATGAGCAAAGTGTTCTGGGATAGTAATTTACTAGAAAAATCTACCTCTTTTTATTTGGAAAAGTCACAGGCAAGTTATTATTTTGAAAAATATATTTATTTACTGGTAGGAGTTCTTGAATCAGTGGCTTTTGAAAATCTTTACTGTGTGGTTTAATCACAGTTATTCAAATTTTAGCTGAGTCCTTTAAGTATTTTGACACTCTTTTCATCGAAGGAAGAGGCACCAAAGCAGTTTGCTGCGAACACCTCAAGGAACTGTATGTGTGTATTTAACAAGTGCCCAATAAATACTGCAAGTACTTTCTGTTAGTATGTTTGTTTCTAAAACGTGGTGATCTGGCTTTGCAGCTTTTTAACTGTGGGGTTTTTTTGTGTCCAAGAAAGAGGTCTTTGAAACTCAGAATCAAAGTTTTAGATAAAAGTAGTAAAACAGTTGCTCAGTCAGGCATATACGTGCATTTCCAAAACTTCACCAGTCCCTAATGGAAATTAAGGTAATCCAACAGTCTTGGAGCCCTTCCCAAAGGAATTTCACTCCTGTATTTATGCTGTGGTTTTATCCCACAGTTACTTCTTCACTTCTGAGGGAAAAATTTGTTTTAAAACACTCAGTCTTTGGTGAAGCAAGGAGAAGGAACCAAAGGGTAAAAACTCTGAAGCCAAGGAATTCCTTACAAGAAATGCCTTTAGGCCAGTGTCCTGGTGTTTAACCCTGGGATTAATTTGTTTGGATATTTCAGGTGACTGAGTTGTGGAAACAAAACAAAAAAGAATGAGGTGGGTTTTAAAACAACTAAAATCCCTGCAGGTTCGAGGTTTGGAAAATATGAGGGAAAAGCATGACAGCAAACAGAGGAGATTAATCAATCTTGTGTACATTTTTAAATAAAGTATTGTGATCTCTTGAGAACGTATTATTTCAAAGAGAAACCAGATTTTGCTGAAGAACATAGTATATATTGCAGGAGTGCAGAAGGGGTGGATCAGGAATCCTTAAAATTTCAGTTATTTTCTCCTAATAATGTGACTCATCCAGTCTATGAGCAGATCTTAAAATTTTGACCATAAAGAAGAATTTGTGTTAAGAAAAGAACAGTTGCACTGGCACTAATCTGGGATAATTTTGCTGCAAACAGTACAGTAACTCTGGAAATGCCAGACAGAGCTGTGAACTGAACTTCCTGAAAAAGGTCTGTAAGATGTGCATGAATGGAAAGTTTTGTGGTAACCACCAAGGCTGAAATGTGTCATCACCTATAATCACGGACTTTTTGATCTGGAAAGGGCAAGGATAGGTATGCTCTTCACTTTGCAACTCACACACCTAAACGGCTGACACAAAATCCCTCATTTCACCCCGCCAGCATTCTTACCCTTCCTCTCCCATGTGTACTATAGCAGCAGAACAGCTGTTCATCTCCTTTCATCTGGGATTCTGCTTTTGTTTAGCCTTGACGACCACAAATCACATCATTACAATGGCCATTCTCATTGTACCAAAGGCTGACCAGAAAACAGATCCACTTCAAGACTCCCTTTCAGAAGCCCCAGGGAAGGAGGTGGAGATGAGCATTTCTCTGGTTCCTAGCCCAGATTCTTTTCTAGCTTGTAATCCATTTTTTGCTCATACCTGACAAGGTGCTGTATTGAGACTGAAGCCCATGTGCTGGCTGTCAGTCGTGGCTAATGTGCAATGCAGGATAAAGGGCAAAGGCAGGTGGTGCTGGAGGTGTAAAAGCAGAGGCTGAAGCCATTGAAATTCTCTCTGTCCTAATTGGCAGGAAAAGGGCACTGATAGGCATGGATTGTCAAGATGGCTCCTCTGACCCTTCTGCTTAATCCAAATGAGTAATTAATGAGTGTGTTATGATTAGCACTGCAGTAAACTCTTCACTAGACAAATACTTTAAAGCTCTCAGGCTTTAGCTCACCAGCTGATTGCCATTTGGCTAACAGATTTGTTTCCCTCTGAGAGGCTGAACACAACCATTAGTCGTGCAAGGGGAGTTTATGGCTAAAAAATAAAGATTAGGAATTCTACCAAAATGACACCACCATGAAAGTGGGAATGCACGTTCTCTCAGCAGAGCTGACAATACAAGTTATAACACATAGGGCTGTTGTGTATCAGGAGCAGTTAGCAGCTGATGAAGTGAAGGAGGAATTGTGTACTGAGCATCAAGAAATGTAAAACACGTACTTTAAGCCTTCTCTTCCTCTGAAAGAAGCAGAAAAACAGGAGACAGGAACCACTAGCTTCCCTTTTTTAGTGGAAAGTATCAAATGGATTTATAATGGAAAAATGTTTGTATCCAATATATACTGCCGGTTTTGTGAAAAATACTAGCAGCTTGAAGATGTATTTGTTTTGAAATCAGCAATACCTTATTTAATTAGGTAATCCCTGTTAACTTGTGGCTGCTGAGATTTTACAAGAGAGGCTTGTGCATTAGTGGTGATGGGTTCAGGGAGCAGGGTATTCTCCTCTGCTTTCTCAGTTTAATGTCACCTGAGGCCAATGGGGCAGACAAGTTACAGGACAGTTTGTGCAGGAAGACCAGATGCTTCTGCTTCAGACCTAGATACCTTTGAGATAAACAGTACTAGCTCATGCTAGTACTAAGGCCAGCTAGCTCATGACAGAGGTGAAAAAGAGAAGATGTAAAAAAATCCAAGCAGCCTACCAGCATCCCCAGCAAATTTAAGCAGAAATGTACCAGTGGGAAGAACAGGAGAAGGAACTGTACACTGCATATCTTACAGACTGTCAGATGTATGAAAGGGACATCACGGACAAATTTCTGTCTCCACACTTGCAAGTCAGTCACTTCTGGCCAACTCTGGATTTGTACAAGTTGCAAATGGAAAAATAAAAAATAAAATAAAATAAAATAAAATAACTCACTTACAAAGCACATTTCAGGCTTCTCCAGGCAAGCCTAGCTCTATTTCTCATGCTAATTACAGAGATTATAAAGAAGGGAGACATATGACTGCCACCTATCCCTGCCACTGTCCTTAAAACAAATGTAAAGGACAATTAACAACAGATTAGCTCCATGTCCTAGTTTGCCATGTGAGGATGATCGCTGACCTTCTCATTTCATCCTCATTAGTGTCTCAGGCCAACAGACCCATTGCTCTTTAATCATCGCCCATCATCCTTTGCTTCAACACATGGAAACAAATGATGTGCTGCCAAGAAGGTCAGAGGCCAAATATGAGTTTTGTTGTAGCTGGAGTGCAAACTGGAGGCAACGGGGTCAACTTTGGGGCAAATCTTTGCGGCAGTCTGTTTGAGCAGAGAAACTGTTTTGAATGCGTGAAGCATGACACCCACTGTGTTTTTGTTTTCTTCTTGCAGCTGGAATTTACTCAAAGATTTTTTTTTTAATTTTCTATTTTTTAGTGGCATGTGAAAAACACACAGGAGGAAAGGACTGGTGATTCTATTTCTTTCTGAAAACAAAAGGTTAAATTGCAAAGGGATAGGATAAGTGCATCCAGGGTGTCACATGGATATTTTTTGCCTTTCAAGGCTGCATGTTGTTCATAAAGTTATGAATGCTGGAAGCTTTTCAGGCTGCATCTCTTCATGCTGCTGCTACTCCAGTGCTACTTTCCAATTTGCCATGGATAGCCTCTGAAGACTGACAGGGCTGAAGGCACCCAGTGCCAGTGTAAATGAGCCCCATTCATTTCTTGCCATGGGCATATGGCATGTCATTGTCCTCGGCCACCGAGGCAGAAGTGATGCAATTTGTTGGCATGTCCTGTCACAGCACAAACTATCTATCCCACTGAGCCCCTAGAAAACAACAGAAGCCAGAAAAGGGCAGCCAAAAACTTCACAGCTTTATCACAAGAACACACATGCACACACCACACTGGTAAAAAAAAAAAAAAAATTAAAGAATCCCTGTTCTTTTTTGGTCCTCTGTGGGATTTATATTTTTTCATTTCTTCAGGATCTCAAAAGTTGTCTAAACTGGTACAAAGTGTGATCTTTTCTATATTGCCATATTCGAGAGAATTAGGCTTTTCATTTATTCTAATTTTAAAATCTAACAAAAACCACTGAATTTGCAGAAGTTTAGCATGTGTTTGTTTAGTGCTTTTAGTGGAAAGTTACAAGTTAAAAAGTTAGTCAAATATGATATCTTCAAATTGGAGAGCTTGTACTACATACTCCTGAAAAACTATTAAAAAAAATCATATCCCCTGGCTGAGAAGAAGCAAACTTTTTTGTTTCATTCTTGAATTAACTTAAAACTTGGAGTGGTTCAGAATTCATAGCAGAACTTCAGAATTACTTAATGTTCCAGTTAAGTGAAACTGAAGAGAAGGGGGGAAAAATCCAGTCACAATACAAAGCAACAATAAAGAAAAGGCTGAGCACAGAGAAATTCAAATGTGGGAAAGAGAGAGGGGGAGAGAGGTAAGAAAAAAGCAGAGGGGTGGAGGGATGACCAGAGAGCTTCTCAGTATGAACAAAACAGTTAAACTTCCTCTAACTTACTCTGTCCCCATTTGCACCTGGCACACAGAGTTGTAAAATGCTGCACTGAAAGCAAGGACACTGAAAAAAATAATTGAACAAAGCCAGAAACTCTGCAATGTTGAGAAGACTGAGATCAAAACACAACAAACATTGGATCCATCTTCCTGCCCTAAAGCCA
Source organism: Corvus cornix cornix (assembly GCF_000738735.6). NCBI lineage: Eukaryota > Metazoa > Chordata > Aves > Passeriformes > Corvidae > Corvus > Corvus cornix. Next base: position 20,273,784 of record NC_046333.1, on the reverse strand, counting down.
ACTACCTGTGCCTGTCCTTCTTCTGGAGAGAGTTCCAAGCTTGGTGTCTAATTCAGCACTTCCCACAGTGAGAAAAAGATGCATTTCATTTAAGTCTGCCTTGAAGAAAACGTTGTTTTAAATTAAGGAGGAAAAAAAAAGGTTTCAATATTGAACAAGCTGTGTGAAACTCCAGATTAGTCTGAAAGTTTTCTAAAGCCCAAATCCTGCCATATTTCTGAATGTTGCTATATGTATTTTGCATCTGTAAGGTTTACAGCCTATTTTTGCCCTTCAGTAATAAGCTGTGCTGCAAATAAGTTGTGTGCAATAAGTAGTGCTGCAAATCAGGTAATTAGAGGTGACTGTGATCAGATTTCCACTGTAAATTAAGTATGTGACAGAATGAGAGTGCAAGTTTTACAAGGGCAAATTTGTACCCATAAAATGAAGTCAGATGTACTACAGTTTAGTGAGAGTTGGGTCCAAGGTTGAAAAGTTCAAACCCACAACCAAACGTCCACCAAGTTTGCAGTATTGCAATATTAAATTCTATCATTTTGATTTGAGCCCATTTCTAATTATATTACTGGGTTTCTGTAAACCAAATCATATGCAACATTTAAGCTGGGATGTTCAGGCTGGTTAGATTTAGAAAACAAACCCATGTTAGATGTCAGAACTAATTTTTGTACAGACAAAAGTATCACGCTCCATATGGTTCACATTTCTGAGCATAGAGTTTTTGCACTAGCTAGGCCAAACATAAGCCTGTGTGACATACATAATTGCATGGGCTATAATTATTTCTATTTAAGTGAATATCTATGATACAGTGATTTCCCAGGTTTATTTGGCAGTGCAAAGACAGTCATAGAACATGTTATCAACTCCCTTCGAAAACAAAAGAACAAGTATTTCTTCCCAACACTTGCCCTTTGAGATTTCAGTCTGAGCCAGTACCACCATCACACAAATGACAAATTTGACAGTTTATATATCTGCTCCAGCAAACATCACATTGGTTGGCATTCTCACCCTGAGTTTCCTTCTGAAAACACACATTCCTGGTGGACTGAAAGCCCTTACATCCAAAGGTGATGCTTTTCATCAACGGATGCTGAAAATCAAAGAGGACTTTTGTTTAAAAAGACACCAACTTCTTGCATCAGAAAAAAAGAAGGATCTTAATCTTTCAGTAGATACAAACACAAGTGGAAGGCTTCAGGTATAAAAGAGGCAGTTGGACATGGAGTGGGTTCTCAGTCAACAAAAGTCCACAAATCTTTCAGGACAGTAAATATAAAGGTATGAAAGCTATCCCCTATGTGAGCTAATTACCAATACAGCTAAATCCAACTGACTTGCACTCGTACTGCTATGACAATTTCTGAAATGGAGCTTTGGAGAATAAAATAAGTAAAGGCTTTTGCAAATCTGAGTTTTAATTTTCAAATGTTCAGACAAAGAATAGTGTTTACCCAACTGATGGGGAATTGCAGTGGGCAAAACAACAAGAGTCACCACCCATCAACAGTGAATGAGTATGCTTTCTTTTAAACCAAATAATTATGTCTAGTAAAAATAAATTTGTAGAAAGCTTCCTACCTCTTTGTAGGACAGAGAAAAAGATGACCTTACTGGCCACATGACCTGTCAACAAAGACCATTCGAAAAAAGATGTATTCTGTCACTGCAGTGACAGAAGTGTTTAACTCAAAGACATATGAATAAAACACCTGGCAGTAGTGGAGTGGCCCAATCCATTTGGTCAACACATAGACCATGATTACAAAATGTTTTGAGCAAAGTCTTCAACATCACAGGTGCAGAGTCAAGAACAAGGATAAAAAACATCTCCTCTAAAATTACACTTAAAATATTTTTAAACTAATTTATTCTAGTAATAATGGACTTGCATTCTAATATGGTACTGAGAGGTTAGCACACTGCATTGTGATGTGTGGTGTCTCTTCTAGAGCTAAATTGACATTACAAGGTAAAAAGGGGATTTGAACTATAGGTAGAAAAGCATGAATGAAATTTCAAGAACAGGTTTTATCAGAAGGGAAAAAATCTCCAAGATTCCATGACCATCAGTAAAGGAAAAACCCATTTTATTTTAATGGCTGGCTGAATGCACCCATTACAACACGGCACTAAGAGGAAAAACATGAAAACTCCAATGTAAAATATTAGTAGAAAATGGACTTTAGTATAGAAAATAAGGATGCTGGGAACGAAGGCTTGTATAAAATGATGAACAAATGAAAACCAGTGAGAAGGAATCCTTAAAAGAAAGAAGTGCTAGCAGAGAAGGGTTGTTATCATTAGTTTCTAATGACACAATTTTCAATTTTAATAATGAATATTGATGCTGTTTGTATAAATATCAAGATAATGTTGTAATCAATCATCATTGTTTTAACCAATAATACATTAAGAAGTCTTACATTAGTAATTCAGAAGGATGCAAAATAAAGAAGTTTCTAAGTTCATGGACTTGATCATATGTAAGAATTCAAAGAGACCTGATACAGAACACTGAAAGATTTTGGGAAACTGAAAGACATCCAGTGTTGTGTCACTATTGGAAAAAGTATAGCTAGCGAAATTTACTGGTCCCAGAAACTTAACTAAAGGAAGAAATTATATGTAGCTTCATGTTAGTTTTTGTACAGAATCTAACATTCTACTCTGAAAAACTCTAATGTAGCATTGGAGTTTTGGCCAAGCATGTTAATCAAAGTACATTCAGAGCATGAGTGAGGAAACAGCCAAGTGCCGGGTCCTTGCAGTGCTTTGAAGAGTGGTGTACTTATGGAAATATTTCTGTGGTTAAAATCTGGGGAGAGAAAAAAGTCTGTTAAAACGAAGTGAGGAGGCTGGCTGGCATGTTGAATGAGTGCCTTGAATCCATTGGAATTCTGGGTCCAGTGTGCAACACAGAGAATTCAAAGTGAGGTATGTAGCAAACCAGAAATGTGGGACACTGTTTTTCTTCAGGAGTTATTCTAAAAGGGGTACAGATGGCATGGTGAGCACACAACTCAATGAGCTTCCGTTTTGATTTCATGGAAAAAAGTTAATCTAATTGTTGGGTGAATAAATAGAAGAGACATGAGGGCAACTGGGAGCAGGTCTCTAGAGGACAAGACAGAGATATTGCACACAGCTTGTGCTCACTTTCTAAAAAGCATATTGAAAAATTGGAGACGGTGAGATAAAAAGCCACAAAACTTATTTGAGGCCTGAAGGAGCTGTTTTTCAGTGGAAGACTTACAGAGCTCCATCCATTTAGCTTATCAAAAAGAAAATTGAGAGGTGGTTTGATTACAGTACATAAGTGCCTTCACAGGAAGAAAATACAAGGTAGTAAAGGCCTCTTTAATCTAATACAGAAAGGAATAACAAGAACCAATGGCTAAAAGCCAGACAAATTCCAATTGGAAATAAGCCACAGTGAGAATGATTAACTGTTGGAACAAACTACCAAAGGAAATGGTGGATTATCCATCTCTTGATTGCTTCAAATCAAGGCTGGATGCTGTGATAGTTATAACCAAACACAAGGTAGATTTTACTCTAAACAAGAGGTGAAACCAGATGAACTAGTTTCTCATGCTCCATTCTCCCCTTAAATAATTCTCCTTTTTTTTTTTTTTTTTTTGTAAATAAGTCTATTCACTGAATTTAAAAAATGCTTTTCCTGAAGTAACTTTTCTAACCAAAACTCACCATGAAAATCCTGTTGCTGCCCCAAAGTTAAAAAAAAAGCAAAACTGTCATAGTTGGCTCTGTCACAGGTGATCCTCCCCTCTTAATGCCTTGTTTTCATAATTGCTCAAATATCTTCCTTTATGAAAGACCTGCAGTTGCATGGAGAGAAACAAACCAGGATTTCAAAGATAAAGCACAGTAAAATAACAAAAATCATGAGTCAAGACAAGTTGGTGTCTGTAATTTAAAATATCCTTCCAAAGCTGTTAGGTTTTTTTAAGTACGCCCTGGCACTGAGGATCAGCAGAATTGTCTAGAAGTAAGATTAGGCCTGGCATTTTCACTTCCTCCCTGAGGTATGGGAACGACTTTTCTTCTTCTTTCACTTTGTATTTCTCTTACATACTACCATGTCTGGACTATTTTTATTCCTTTTTAGAAATGCTTATCACATCCCCATGTATGCAGACACTCAGTGTTTTCTGCAAAGTGTACAGGCTATTTTGACTCCACTGTACCCCATCTGAGGGAGTGGGATGGAAACAAACAGCTCAGATCAATACACTCCCCCCTTCTCTTGTGTCCTTTGTCCCATGACACAGAGTCACACGTCCTGAAAGATCTATTCAGAGACTAACTAATTTTAAATTCCACAACATTTATCTATTTTGAGTAGCTCTTTTGTTTGAGAGTACCTCCTTTGTTTGAAAGTACACCAAATGTTCAAACTACGGAGCAATCCATGCAATCCATGACTTCCTGTTCATCCCTGTTGCGCAAGAGACCACAAAAGTCAACCTATATCAGCAGGAAATGATGAGTTCTCTAAATCCAGTCTATCTGTACTTACTAGCCAATGCATCATAAAAAGTGTATTCTTTGTTTCCTCTTTACACCTCTTTGTTCAGCTCCTTTGAAACAGAGTTTGGAGAGGAAGAACCCCATAGCACTCATCCTACCCAACTGCACAAACACCATGCTCTTCCAATCTTCTTTAGACACATAATGGGAATTACTGCATGTCTGTGTTAAGGCCTGTGTTAAGTAAATATTGTGGTGCTCCAAGAACTCTTTTAGTGTGTACCTTTTTTCTATGGAAGAACATCACCTTGCCTGGATTAGTATAAGTTAAAACATTTTTAAAACTTTTCATAGGAAAGAAATGTATATAAACAAACATTCTCCTTAAATGGAGAAAGATTTAAAAAAAACGTACTGTAGATGTGTTTACCCTCACAGTCTTGCACTGGTTAGAGTAAATGCAAAAGTCTGTAAACAACATAAAGCAAAACAAAACAAAGACATGGCTCAGAAGCAAAGTTTTAACATGGTTTTATAGGAAAAAGGTTTTATCTTACCACTCAAAGCATACCGTATATATGCAACAGAGTTTGAAGATGTCACCAGCAAAGCAGGCATTAGTTTGAAATACCAATGCACCACTTGTGCAGGGTATGCACCTACGAGGATCTAGCAAAAAGGAGTGGAGTAGAGAGTAGGGAAAGAAAGGCAAAGTTAATTGCCTGGTTACTATCCCTTTTTTTCTAAAACACAGTGAAAATTATGGACCTTTAACTCCAGGTATTGGTACATGAGCCAAAACTCTAATTCAGGAACTCTGGTCATTTGAGAGGCATCTCTTTGATCCAAGAAACAGTGATTTCACTGTAAAGCAAGACTGAATGTGATGGGAACAACCTTGCTTGTTCCAGTCAGGGGTATAAGCACATTGCTTAGATTAAGAATGATCCAGATTTTCAGAATCTCCTTGCACAAGTCCAAAGCTAGATTTTCAAAGGGCTCCATGTCCCATTTAAATACTACAGGCTCAGCAATCATGACAGAACACAGGTCCCTCCCTGGCTGTTTAGTGGAACAGAGGCTGGAAGCACCAGCTAAATATGGGGTTTATTTTCCTGTACTGCTCTAATACCTTAATATACAAGATGATTATTTTTAAAGTTTGGGTCCCACATCCATTTATAAGAACACTGCCAAAGGGATTAAAGTTATCATTTTTTAAAATAATGAAAGGTGAACTTCTTCCCTGTGTTTGCAATGGTTATGAAGATGGCTTAGGGAAACTGGACTAAGCTCTCTGTCTTCCCTAAAGATGAAGTGGTCCTTGTAGCACGGCTGTCAAAGCTTGCCCCCATGTGCAAATATCTCCCCCTTTTTCTTCCCTTCATAGCAGTAGGAATTAATCAAGACTTTTTGCGTGGGGCCAAGAGGAGGGGGAAGAAGGGAGTCTGTCATATGTCATTAGAATTGTGATTGTACATGTCACCAATGACACAGGTGGTTTGAAATTCTACGTATGATTTTACGAGAAAATGAAGTAATCAGCTATAAACGCATTTATACATAATCTTACTTTGACATTTATTTTTAATGAACCAGGGAAGTCTACTCTCTTCTTGAGGTCAACAAGAAAATAATTCTCACTGAAAGAGAACATTTTGGTTATTACACTGAATGAAATGAATTGTATAATAAACAACATACAGTGGGACAGATTCCATCTCCTCCCAGGGCTGAAAATTTAGTAGGCTGTGCCTTCCATTTTTCCATTACAGTTATGCATCAAGTGCATTCAATATAATGTCCTTCTCTTAGAATTACAGAATATACATAAGGGGAAAGTGTTGCTTATTACAAATTATTTTGACGGGTAATTCTTGTTGAGGTGAAAGCTTTAATTTCTATGAGAGTTCTAAAAATCAGGTGAGACTGGCAGCAGGTAATCAATCACAATTACATTTAATCACAAAATTCAAAAGTCACAGCAGTTTAAAGTATGCTTAAACACATACAGGTTATACCCTGAAAGGATTTCATTTTGCATAGTAAAAATAGGAGGGGAAAACAGGTTTATTTATTTTAAACAAGATAGCTTATTACAGTGATGAAAATTAAGAGTCTAGACAAGCAAGGAACCCTGATTCTAGTAACAGGTTTATTGTTAAATCTTCAGAGAAAGCAGGTAGTCTGAGAAATTTCCTGTTGTGTCAGAAAGGATGCACACAGACAGTCCACTGTAGACTTAGGAGTAAAACCAGAGCATTAGTGGACGCCTGATTTTGGCTAATAAAAATCAAACCACACAAAGTACATTTTGGCTTCACTTTTTTCCCACCCCAAGAGGAATTTTACTGTTTTACCCCATTACTCACCAGTATTGCAGGAAATCTATCTCAGTTTCATTCTCTCCCAAGGGACCTGCATACCACATTCCCTGCTCCTGCCTGGAATCCACACTATCCATGACTGGATTGAACATGCAAGGAGGGCAAGGCAGGGAGGAAGCTCACAGTTTGCTTGTTGAAGCTATCTTATCTGTAGAAATAAAGCAATCACTGGAGGAAGCCAGGTGAAGTGCTTTACACAGAAGAGCATCCTGCTTCCAGGCCCAGCACACTCCCTTCTCTCCTGCCCTTATTTAATGATAATGGAAGAATTGTATAACCAATTTTAATTAACTCTACTCCAGCCAAAACCAGAAAAGCTCTATGAAGAGCTTCTAGTGTGATGAGTAGGCACTAAAGATGGAGAACCTAATTAATTTCTGCTGCCTGCTTTGTTCACAGAGAAATTTGAACAAAAGCCCACTGGGTGAGCTGGATTTAAACATTGCCGTGAGTTTGAGATAAAAACGATTCCCTCTTCTGAAAGTCACCTGGGAGGTCAGAGAGATGGGTAGCAACGAATGTCTGGTTTTTGGACAAACTGAACTGACACCAACAGAGAAGACTGAGAAGAATAAATCCTCAAACCTTCACAGTTATGCCAATTTTCTGTAGAATCAGACACTGTAGGGAGAGGCAGGGCCCAGAAAAGGTCTCCCATGTGAACTTGCCAAGGTAGTTGCTGGATCAGAGAAGATGGTACCAACCCCCTCAGTAAGCAACCTAAAAAACCAACAGTCTAAAGTTCATTTTGAGCTGAAAGTATGTAATCATTTCACATAGCTCCAAACTGAAGATCTGGACAATAAGCTCTGTAGTTGTCTGTGAATTTTTCTTCTCAAATGCAATACTTGAAATGAGACTCCCCTGAAAGATCCGTATGAAGGAAATGAAGAGAAATGAAAGTACAGAATATGGTTTTTTTCCTCCAAAGAATTCTCCATTCTGGTCTCAAAAATATAGAAGAAATCACTGACTTGCACACATTCAGGTTCTTTATTATTCTAAGGGAGAATTTTGAGTGCAAGTACCCATGTCTCTGCATACAAGGTAGTTGAGATCCAGCAACTGGAATCTCAGTATGAATGACTATAGGAGCCACAAGCATTACTAGAAAATGACTTTTTTTTTTTTTTTTTTTTTTGGTATATCCAGGATATGGGTAAAAATCTACCATCTGAGACTTTTTGTTTCCCTGAGCAACTTACCAGCTAAAGCAGTTTGCAATTATAAACATTTACAGACTCTTTACCAGGTCTCAGGACTCAGCTTCTGCACATGGCACCTTCTTTTTCAACTACATATTACATCCTGAGTAACAAAAAATGGTACCGCTTTTTAAAAACTGTGCATCCTATAGTCTGTGCGTCCTATAGTCTATTATGGCGGTAAAAACCACTGGTTTTACATTCAAAAGAGATCGTGTATTCTTAACACTATGAACTTATTTCTGTTACAAAATGGCACAATCAAAAGCCCTTACCTAAGAAAATGTTCATTAACATATATGTTGCGACAAAATTCCTGGAATTTAGATGGACGGTTGGTGTGATAAAATGAATTCACATGATCATAAAGGGTTTTCATGTGAGCTTAATTTATCTTGAGTTTTCAGGCTAAATTTGATGTTTAAGATAGATTTCTGGAGTAGTGTTTCCAGAAACAAGTAAACTAGCTCTGCAAAAGAGTTGAGAGTTTATTTATAATTCAAATTCTTAAAACCAAAATTACTCTTGAGTCTTGAACATACTTTCTTTAAAGGGAATGACAATTGATTGTAACAGGGTAGAAACTTCTCTGCACATTTTACCTAGTGAGATCCTATGGGTTAGTATTATACAGCAGGTCAGAGGAGATGATCACAATGACTTTTTTTGGCCATAAAAGCCTACAAAGAGTGATAAGCACTGACCTAATGCTGCTTCTCCTGCTGTTGTCAATAGTGGAGGACTGGGGCCAAGGAAAAATCTGTCTGAATTACTACTTCAGTAAAGAGCAATTTAAACAAAATTGAATTGAACCAAAGGTAATGCGTTAGATAAAACAGGTAATGTAAAAGAATCATGGTAATGAGAGAGGAGTATCAGTTGTTTGGGCTCATATCCAGAAGCAAGACAATCAACTTTGAAAGTCCATGCTCTTTGACCAGGCAAAGAGTCAACCTCACAATGAGTGCCTAAATGGCTAGAGACCATAGGAGTGAGACACCTGGGCTCTGTGGCCTATCTAACTTTGTGTCACTTGAATTAGGTGTCCAAATGAAGAGTCCATTTGCCCCAGACTTCTGCAGTGGACAAAGAGAGCTCTATATTTCCACAGACAACTCAGATCTTATTTTTTCGGAATAACTGTTACGCAGTGAGAATCTCTCGATATGGTCATAGGTTAAGGGAACTAGCCCCCTTTCCCTGGTGCCTCAGTTAAGTGTGTACTTTCAGCTAGGATTAATCCAGAGTTAGTTGTCAAGGCATAATACACAGTACCCTGGAGAAGACTAAAACATGTCACTGCCCCTGCAGTTATTAAACACTAATCTTAAAAAAGAGTAGAATCTGTTCTTAGAAATAGCAACATGTTTTCTAGCTAATCAATGGTAGTAGCTGAACTGACACCTTCTAGATCACTGATAGAGTAGACAATACCTACACTTTAAGCTCCTGCAAATAATCTGAAGTAACATGGATTTAAAGTATTATGGTCTGAAACTATTCTCAGGAGGGTTTGGAAACCAACTCCTTTAAGTTTGTTTGAAAATCCTCCCTACCATTTTGTCAGTATTATTAAAAGTTTTTGTAAGTATCTCTATGACTTTTAAAAACCTATAGAGGGGAGGTGCTGGCATACAGTGAATATAAAATGGAATAAACATGCAAGAGAACCAGTAGGTACAAGAAGATAAAAAGTTACTATTTGTATTCTAATTATTCTAATTCTGCAGCTGGATCTGCAGAACCTAAGACTGGGAAAGACACTGTTCCTAAACTTAATTTGGTCTTATTCTCTGCTACTTTTTTTTCTCAGCTTTCTACTCTCTGTAAATATATAGGTTTCATTAGGTTTCTAAATCAAGAGCTTATAGGGAATAAAGACTGAGCGCACTGTTTTTCAGCCGTCTACTTTCTTTTGCAGTATAGCAGTAACTGCCAGCAGAGTTCATAACACACCTCAGCTTTTCAACCCTTCAATTTATGTACTTACAAGCTGAGCATGGGATTTGGTAAGCCTGAGAATACATCTAACCTTCTCAACACATCTCAATTCAAGATTGTGTCACATTGAAAGAAAACAGAATTCCTTAAAATCGAGCTACTTTTTACAACATGTAATGGCTGAAGATGAGTTCTTAATCTGTAGTTTTACAGAGTTGGAAGCCCCTCATGCTTGGTATTGTGTGCATGCAAAGTAAAAGAGAACCCAAAGAGCTTATAAACATCCACCCAAGTCAGACAAAGAAAGGATTGTTATCTCTGATGGCATACAAGTACATTGGCTGCCAACAGTATTTCTTTCTCAAATATAATCTCTAAGGAAAAGCTGAACAATGCCAGTGAGGAGGTAAAAAGAAGAATGTATCTTATTCTGAAGTTCATAATGAAGCACAGCTCACATCACTGACTGTTATGTAAATACTCCATGAAAAGTTGCAAAACTTGGACTTTGTCAGATGTTTAGTGTTCCTTACTTCTATATTGATAAGTATATTGTTGCAACAGCTTTAATTCAGGCAACAATTTGGTGCCACTTTGAAAACAGGGGCTTGAAGAAAAAAACCATACAAAGTATTTTTTTTTACCTTAATCAGTCTTCAGTTATGATTCAAGCTTGAAATAATTTTGTTCTTATTTTGTCAGAACTGGTGATACTATTTCTAGGTTAAAGCAAAGGCTGACCACAATAATGTGAGAAGATTCTCGTGCAAAATCCACAATGGTGGTACTGAGAAAGAAGAGAAACAGCCTCCTGCTTTAACTAGTGTTTGGATAGACTCCTAGACCATTATTAGAGAAGCTGTCCAGACTGGCTTATCATAAAGCAATAGCTACACTTTCAAGGGACAATATATCTTCTGAGCAGGTGGGGAGGGATGGGAAGGAGCAGAATATATATATGTATACATTATTCTCTGTTTTAGAGCAGATGGTTTCACTATGCTCCAAAGTTTTACATTGAGGGTTAAGTTTGAGAAAGCAACAGAATTTCAAAGAAGTATCACATTTCAACTGAGTTCTGTATCAAAGCCATGCATAAAGCGTCTCATGATTTTTATGATGCAACATAAATCATCTAAGTTCACTCATAACCACACTGAACACTATAGGATACAAGATTTGTATGGCTCAGGGATTTGTTACTTGTATATTACTGAAACACTTCTTTAAATGACTTTAGTATCTGTTTACTGTGTATATATTCTGAATTCCTTATTTGAAGATATTTGGTTTCTCTTTTTCTCCTATCACTAGTATTTAACCATAAGTCGGGATATTTAAAGAACTCCCATGAAATAACTTTTGTTGCCACTTATTCTTGCTTGATCCTGGTTTTTGATTAATAGATTTACACTGAAAACAGCTTTCTTATATGCTGTCTCATTTTCCTTTGATCAGTGATTCTTGGTATTGAAAGGATGTGGAAGCCTAATCTAATTTTAGATCCAGAATTATGATTCTCTGTAGGTTTCTCATGAGACAAATTTCTCACTCTGCATTGAGAGGACTGTATTGGACATGACATACCTGTATACATAGAAATGGTTATGATATGGCAAAACTAAAAAAGAATTTAAAAAATAATGTTATAATGTTTCAACCAAGGACTTTAAAGCCAGCACAGTTTAATTAAATACTTTTTAGACTTCTGAATGGGAAATAATGCCATCTATCCATTCATTGCTAGGTAAACGCATTTCAGAATATTGATAATCTTTTAGTGAAAATATGCACTTCTGGTAAACGCTTTCGTGATGTTTGTAAACTTTTCATCAAGCATCGTGTCCTTGTATAGATGGGTAATTGTATTATTGTTTATCACTTGCTAGCCAGGTGGAAACTGCAAATGAGGATCAAACTGTGGACGTAAGCTGAAGTAAAACAGTCACTTGAGAGGGCCTAAATAACACAAGGACAAGCTTAATCATAATAACAGAGGCGACAAAAATGTGGAGGGATGGACATTCCCACTGAGCAGATGCTTGTATACTACTAGTACAAGAATAAGGGATATAAATGGGAGGATCAAAATGTTAGTAAAATGGAGTGTTATTTTTATTCTCATGAACAGCCTATAAATATGGAAGACTGTAATTCAGGAAGATTAAAGTAAGGAAAAGCTATCTCTTATGTGGATGGGGAGAGTTGCTGAAAGTCTGTTGGCAATGACTACAAAGGAGAAGAATCATGTGCTGCTGGGACAGGGAATACAGCAGAGATCACTGGGCAAAGCTTTTTGTGAATATCAACCAGAGGAATCCAAGACTCTGAGCTCAGTGGAAGGAGGGTATTTTAACTACCCATACTACTGTCAGGAAAGAAGTTAATGGATAAGATAATTTTTTTTTTTTTCAATTGATGATAATTTTGTTGATTCATAAAGAGAAAGTATTTGGAAGGGAAGATCTTTTAATGATGATTCTAAATTATGGGAAATGGTTGCATATATGAAGAAGAAAGGTAAAATAGGTAGGAGAGACTATGAAATGGTCTCTGTGATTATTGGAAAGTGAGGAACAGATACACATACAATAAAATTTAGGATTTTTAAGAGTGCCAGTTAAAAAACTTGGAAAGTTTAAAATGCAAGAATGCCAGTTAAAATACTTGGAGAGTTTATAAATTATATCAGTGCCAAGTATAAGAGTGGAAAGGAATGTCATAAAATACAAAAACCCACCACCTGGGATAAAACATAATTGATTTGAAATATAGGTAAAAAGCAAACTGGAAGGACAGATTACTAAAGAGTTTGATAGCATCAACAAAGGTCTGGAAGGACCAAAACAGAGAAAGCACAAACTAATGAGAATTTAAGGACATTACTCACCCTGATGAAAAGGCAGGCTACCATGGACAAGAGTGGCCCCTCGCTCCCCAGGCCTGATTACATTCTTCTGTCACTTCTCTTGCATGAGGTCTGGGAATGGAGACACTTCAAGTGAGTCAGGTCAGCTCATGACCAGACACAAAAACTCTAATTCTCCAAATGTAAAAGTAAAAGGGAAGTTCTGTCAGATAAACAGTGTTCTGGCTTGCCACACAATTGCCAGATCTAAACCAGGAGGTACAGTTGGGACATGCAGATAGGGACAAGGGCCAGGTGCTGGAACTGGATTTTTTTGTAAAAGCTTACACTTGGATTGGATTAAATTAACATGAAATAAAACTTTAATTTTGACTTTTAAAATTGGCTATGTTTAAAAAAAATCGTCCTTGGACACCCCACAAAGAGGTGGAAGTGCTCTCCGTGCAGACTGGGGACTATCCTGAGAACTTAATGATGCAAGATGGGCCTCCAAACTGTAGAGAGCTTCTGGGATGCAAGGGGAGTAGATGACACAGGGAAGGAAGTGTTAAACATGGAATTACAGAGTATTGGGGCAAGGAATCAAGCAAAGTGCCAAAAAAGAACAGAAAAAAAAAAGGAAAATGAAAGATGAGGCAGTTCTTTATTAACAGAGGTAGAAATTTAGACGTGGCAGAATCAACAAATGTCATATCTCTGGACTGCAACAAATCTTTCAACTCTGACTCAAGTGATAAATTTTTTCATATAGACATAGAAGGTGAGTGCGAAGTTAATTTAGCAGTCTTAGGAAACCTCTATGAAAATGATGATTTCAAATACAAATATGATTTATTACTATTTAAGCTTTCATGAACATGTTTGAGTCATATAATAAGGAACTTGAAACTGTTAACCTAAGAGCAAAGGTAAAAAAATGTGACAAGCTAATTTAGACCTCCTTTCTATGAGTAAGATCCCTGTATGAAATGAACAGCAATGAATCTAATGCTTGGAAATGGAAGGATTAATCCATAAAATAATACCCCTCTTTTATGGATTTCTACCCTTTTGTTAAAGCAGAAGGAGAAAAAAAGCCAAGCCTGTACAACATTTCTAAAACAAAGTAATCATTTTAGTTCCTGGATATATTTATTAACTAAAAGTATAAATTAGAAAACAAACAAAGGTTAAATTCAAAGCTGCAGCCAGACCCAAGGTATTCTAAATGTGCCTGTTTAATATGCACTGCAGATTAATGGGTATAACACATTGATTCTAGCTGTACTTTTTAGAGGAGGCGGAGGAGGAGGCAAGAAACCGAGATAAAAAATACAGTCTTTGTTTCAAAAACAAAAATGAGATTGTAAAATTAAAAACATGAAAGTGGAAGAGAATCGCTAATAACTATATTCTTTATCTTCCCAAAAAATCAACAAAACCTTGCTTCGCTGTATGTTCCAGTGTACTACAGGCAGGCATTATCCAGCCCCTTTCTGAATGTTGGCAGGAGAGTTTGCTTTCCCAACTCTGTGAAATTCTAAAATATAATGAAAATGCAGCTACCGTACTTTCTAAGCTCTTGGTAGATATTTTCACTTACTTTGTCATTTTCAAGGGGGGAAACAATGGTGGCATCTGTGCCCTGGTGCTAAGTGCTCATTTGCATGCAGAGGCAGAGAGATATCCGTTTATTATCAATTTTATGCATTACTTCATTTCATGGTGTTAAAACAATTACATTCAAAGGGTTCAGCAGTCCACAGCCAAGCTATTCAGGGCTCCAGCAGCATCATATAATAACGTTATTCAGGGAGAGACACATACATCATAGTTTACTGACTTAGAAGTAAAAAAGAGAGGGAGAGGGAGAGAGAGAAGCAACTCCTATAGAGCTGGATACAGAATTTGTAAAACATCAGAGATATAACAATAAGTGAGAAGCTCAGGGCAGATGGACATGAAATTTATTAGCTTCTGAATTATTTTCCAAGAAAGTTGAGAAAATTTTTTAGACGCTACAGTTCTACCAAATTCTCTGCCACATTCTCAACCTATTTTTCTATAACACTCTTCATCACCCACACTGCAAAGCGTCACTTGAGCAAAAAAGCTGAGACTGTGCATATCCACTCGAAGATCTCAGAACACATACCTTGGAAGAGCAAACAAACGGTTGGGTGTGAAGAGACTTTTTGTGCTCCCTACGTGCAGTGGATTTGCAATCTGATTATCTGGTTACTACTGACAAGGCTCTGCCAAGCTTCCCATGAGGAATTTACATTTATCTATCAATTTACATTAGCTAAAACCGCTGTCTATGCAAAGGATTTCAAGGTTTTAAAATGAGGACCTACCCTCCGACACCAGTCAACTCTCCAAAAGCCAGTGAAAACTGTGGCACAGCAGTGAACAAATTAAAAAAGCACATCCAGCTTCAGGGTTTTCCTTATTGAGTTTGGTGAGATGCTTCTTTCAGCAGAAAGCAGACTGATTGAACATTTACTGAAATTTTTAAAAATGCAAGAAAAAAATGAAATCAAAGAACTTTTAATAATACTTCACTGCCAGAGGAAGATAAAATCAGTGTTGTCCCTATAAAACAAAAAAGCAATTACCAACTTTTTGATTATAATTTCTATAATAATCTACCTTCAAGAAAGCAACTTCAGTGAATCACAAGAGAAGAAAAGCCTTTTTGAAGCATTTCAACATAGAAGACTCACGAAATAAGAAACTGAAGTGTTTTTACCTGGGCTATCACAGATTTTCCATCACAGAAATTTCCCATCAGCGGATGCACACACAATGCTGTGATATGGTACGGGTCAACTCAAGCAAGAAATGCAAGTTCTAAAGAAAATAGCTTGGCAACTTGGAAAACCAGCTGCTCCCTGGTAATCACTGCAAGGGAAAACGAATTTTGTAGCAGTTCTCAAGTTATGAGCCTCTCTCAAAAGGATGGGGGAAAATATGATCTGTGCTGTTGCAACAGTGCTGACAGAAGCAAAGGACAGCTTGTGGTTGAGGGGGGGATAGGTCTAGTTGAAGGAGAAGTACCAAGTCTTTCAGGCTTTCTTTGTGGGAAGCATTCCATGTACCAATGCCCCCAAGGAAAATCAGCAGGTGGCTCCTGGCAGATTTCCTCTGTTTCTGCTCTAAATGTCTCAACAGCCAGAATTTCTTTCTGAGATATCCATCTCTGCTCCTGCCATAGACAACTTTTATCATCAAAGTAATCAGGGTGGCAACAGCATGCAGCTGTGCCACATCTTCATCTAAAGGAAGGTAAATACTCAATGAATTGGCCCATGTTGATTCCTCATTAGGCTGCTAGCAATGTCTTGTCTAGCCAGTTAAAAGCTAGCATGGTTATCTTTACACTACTCGCAGTCACAACACTTACCTTAAGGGCAAAGAGATTGCCTAAGTACCAGTTTTATTAGGCTGTACAAATCAAGCAACTTCCAGAACTAAAAAAATTGGTCTAAGTTTTTCAGCAGCTGCTTCTTTATTTCACTCTGCAGGGCTCCTGAGCTCTGTGGCAGTGCCTCTATACCATGTACCATGCCTCAGTTCAGGGATCTAGCATGACGTGGTGTGCCATAGGCATACTGCTGCTGCTTATGTTGGAAAACAGTCCCACATGCAACTGGTTCTTCAGTCAAACCCCTCCTCTTACAGAATCTGGACAATAACGCAAATCACCATTATAATAATCAAAAATCACCATTACTTTGCTCCTCTTATCTTCATAGAATCACAGAATCATTAAGGTAGGAAAAGGCCTCTAAGATAATCCAGTCCAATCATTTACACAGTACAACTGTGTTCACCATTAAGCCATATCCCCCAGGGCCACATCCACATGGTTTTTGAACACTTGCAGGGATGGTGATTCCACTACGTCCCTGGAATGCCTATCACAATGAGTGACCACCCTTTCAGTGAACAAAATTTTCCTAATACTCAATCAAAATCACTCCTGGCACAATTTGAGGACATTTCCCCTCAACCTGAAATATGCAGTTTCCTTCACTAAATGGTTTATTCGTCAAGATCTTCAAAGAAAGGACTGTCCTTTCATTACCATGCCTTCATGGTTAAGTCCTGATAACTGACCATGGGTCTAAAGATAAATGCATTAATCTAACAATAAAGGCTTTTAATTTAACCCATGGCCTTTGAAGTAAACCTTGTAACAATCTATAGAAAAGGAGAGAGAAAGATAACCAACAGGAAGAGGTCCTGGTATTTGGATGAAAAATGCAGAGATATGAGAAAGAAGAGCTCATTAAAATCTTAATATTAGACAGTGTTAACATTAATTTATAATTAATAATCGATTAATAAAGTTATACAATGAAATTAGACAATGGTTAGATGTGTGGAACTGTAAAGACACACAAAAAAGCCTATAGCCTGTCATGATAAGAAGGTCCAGCTTACTGGAAGGATGGAATTTGGCAGGCTTAGTTTTAACTTTTTCCCTGTATCTGACTACAAAATATTTTAAAGGCTATTATTATTATTATTATTATTGTTATTGCTATTATTATCATTGTCACCTCTTTTTTAAAAAAGCACTTCCCCATGTTAAAGGTCAGCAATTTTAGAGTTCAGTTTTGTTTTTCCTTCTTAACAGAAAGCATATAGAAATTATTCAGTTTGCACTTGTTAATAACAATAAATTAACTTATTTTTGTTTATGATGCTCATGGAATAAAAAGCACACATTAAAAATACCTCTAGAAGTGATTGATTTTCATGAGCTTTCAATAGAAGCATCTTGATTTTATGATGCACCATAGGTGTATTTGGACTGGTTTAATCTATCATAAGAGTTCAAGGAACATACAAAGACACTGACTGTATTCCCAGTCTGAAATATCCTGTCTCCACCGGTTATCAATGATGGATGTTCAGAAAGTCCAGGAAGAATGGTTTACAAAGAGTACTTCTGCAATAACTGTCCACCCAACCTTATGCTACTTCATTCAGCAGACACTGACATGAAAAACTTTGGGACTCCAAAAGCTAGAGCAGCTAATTCTACTTCAATTCTAATTAGAATCTTCATGTTGTCTGCAATCTGTTAGAGAGATCTGTGAAAAATTAGCTAAGCATTTCATATGACTTTCTTGATGGGGAAAGTCCTGAAATAACCAGTGGGTACTCTTCTTGCTTGTTGATAGCTCTGGAATAAATGATGGTGATAGCTCTGGAATGAGTGATGCAATTTCAAACTGGAAACAACAGAAAAGTTCAGATGAAAGATACTTTCTAGGTGCTTTTGGTACCTCCAGCTCTCTTTTCCTCTAGTACTTAAACAAGGACAATACTTTGGTAACATGCAAAATTTTATTACTACACACTACTTAGTGTCTATACATCACATTGAATCACAGAACAAATCACAGAATGGTTTTGATTGGAAGGATTTTTTAATAGTCATCTAGTCCACACCCTCTCCCATGGAAGGGACATCTTTCACTGGATCAGGTCATTCAAAGTTTCATCCAGTCTCACCTTGAACACCTCCAGGGATAAGGCATCCACTTCTCTGAGCAACCTCTTCCAGTGTCTCACCATCCTCATCATGAATGATTTGTTATTTATAGCCAATCTAAACCAACCCTCTTTCAGTGTAGATTTCTACATCTAGAAGCAAATTAAGCATGGCATTTGTACTGTTAAATTAAAACAAAAACTAGGTTAAAAATTTTAGATAAAAGTTCAGATCTATAAATTGTTGTGAGATGCTAAACACATATAAAGAGATTTACATAAGAAATACTGGACACACTCAGTGTTGGAATAAGTTACTAAAACTCCACTAATATCTAAGAGACTATACTAGGATTTGCCAAAAAATATTTTTGGCTCTGTGAATTCAAGCAATACAAGAAAAAGGGAGTAATTGGAAGAAGAGAATTTCAATATAAATTATATAAATATGTGAAACTATCCCCCTGAATTAATTTTTAAAAAAAAATGTAAATCAGTGAACCATATATAATGGAAGTAAAAAATAATCTTCTACTTGCCAGAATGTTGATGGAACAGTGAAAATACTGGTTCAAAATGTATGTCATCAGTGTTAGGTGTCAAAAAACCCCATGATCAACAGTTGATATTCCAATGTGATTATTTCATTGCTAACCTGGAACAATGCTAACTCCTACAGTTCCTGCTGTCTCAAAATGTTAGCCCAGGGTGGGTAGGACAGGCATTTAATAAGTGGCAGCTCAAAGTTCAGTCTGCTTGAAAAAGTAGAACAGATTCTAACATGCACATGGGTGTGAAAAAATTTACTGGGGAGATAGTAAGAAAAAAGAGGTTGTCTAAAGGAGATGACAAAGTTTGAGTAATACGGATCATCTGCAGCTTGCATTCTGATCTTTGGTAGCTATAGGCACACAGCAAGTCCTTAGTCACTGTCTGGACTAGGCTCATACACAGCAAAGACACATTGCTCATTAATGAACCACAGTTCATGAGTACAAATAATAAATACGTAACAGAGGTAGCAAATACACAGCTAACTGGCACAGTAGAGACTGGCTTTACACACTGTTTTGATTTTTTTCCTGTTTTGGATTTGGATGTTGCCCTCTGGTTTGTCATACGAGCTAAATAATCTTGACATTTGGGTGCTAATATATTTAGGAGAAATGTCAAGATTAATTTTCATCTTTTAAAATAGCCCTAAAGTCACAGCATACACCTTTCTGGGGCTGTTAACAGGGAATCCGTTTTCAGACAGGCCTGCAACTGGAACACTTTCATGCATAAAGGTGTTCAGGGCAGGCAGTTGGCAGGCTGTTAAATCACCCCCTGCTCATTCGTAGAAGTGGCATGATAAAATGAGCCACATGCTTATGACTTTAATGTGCTTGGTGCTCAAAACCAAGATGATTTCAGGACCAAACAGCATCCTCACTAGCAGTTGGCTGAGACATCAAGAACAAGAAGAAGAATTTCTAAGACCTTATTGGTGAACATATGGCAAACTCTGATTTCCTTCCTAAATCAGATGATATTACTAGACTGGGTCATTATGCACACATTGTAATCTATCGTTAAGCCCAACAAAGTAATATTTAGCTAGTGTTTTAATTGTACTACTGGGATTTATCTCTGCTTTTTGAAGAAAAAAAAGTCCAGGAAGGAAGAAAGAGTGTTGAGCTTTCAATTTTAATAAGAGGAGATTGCCAGTTTTGACAAATGACTCTAACAGCTTATTCAGATAATGTTTGCTTATATACATATTTGCACATATTTTCGGTGTTATTTAGGAGATAGGAAATGTTTAAATTATTCATTTTCTTCTATCTCTTCCCTGAAAAGCACATTTCTCCTCCCTTCATATGCTTTCAAAGTGCAAGTTGGCATCATATGTTTCAAATAATCTTCCAGTTTGTTCTTCAAAGCCTGCAGCCAGGCCTTCACTACCTGCGTTTCTAAATGACCATGAGGACAGTGTAATGCATGTGCATGTGCTATAGAATTGATGACATACAGGAAGGAAATTAACCTCTTGGCCTGGAAATCAAGCACTCCCTCACAATGCCAATCCATATGGCTACAATCAATTAAAACAAAGATGAATTCTTCTCATCTGGGCTGCTGAGCGATCATGCAGCAACACATACAGGGTGGTAGAAACCAGGACTTCTAGGTTTTTGTGTTCTGCTTATTTCTTGGTGTATATTTTTCTTTACCAATACTTCACACAGGGTTTCTGCAAACATGGGTACTGTTTATCCAGGGTATGGGACAGCAGGAAAAGGTGTGCAATTCAACTGTGGGCCAGTCAGTCCACACCTGTCAAACACACTCATTTTGCAGTGTGTTAAGCAAAACTGTTTAGAGAAATCCCATATCTGTCTCCAACAGCTGGAGATAAAGAACCCTGTTTTCTTTTCTGTCAGGGTTAATAAAACAAGCAACTTATTAAATAGCATTTTGGCAAACACAATGGATAATGAATCCTATTCTATAGTTAAAGACTTTTAACAATTAAAAAGATTTATGAGCCAAGTGCTGCGACACACGGGTGCCGGAGGAGAGAACCTGCTCCTGCACAGCCACATGTGGAGTGGGCACAGCGCACACCCAGGTGGGATGGGCACCTTGAGAGGAGCCAGGAGAGTAAACCTGCAGATCCGGCCCCTCAGGACAGAAAGATGGATACCCCAGGAGCCCGGCCCTCTGATGGGGCTGCAACAGCCGGGTATGTCAGATACCACAGCCCCCCAGCCCATTGTTCCCCATCAGCTACAGTACATGTCCAGTGTCTGGTTTGTCAATCACCGGATTCAATGGCTGTTTGCCTGGGAAGCTGCTGACAGGGGGCTAGGGGGGCTTGCCAGAGCTTAATTACCGTACCTCATTAAAGGGCTTCTCATTCATATTCAGTAAGGAATCATTCGAGCAGACAGATATGTCTTTGTTAGATGAACTGAAAAACATACTTTTAAAAAAATCCCTACCACTTACGTATTTACATTTGTTTGGTTAAAGAACTCTTTTCATTCCGCTTAAGAGAGAAGGAGAGAGAGAGTAAAAAGGGCGGGGGGGAAGTAAAAACACAGGAAAGAAATAAAGTGAAAGGAAAATTTACTAGAAAGAGTTTTCATTTGTAACGTGACAGGCTTTTTTGAGGAAAAAATAGATTTCATTACACAGAGTGAAATTCTACTTTAATTTCTACTCAGCTCACAATGATACATGGATGTGTGCATGGGGGAGGTAGGGGAGAGGGAGGGAAATCTTCACTGAATGAGGGCTGGAGGGGTTAAAATTGTCTATTTTTCTCCTGGAAAGGCTTGGTAAAACTTCCATCTTTCCTTGAAGTAAAAGTTCAGGAAAATTTTGCACCCAACTTTTTGGTTTTTTGTTCAGGATTTTTGTGTTGTTAAAATAAAAACTCACAAAGTTAGAGCCTTAACCTGCACAGTTTAGTGCAGCCACTCTGCCACTGTGTTCCCACTGCTAAGGATATGTGTTGTAGTCTTATTCTCAAGGGTGATATTCTTTCACCAAAGAGAACATCAGCTGGCATTCACTGGCAAGCCTAGCAACAACCCTACCCTTCTGTGAACAAATGGCCTAAAGAGAGAGGAAGGAAGGAAGGAAGGAAGGAAGGAAGGAAGGAAGGAAGGAAGGAAGGAAGGAAGGAAGGAAGGAAGGAAGGAAGGAAGGAAGGAAGGAAGGAAGGAAGGAAGGAAGGAAGGAAGGAAGGAAGGAAGGAAGGAAGGAAGGAAGGAAGGAGGGAAAGAAGGAAGGAAGGAAGGAGGGAAGGAAAGGTTTGTAAAATCATTATTTTTAGGATGTATTTTCATTAGAATGCAGGTCCAAATCGCAACGACTAAAACAGTGATCCAAACCTCAGCTACTGAGCATGAAGACACTTCAGGCTTCCAAAGTGACATAGTGGTGTTTTCTTCTTTTCTGATTACTAGTGATATTGAGCTATTGCATCTGAGAGGGCATAGTAAGCCTTTAGTCTGAGACACCTTGGTGCTAAGAGGATTCCTCTTACAATATTTGTTTAAAGAAATCCACAAAACTGTATATGTACTGTTGATATATCAAGAAGAATGACACTGTGAAAAACTATTTGATCTGATGTAGGAGTGAGTCTTTAGTGCTGTTTATATGCGACTGATCTGGGGTTAGAAGAATAAAAATGCCAATGAAAATAAGAAAGATGATATACGCTCTCTTGTCCCAGGCTGCTCAACTGCACAAAGCCAAGGTTTCCAGTCCCTGCAGTTTAGTCTGACTTTTTTTTGCCTTTCAGGCTGTACTTTTGGAAATGCAGCAAGACATGAAGAGAGAACTGTGAAGAGACCTTGTGTGGTTAATATAGTTTCCCCTTATTTCTTTCTCATAAATGGTTTTAGAAGAAATTAAAAAGGACATTCGCCTAAAGGCAGACACAAGGCACAGGAAATTTAATCCTGCACGGCTAAAGTTTGGCCAAATTATAAGCATCTGATAACAGGGTCTTTTATATATAATGCAAAGGATTTGGCAACTTCAGCTGTCAGCAGAGGAATACAGAAGTTGGGCACATCATATTTATTGCTGGTTTATGACAGGGAGCAGCCAATCAAACCACAGGATTTTCACAATGTATATTGACAGCTAACAACAGCCCAGCTCATTAGAGCCCCTCTGCCAGAAGAGTGCATCAATCCCATAATTGAGAAATAAGTGCATCACTCCAAGTCAGTAGTCCCTACACTCTGTTGAGCTGAAGCAATTCCATCTCAGTATAATAAGGCATGAAGCCTAACATCATGTACACTAATAAAAAATACTATCTTTTTATAATGTGATCAAATTTGAGTTCCTGTTGGGGCAATAACCTGGAGTTTCCTGATATCTCTGCATTTAAAACCTCAATTATAGCTCTATATTCTGCACAGTTTTGCCTTGAATACATAACAGATGTTTATATTGAGATGAATGCTTTGTGGACCCAGAACTGTCATCAGACTGCTCATAATCACATTTTCACCTATGCATATGGTGTACACCTGTGGCTTGTTGGAATTGTACTCAATTGCAGTGTGGGAGGTTTAAAGACATCACCAGATTTTTACTCTTCTGTAATATTTTTAATTTACATTACTTTTTAAAGCTTTTTTCATGTTTAGTACAAAAAGTATAAATTCAGGAACAAGCAAGGTTCTTTTAAAGCTGCACATGTCTCTGTTTTGCACAGAAAATTACATATTTAGGTTAGTAATATAATATATAATAAAATATAATTTCAACATAGGCAAGATTTGAGTGTTCTAAGGAAATGTCATGGGACAGTAATAGATTTCTCTGCTAAACATACACAGAAGAATGCTAAGAAAACCAGCCTAGAATATAAAGTAGAGGTGTATCTATACATGTAGGGTTTGATGTTTATCTATTTTTGTAGAGCAGATACATCTTGAAATACAGTGCCAGGAAAACATCAGGATCTATTTCTTCCTTCCTTCCCATTTACAGATACCTCTACTCTTCTGTGAAAGGGCTGTGGTGGTGTATTTCTACAGTGGTTTCCATATACCAAAACCACCTAACATTAGAATAGCGAAGGACAGGAATTAAGACTGCTGTAGCCCATTAGCTCTGCCCTCATGAAGATGGAACACAAGATGCTTTTGCTAACTGGATCTTTATCAGTGCAGAATTTGGTATGAAACACAAGGTAACTGCTGGGATGTGTGTTTGCCTGTGAAGACCATTCTCACACAGAAAAAGCTTGGCTTAACCCAACACCGAATGAAGCTGATGAGACGCCTTCCTATGAAGTCAATGGATCAGCAACAAATGGGTTGCACAAACCAAGCATTTTTAAATCTGTGAAACTGAAGATAAGAACAATTAGAGTAGTTTCTCTGGTTTGCCATCCCAATAGATAGATCCTACTTTGAATTAATAAAAAAAACAAAGAAGAATCCAAGGTAGCCAATATTATCTGGCCCTTTTACAAAAACTGAATATAAAATTATTTACAGTCAAAAATGTGTGGGAAGTTCTTTAAAATATTCTACACTCTAGGGTTGTAGTATCAAAATTCTAAGTCCATACAATGAAAAAGCACTTGGAAAACTTGAACAATAAGGATCACTCTTTTTCTTTATCATATCCTCAATTGCAGCTTCCTACAGGACAATGATACGTGGAATAAAATCAACAGTGAAATAATAGGTAAGAGACATATGCTATAAAATTAATATTAGCCTTAGTAAGTCTGCATGCCTTTCCTGCAATGGGATTTTCATGTGTGTGCAAGCAAGATGTAGGCTTCTCTGAACTGCATGAAATCCATTTCTGGAAGTCAAATGGGTTCAAGTGTACTCTAAAAGTTTAAATGACTGTGCTGTGTGGCTTATTTGTCAAAATCAGCTAGCAATTTGCTTTCTGTGCTCCTAGGCTTCTTTTGTGTGCAGACAGTTGTGGTAAGGAAAAAAAAGACAACCTATAATCCCAAGCCCCCAACAATCTACATTTATAAAACTCATCTCTTTAAAAAGGAAATATAGCAATGATGCCTTAATAGCAGAGTTTTATATAAATTCTTATATGGAAGAGAAAAATTTGCCTATCCCTAGAGGCATAACAAAACTTGATATGCTTAGTTTTTTTCCTGATGGTGCTTATCTCCTTAGTATTTAAATTGCAACTTGCTAGCCATTACTCATGCTGTTTGCCATCTTTTGCTGTTTTTCATATACAGTCAAATTAACTTTTTTTTCTGTACTATAAGAAACACAGAAATTAAATAAATTGTTATAAAATCTTCTATCACTTACAAGGGTGAACTTTGGACTTAACCATGTAAGCACAAGACTTATGACAGACAATAAGAGATTCCAACCATCCACTCCTACCATAAACAAAGATAAAAATCTGTTAGCTGGGATCCAGTTTTAAACTCAGGAGAAATGTGAGGACAGTTGCATACAACAGTTTTAGCATTCAGTGGCAGCTGCTCTTTGAGCTACTGACAGTAGCACAGTCTTATAAGCAAAATGGTTTTATGAATAAATTAGCCCAGTAATGAGCAGTATCTTATGACATGTTCTGAGAGTTTTGGTATAGTATATTACATAAGTGAAGAAGAAATGATGGAAAAGTGTTTGAAAAGTACTGGGGAGGACCTTGAAATGATAACCATTTAGTATTTCAATAACAAAAGCAGAAAAAGAAACAACCTTCACCACCTATTAAGCATGACATTTTGCAGGGGTTGCTAAATGAACATTGTGTATGAACGAATACCAAAGGGAGGTCTTCTGATTCTGAAGCTACTGGTCATTTTGCTTTGTGAATTCCCCAGTTAATTATTTCCTCAATGGTTAATGGTCTCCTTCTGATTGGCAACTCCTGTAACTTGGGAAACGTGAGCAGACACTGCCTGCAGTCAGGCTCCAGAACTGTTAACTCAGGATGAATATGTGGATAGCCTCGGATTTTGAGCAGAGACTTATTACTTGATTTTCCAGTGGCTTGTTAGGTGCATGTCTGCATTTAGACACACAACTTTCCCTTTGCTTCAAACATCAGTATTTTCTGCTATGCATCTCTAGTAAGTATTGCCTGCATCAAAAGCAAGCAGCTTCTTGAAGTCACTATGGCTACACAGAGTGTAACCATTGCTCCTGTAAGTAACTCACTTTTGCAGCAAAAAGTTGTCTCCAAAAAGTCATGGCAAAGTAGCCTTATTTAAGTTCAGTAAAATACTGACTTCTTAGTATTTAGTTCTTTAGTTCATTAACTAAATTCTTCTGAGGCCACTGATGCTTGAAAAGCACTATGATAAATGGGCTTAGTAGCGGATATTGTTACAGAATGTGTGCTGTAAGGGTTACATCTAATCTAACAAAGCTATGTTCAGAGAGTCTTAAAAGAGTGATGACAAGAGTAAATAATTTCTATTATCAATCTAGACAAACATTTTTAAATGTGAGATGCAGAATTGTTTTAACAAGTCCATCCTCTGAAAGACCTAAATGTCCTAAAATATATAAAGAGATGGAAGTAAGAACTGTTTATTATCTGTCATATTATTTTCTTTTTAAGGTGATTATTTTACTTTTATTATCTAAGAGGCTAATGTTATATTTTTGTGTGATAATCACATATGTTGCAGAAATACAGCACTACACACACATATATAATAACTTGAAATCAAAACCACATTGCATCTAAAGTGCCAAGAGGATTTGAACTTTTGTTGCAGTTCATTATCATTAAGTACCTATCCAACAGGAAAACTAATGCTGTTAGTTAGACTTGAAGTTTCAGGTGTCCCTGCTAGTCACTTTGGGATAACCTTTTCCCAAATTTCTGAGCACAAGTCTAAACTGGGTGAGGAGTGGCTGGAGAGCAGTGCTGCAGAAGGGGTCTGGGGCTGGCAGGAGGCTCAACAGGAATCAGCCGTGTGTGCCCAGGCAGCCCAGGGGGCAAACCGTGCCCTGGAATGCATCAAACACAGCTTCACCAGCCACTCCAAAGAGGGGGTTATCCTGCTGTATTTGGTGTTTGCGTGGCCTCACCCTGAGTGTTGTGTGTGCTTCTGGGCTGCACAATTGCAAAAGGATGTGAAGGTCCCTGAATGCATCCAGAGGAAGGCACCGAAGCTGTGGAAGGGGCTGGCAGGGTGTCCTGTGAGGAGCAGCTCAGGACACTGGGGTGTTCTTGTTTGGAGAGAAGGTGGCTGAGGGGCAACCTCACTGGTGTCTACAATTTTCTGAAGGGAGGAAGGGGAAAAGGTCCCTCTTTTCCGTGGGACCCAGTGCCAGGTCATGTGGGAATGGCTCAAAGCTGTGCCCCTCAGAAGAGGTTCAGACTTGGTAAGAGGAAGCATTTCTTTACCCAGTGGGTGTTCAAACCCTGGAACAGGCTCCCGAGAGAGGTGGTCACTGTCCTGAGCTGGTCAGTGTTGAAGAGGCTTTTGGACAGCACGCTTAATAGTATGCTTTAACTATTGTTCAGCCCTGTCAGGCAGTTGGACTCAATGATCACTGTAGGCCCCTTCCAACTCAATTATTCTATTCTATTTGATATTATTTGATTTGATTCTTCTTGCTCCCTCCTCCTTTCCCTACCACTACTTGCTGAGGAAATCCTTGATGACATTTCTTCCCAGTCCTGTGCTGGAGAAAGGACAGAATGGGCAATTTTGTCAGCCTGGGCATTGGCTCTGTCACTTTGTGGGAAGGAGACATGTACCTTCTGATGGGGGTGAGAGCTATGGATCATCTTGAGATCACTTGTCCACTTAAACACATTTGCAAAAACCACAAGATTACTGTGAGTTTTTTAAGACTCTTCTGTGTTTATTCAGTTTAGCTGGGCTTCCACAGGATGGCAAACTCCCTCATCTCTGACACTAGGAGATAAAAGATCTTGGCTCAAAGATCAAGCCCTCAGCCTGGAGCAGAAGGTGCTCCAGAACTAAATGGCTGCAAAACTTTCTGAGATAAACAATACTTGTTAATTTCCCTGGGGCATTCAGTCTGTGCCTCAGTGATGCTGTAGTTGTGCCCTTCTCTGACTCTCTTCGCTGGATGGGCCTGGGGCCTGCACTGCAGACAGCTTCTCTCCTGGATAGAGCCCTCAGACATGGGTGATAATTTTTCATGCAGAACATAGCAGAACTAGTCTAGTCTAGTCTGTTCCCTACCTCACCCTGAGTCAAATAACTCAAAAATTGGATTGTTATTTGTTTTTTCATCTCCAAAAACACCTTCAAGGATACTTCACAAAGAGGTTACAAGCAGAAACAGGATTTTAAAAATTTTATATAATTTTATTTATTTTATGTTATTCTTCTGAATCTGTTTCAGGGCCAGAGCTCACAAGCATTAGCACAATGCACACATGTAGCCAGGAGCAGGCTCATGCATTCTTCTGTTTGAAGAAAGCACTTCAGCTTGAAAAAACATCCCTTGCAGTCTGGCAAGGAATATCCACAGAGCCCCAGAGAGTAGCAGAAGGAACACAGGCCAAGCAGTCCCTGTTTCCTGAAGAGTGAGAACTTGCAGAATGACAGTCAGTACTGACTGCACACAGAAGAAAAATAAAAGGTGTGTGTATGGTACCATGGAATATTTTCCAAAGTAGGACACATATCTATGACAAGAACTTTTTGCCTTCCAAAAGTTTCTCCACTGTGCTTCTTGGACAGTGGTGCATGAAATGCACTCTCATGCGTGCCCTGTGCTTGTATTGCACACAGGGAAAATCAAAAGTGGCAGCTCTCAATGGGGCAAGCAAGTGATGCCTTGTTGGGACTACCTAGAAACAGAGGCTAGACAAAATTAAGAGAATAAAAAGCGGTTATATTTATTGAAGGGTCTTCAGGTACATTAGGGCAGATGAAGCCCACCCAGGGGCTACACCCATAAATGGACAACAGGGTCACATGTTTCCATACTTTTGTAAGTTTGGTCCATTTGCATAACAGGGATTAATCCTCCAATTACAGCTTCAGGAAATGAAGTCATTTACTCCAAGTTTGCTCCCCCCCAACTCACTTTTGTTTGCATTTCTTGGGGCCTGAGACAGTAAGGTGTCCTTGAGTTTCAGGCCTAGAGGGGAATTGTTTTGTCTGACCAAAATGGGAGAACAGTAGCTAACACTATATATGGAGTTTAGAGTTATACACTAAAGAATTGCAGAATTACAAATATAGGAAAAATATAAAAGCTAAAATCCTAAGGCATCACATGGAGCCCTTCCAAGCACAGGCTGTTTTCTGCAAGCAAGAACGCCTGTGGAAATGGAGCCAGGGGAAGAGCAGAGCTCACTCCTCCAAGCTTGTAATGCACAAGACGGAGACAGATAGAGATGGGGTATTAATGGTGCCTCAGAGGTGCCTGAGAGGAGTAACATCAGCTTAGTCTGCCTTGGACACGGAATACCTGGCCAAAAAAAGAGGGAAAGAAGTGTGCACACAGGTAACAGGTAACACAACTTCTCAGGATCAGACAGATAAGATTCTACCGCACTGAGCTGAGAAAAGGCTTGGCAGTGCTTCACTGTCATCAGTCCTCACAATCTCTAGTTGCAAAGCCCAGATCCTGCAGGAAGACTGTGACTCTCAGATGAAAAACACAAACACACAGACAGTGGCTTTTCAAGGAACTGGGAGTCAAGCTTAAAATAGATGAGGTAGGATTTAGCAACAATGTAACTCCTGTCGAGAGAAATTTTACATAATGTATGACTTCAAAAGCGGCACTGCATGTTAACCCCTCTTGATCCCTTCCTGTTATTTTATTTACTCAGACGACTTTAAAGATCTGGACCTAAATCCACAGGCTGGGGATAGCGATAGGCATCTGCTCTGTGGGATCAGCTTGATAGAAAATCACATACAAGGATGTGTGACTACAAATCCTCTTCCCCATCCAAGAAAAAAAACTTGGGAAAAACAACAGCATGCTGGATTCACATCTACCTATGTAAAATAAGTCACTGATTAAGTACCACTTGCCCATTCATTACATGTGGGGTTCTGTTTCAGAAAAGACGTCGTGGCAGGATTTGATCTCTTTGGAGGCTACGTGTTCAACTTCAGTAAAGATTAACACATCTTTGCATCATGTACTTTTAGCATCAGAAACTATTCATTTCTGCAAGTCTTCTTATTTCATTCTCCTTCATTTACTTGAACATCAAGAGAAATAGACATAACCTAGAACTGGAGACTAACACAATTTTTAGAGGGTTTCTAAGTCCTTGTTCTCAGGAATTATAATTTTGATTTTTCCAGGAAAACAACAAAGCTGCTGGAACACTTCAGGACAACCAGACTGGTTTTTTTGTGATGACCACTGGTTAATGCTGAGGTAGATACGCTTTAAATGACAGCATTTTTGCCTAGGGTCTCATGAGGGGAAAAGTACAAGCAGTCTCATCAGCAGTGTTCCACTACAGGAGAAGACAACCAAAAAGGTACCAAGAAGAATTAAAAATTCAAGTGCACTTTCCTTAGTACTTCTCTATTGTAAATATTTTTCTTTGGGTACAGAGCTGCTTTTAACCTTTCACCTGCTAGATAAAAACCAGGAAACTTGCTGTACTACATTTTTGCCTGTAAATCAGGAAGGATCTTTGCTTACCTTAATACTATCCCTTCAGAGTCTGCTTTATGAAAGAAAGTGAAATAAATCTCTGCTTGCCCTTACCTTATGTAAATTTACAATTCACTTCTAATGTTTCCTGCATTTCATGATTGCTGATACTCCACTTACAGAAGGAATCTTTCTAAGAAACCCAAAAGTATTTTATTTATCTAAGACTACGATATCTTATTTGGACATACCTATAGTTAGGGCTTGGACTGGTTTCTTCTGCTTCAGCTGTAGCCACCTAAGATCTTCTCTGTAAATACTGTATGATAAACAACATCCCAGCCACAGCCTTATTAATATCTACCTGTTTTTGTATCACTGCTGTAATGCAACTTTGAAGTTATCACTCTTGTTTTTTTATAGCAGAGGAAAACCCTAAAAGCAAAGTAAAGAGGGGGAAATGGATGTAACAGTAGGTTCATTTTTCCTATAATGAAATGATGTATTACATCAAATATACTTTTGGAGTTATAGTGGTATCTTGGAGAAAAAAGACTGTGCTGGTTTTGCCTGGGATAGAGTTAATTTTCTCCACAGTGGCTGGTATGGGGCTGTGTTTTAGATTTGTGCTGAGCACTAGGTTGATAATTTAGAGATGTTTTGTTATTGCTGAGCAGGACTTGCACAGAGCCAAGGCCTTTTCTGCTTTCCATACTGCCACGCTGGCAAGGAATGTGGGGGTGCTTGGGAGGCTGGGAGGAGACACAGCCAGGACAGGTGACCCCAGCTGACCAGAGGGATATTCCAGACCACAGGACATCATGCTCAGGGTATAAAGTGTGGGGAAGAAGGAGGAAGGGGGGGACATTTGGAGTGATGGTGTTTGTATTTCCAAATAATCATTACATGTGATTCAGCCCTGCCCTCCTGGGGATGGCTGAACACCTGCCTGCCCATGCAAAGCAGTGAATTAATGCGTTGGTTTGCTTTGCTTTTGTGTGTGGCTTTTGCTTTTCCTATTAAACTGTCTTCATCTCAACCAACAAATTTTCCATCTTTTACCCTTCCAATTCATTTCCCAGTCCTGCTGGTGGGGGAGTGAGTGAGTGGCTGCATGGGGCTTGGTGCTGGCTGGGTCTAAAGCACTACAGTATATGAATAGTCTATCTTTTCTTTTTCCCTAGCTAATTAATTAAGAATTTGTGCTACCCTCAAAACAATTCTCTCTGAAATACTTTCTCACATGAAGGGAAGGAAGAGATATCCTACTAAAATAGGTTGGCTTTCAAAGTCTGAATGTCAAACTCAAAAAAATATCTTCTTTCAAGGGTCTCAGGTCAAAACATTGTTAGCACTTTTGTTCAGTGAGTAACTTCAATTTATGTCAATGATGCAGTAAAAAATGTAAAAACTTTTTTTGACAATCTGAGAAACGAATTAATCAGTAATAAAATTAATCATTATTTGATGCTTTTCCAAATACATGGTTATTCTGACATGACGGAGACACTCCTGTAGGTTTCCCCAGAGTTCATCCTTTGAGGAGAAGGCTGCCATTCTGACTTATGCCAAATATCATCTTACTTTTCTTTTAATTTTTTTTTTTTAAATTCTGCTATGGAGTCACAGGGTACTGTCAGGTATATTTTCAGTGTGAAGAAAGTTATCATACTGTCACTTTGGAGATATGACAATGTTGTTACAAAATATTGCAGGATTTTGAGAGATCTACTTATAAAAATTTTTATTTTACAGATTAAAATCTACTTGAAGAGGCCCAGACATGCATTCCATGTCATGGGTCAGACAGACCCATCACATCATCAGTCAGAAATAGCCTATGTAGTACACAGAAAACTATATCAATATTGCCTATCTTCTTGGTAACACTTTCAGCACTGAGCAGGTTTTTTATTGTGAGCACTGCTTTTGGTGTTATCACATTCAGTCTTGAGGTTTTTTGTGATACAAAAAGTGTAGATGCACAGGAAGCTCCTCTCAGCCAAGGGACACCTATCTGGCAAGCATACTGCAACTTTTACTTTTCCTGAATGTTTTTATGTGCCATAAAGATTTCTTTAAAATATACAAAAATGTGTCTCGGCTTGCTAGGTAATTTTGCACCCTCTTCTGGCCAAGACCTTCCCTTTTTAGGCATAAATCATCTAAGATAGGTGGATTGACCATGAAATTACTCAGCATTGAAACTAACTGTTCACACAGAAAAGTGTGTTGTCTGTAGGCCAACTCCTCCTTACTAGAGAAATACCTAGATCCCAAACCATTCAGGTCCTGGGGGTCAGCCATGTTCTCACCTGCTGTATTCAAATACTCCATATCGACACCTAAGAAAGGAAAAGGAGTATGTTGAAATAAATACATTCTCATGAAACTGTCTTCTTCTACATCTCCCAGCAGACCTCTTATCACCAAGATAAAAGTCTTTGCTTTTCTTAAAGTGAGAGATGAGGCCCTTCCAAACTATGTAAGTTTCTATCTGCTTTTTAATCACCACCTATACGTCTTCAGCATGTATAGTAAAAGGGAAAGTGTCATTTAAGATGGTCAGAAAAACCCCTGCTGTTGTTCTGTAACTCGTGCAAATATTTGAAAACACCAGTATCTCTACCCATATTTCTCCTTGAGTCCTATACACACTGTATAATTATGAAAGTAGCTTTAACTCTGGTGGCACAACTGCATAAGCAAGGTCTGTAGTCATGCACTACCTTGAGCAAAAAATCTTAGTTTGAAAACAGCTTAGTTTGACTATTACCCCTTAAACACCAACTTCAGTGGGATCTAAAACACCCGATGCTCAGCTGTGGATTTCACGACACTGCACTCATTTGAAGTTCTGGTGAATCTTTTTAAATACAGGTATTTTTTTTTCCTTTTTGAAAGGCCACTGATAACTTTACATTGATGTCAGCTGAGACACCTCCAATTTTTGCTCCCAGCTCATTATCTGCAACAGTTTTTAAAAGATGCTCAATAAATACAGGTCAATTGAGAGCTAATGACGGTCATTCTTTTTTTTTTTTTACTTGAACAAAAAAATACTTTGTTAATTTTGTTTTGGTTGTTGTTTTGATAGCTTGTGCATGGCCTAGGTCGACATTTGAGATTCGGCATGTCCCAAACACATCTTAAACCTATTCTAGCTTTGACATTCCTATTTCAATGCTGATTTGTATTTACTAGATGGCTCATGCTCTTAGCTGGTTTTCTGCTGCATATGGATGACTTAAAATTAGAAACCAAGCAGAACCTTGGAATCTCCTTATCTAATAGCCTACAAATACAGAAAAACCCTTTGGAAGTATTTGTGGAAATTGCACCTCTGTTTCTTGGGCAATCAAGGAGGCATTATTTGTTCTGCTGATTTTGCAGTTGAATTTAACACTGAAAAAGAAGAATTCACATGGCAAGTGCACAAGACACAGTTTAAGTAGAAAACACACTCAGAATCCAGACAAGCTCTGTTGGACAAGTATTTGAAAAAATCCATTGGTCATGGATAAAATATTGGTAAAATTTCTTGAAAGCAAAGCTAGATAATTTTTCTAGCCATTTTCCCCATTTTTCCAAAGGCACAAAATGTAGTAGACACTAAACAGAAGTTTTGGCCACCAGTCAAACCTTTATAGTAAATTATTTCTTCATTGTTTCCTATTCCTTTTCTAGACTGCAGGCTTTAAAATTAGGAGTCAACCCTAAAAACCTGAACTGAGTTTCCATCATATATTCCTGCTGGCCAATGGCCTAAGGTGTTACCAGCTGGATTAAAACTCACAGCATCTGGCCTTAATCAGTGGCATCAAATCTGTTGCTTTTTTTCTTCTTGAAAAATAATCTTTGATTAACAGCAATCTTCTCATGGAAGTGGTGAAGGAGGATTCAAGATTTAACAAACTATGGATACCTGGTTTGGAAACAAACATAGTACAGTCCTGGATTTTCAAATAGGGAGCTTTGTAGATTAAACTATGAGGACCTCTAATCCTCTGATTTGTTATTATCAGATAGAATTTGTTACCAAAGCATGCTTTTAAAGAGAGAGGTTTCTGTAATATTTATACCTTTTACATGACTGTATATTTATATGGGGAAATCTATCATAAAATCTGTACTCTTCTTCTAAAAGATCTTGATTTTCTTTCCTATTATCAGAAGAAATGTGTGGCCAACACCACTCCAAACTCCTGGCTAGCCTGTATTTTAGGCAGACTGTAGTTTACTGTTGAGTCACTGGGGGTTCTCACAAAGAACAGACTGACTGGAACTACAGCACCCAGAAGTTACAGATGCTTTCCAAAGCCTCAATAATCTTTATACAGCAACTGTTTTACTGCTATTTTGGATGATGGCGGCAGGGGCTAGAGGCTTGCACGGGATCAAAATGCTGTCATTTTCACAACAGTAAATTTCACTGGTTCCAAGCTTGCTGTAGTTCCCTTTTTATTGCAAATACATCAAACTGTCCCTGATATATCTAGCATGTCAAGGCTGAAAAAGGTTCACACTTCAGATGCTGACTTGCAGGGGGTGTTTAGAGTTGGGGGGGAAGTTGACATAAGGTACAAGCAGCCTTTCACATGCACTTAAAACATGCCATTTTTATGATCTTTTGGGCTTTTTTAAATTTTTTTTTTTTTTTTAGCATACAATGGGGGAGAGTATATGTGTCAAGAAAGGTGGCTGTGTGCCTCCTCTCACACAAGATCCAAGGATTTCAGAGGACCTGGACACCTCTCCCTGCATCTTTTTCTGTCATTTCTAATAAGCAGACTCTGTTGCCAGATAAATAAACTTGTAGTCAATGACTAAATTTTCACTACTGTTACTAGTATTTTTAAGTCCAAATTTGATTTTTCTGACATTTTTTTTTCTGAGAGAAAACTGTAGAGTCAAGTCTGATAGCAACTTTGACATGTTTTTGTCAAGTCCAACTTTCTCTGTGCATGGTATATAGAAGAATGTTCTGTAATTTCAATAATTGCATATAAAAAATGGCATCTTTACCCATTTAATGTACAGAACTTTCATTCAGTCTTCTTCTTGATTTATCAACCTGACTGTAGGTTTGGTTCAGAAAAAAATATCAAGCAAAAAAAAGTTAAAGTTATAAGAATATAATGACTTGATTATATGAACTTCTCTTTATCCATTAATTTGTGCTCTGAAGCACCTGTGTTTTCTGTTTCTTACAGAATACAGATAAAGACTGTGCTATTGAATTTATCTGATAAATTCACCCTCCCTCTTTGTCACACCTAAATAACAATATGTACATTTGAGCACACAGTGAAAACTAAACTGATGGCAGTGACTCACAGAAAGAAGTCCCTGGCAAAGAGTCATGATAAAATTGGTAGTAAGATATGGAAAGCTATTCTTTGTTTTACTGTAATTCTTTTTCTGAGCTTCCTATAAAATCTGATTTATGTCTGTCAAAAGATATTGAGAAACCAACTCCACCAATAGCAATAAAAAGTCACCAGCCTGAAGCAGCTTTGACATAAAGCCAGGTGTAATTTCCATACCTAGTTTTTAAGGGTGGTCACATCTTGAATTACAGAATCACAGAATATTCTGAGTTGGAATGGACCTCCAAGGATCATGAGACCAACTTCTGGCCCTGCACAGGATGCCCAGGAGTCACACCATGTGCCTGAGAGCACAGTCTGAACACTTCTTGAACTCTGTCAGGCTTGGTGCTTCCCTGTGGAGCCTGTCCCAGTGCCCAACCACCCTCTGGGTGAAGAACCTTTTCCTAATCTCCAACCTAAATGTCCCCTGACACAGCTTCAGGCCATTCCCTTGGGTCCTGTCACTGGGCACCACGGAGAAGAGGGCAGGCCCTGCCCCTGCTCTTCCCCTCACAAGGAAGTTGTAACTGCAATGAGGTCTCCCTTCAGTCTCCTCCAGGCTGAACAGAACAAGTGACCTCAGCTGCTCCTCACATGGCTTTCCCTCAAGGCCCTTCATCATCCTCATGGCCCTCCTCTGGACACTTTCTAACAATTTAATATCCTTTTTCTATTGTGGCACCCAAAACTGCCCCCAACACTCATGGTGAGGCCGCCCCAGAGCAGAGCAGAGCAGGACAATCCCCTCCCTTGCCCAGCTGGCGATGCTGTGCCTGATGCACCCCAGGATATGGTTGGCCCTCCTGGCTGCCAGGGCACTGCTGGCTCAGATTCAATTTGCCATCGACCAGGACACTCAGGACCCTTTCCATGGCACTGCTTTCCAGCATCTCATTCCCTGGTCTGTATGTACAGCTGTTGTAACCGCTGGACTCCGCCTAGCAGGCTGCAGCTCCCTGAGAGCACAGCGGGGTTTCCTAGGGCCATGCGATCAGTCGCATCCCGGAGTCCATTTCGGACAGCCCCTCGATCTGGCTCCGGCAGCCGGCAGCGTTACAACGCAGTGGATGGCAAAGGAGGCAGAGAAGGGTCTCTCATAAGGGTTTGAAATGACTTTAATCACACCTTGCCCGCCCAATGTTCAGAGGAAGAGAGACTGCGCTCTAAGTGCGGGGCGGTTTTGTCAGGGGCCCAGGGGCGGTCCCTGGGCGGGGTTGGGGTACAGGAGCAAATAGGAAGAAACCGAGGGAGTGGCCAAGGCTAGGGAGGGAACAAGGGGAACATACAGAATCACGGGGTTAACAGGCCGCCCCATACAGCCAGGATTGTCCCATCCCTGGTGCAGCGTTCAGCACTTCGTTGGACTTCATACAGCTGGTGATTGCCCATCTCTCTAATTTGTTGAGGTCTCTCTTTAGGGTGTTCCTCTGAGAGAGTCAACGGCTCCTCCCAGTTTTGCATCATCTGTGAAATTGCACAGTATCCCTTCCAGTCCTGCTTCCAAGTAATTCATGAAGATGTTGAAGAGCTCAAGGCTGAGGATGGAGCCCTGTGGAACCCTCTAGTGACAGGTTGCCAGCCTGATGTCACCCCATTCACTGTAACCCTTTTAAGACCTTCAAGGAAAAATATGACTCTTACACTTTCTGATATGAATATATATTTTTTTCACACTGCATCTCTTTTATCTCCAAAATGAAGATTTATGGTATGGGCAAAGCAGTGAACAAAATATAGTAATTTTAATGGAAAGACTGTCTATTAAACACAGAAGACATGATCACAACCTTCCCCCCCAACCCCCTTATTAATCTATTAATTAACTGTATTCTTCTCCAGAAGGCAATGTCCCTAAAGAGGAGGAGATATTTATGAGAGGTCCAGCTGACAACATTAGCAGGTGAATCAGTTAATCATATGTTCTGGGTTAAACAGCATTACTGTTATATAGATGCTAGATCTCTGTTCTGGGGCACATATGCTGAAGAGAAGGAAAAGACAGCACCCCAGAGAAGAATGAAAGGTACCATTATTATAACTTGTATGACAGTACGATCTCGTTGATTATTCTCAGTATCTTATTTCAGTTTCTATTTTAATTTCATTTACTAAAAATGGCAGCATATTTTCTGGGTTGACTGTCACTTACAGGATTTAGTAATAGACACAGAGTAATACATAATTACTTTTGACTTCTTGCTATCTATAAATCTGAAGTTCATGGAATCAAATTTTTAGTGTCTTTTCCTTCTCCTCTACTGTCACTTCTCACGCATTACCAGCCAGCTTGGGAGGTCAGATTTCCTATTTTACCTAGGCCCTTGATGAAAGTAATCTGAATGGAATAAAGAAGTGAAGACATTTCTAAGCAGAACAGGGGGTTTAGGGAGGAAAGCAAAAATACAATGTTGGCTTAATATACAGGATAGATTCCAAGACTTTACAGCTAAAAGTAATCATGAGATGATCCTGTATGACTTTATATCTCAGGGCAGTAAATTTCACTCTATGTCCCTATATTAACTTTAGAACTCCCTCTTGCTTAAAACCAACATTCTAAAATGACAACAAGTAGGGGAATCCCACCTCTGCTGGTATTCACCTTCAGTGGGCAAACATCCTGTAGAATCATAGTATCATTAAGGTTGGAAAAGACCTCTAAGATCAAGTCCAGACATTAATGCAGCACTACCAAGTCTCCAGGCACTTCACTAACTTTCTTGCCCTCCTTTGGACATGTTAATTTTTACAGGCGTTATTTCATATTCAAATTTACTGGTCTCATCTTCCAGCCATTGGACGATGGTACACACATTTCTGCTAGGTTACCGAGCCCCTTAATGCCTGCCATTCATAAATTCAGTAACATATAAAAATTGTAAAAGTAGGCTGTTAACAACAAGGACCTAAGAGTTAACTAATCAAGCTCCATTTTAGGATCTTTATAGATCTAACTTCATGCTTGGTTTAAGATAGAATCCCACAAAATCTATAAAATTAAACTTGAACAACAGAAAACCTGCCTAGTTTCAGGTCACACCATAAACTCCTTACTCAGTCCAGGTCACAGTTTCTCATGTAAGCCCAACATCAGGTGAAGAGTAATTTCTCTCATTTGTAAAACGACACTAAAACTAGGGTGCCCCATGTTTTCAGAGTTATCATCAAGTAACACTGCACGAGCATATTCTGCTCTTGCATCATTGTCAAAATAAAAGGACAGGACAGTCTATGTATTAACTTCGTGGGTTTAATTTTTTTAATTTCTGAAATGATACACAATGAATGCTCTGAGTCAGAGATTTGAGTATATCCTTATATATCTCACAGATAATAGATTCCACACAATTACCACTGTATTAAGTGCAGTAATGTGTGTTTGAAAAGTGCATATTTACAGAGAAGGAATTAGTATTTATCTGGAAGAGTCAAAAGAGAAAAATCCAGGTTTTCCACTGATAGTTCCATCTTTTCATCATTTGACTCTTATTAATGCATGCCATACTTTTTATTCAAATTTGTCTTTTTAATTAGCTTCCATCCATTAACTTTTTTGTCATGAATTTCTTCAAAACAGTTAAAGAACTGTGGGTTTTGGCTGTTTTCTCCTTCTTCCTCTTATACCCTGGAATCAAATCACCTCTCAACTTCAATTTTGATGAGTGGACCCAATTATTAAGTGTAAGATATATTATTTTAATATCAACAAACCTTTCATGTTTCAAGTTAACCTCAGAGTAACTGGTCTTTGGTGATTTTTCACTAATACTACACTGATACTTTACCACAGCATTTGTCTCCAACATGTTTTCTTAAGGCAATCACCACAGTGTGTCTAATTCCATCTACTCTGTTGCAACTGCAATATGCACATTAAATTATAGTGGGGGAAATGATATAAGACATTCTGAAAATTATATGAATGCAAAAATAGTCTACATGGTTTAAAAAAACCCTAAGTTGAATATTTATAATTATTTTACTCAGACTGCTCAGTTGCAGCAGTCTTTCAGGTGGCAGTGGTTATTTTCTCACTGGCCACAGAATGATGTGAATAGAAGGTAAATACGTATTGCTGGGATAGCACATGCCCACTTTATGTACAGAAATCTCTCTTCTATGTGGGTGGAATACAACAGCTCCTATCTTTACTGAAAAATCAATTTCAGTATAATGGCTACAGAACTCAGGATCCTGCTTGTGTACATGATGAGTAACCGAGCTACAGAATGACAGAGCCATGAGGAACTTACTGGAGAAAATTCTACCTTTAGTTAGACACCAGAGGAAGGAAAATATATTTGAGGCTTTGAAAAGGGCTTTACTGGTGAGAACTTGATAAGAGCTCAGATGTGGCATGAGGTCAAGACACATTTCTTCATAGTGACTCTATATTTGACCTTCTTGACACCCAATCAGTCATATGTTTTCCAAAGCTACTTCCATGTAATGGAAGCATTGGTAATGTTTCGAATTCAGTTTTGTGTCTGAAAATCATTCAGTAAGAACTCAAATGGAGTCAAAACCAACAGAAATATAACTAGAGTATTTTTCCACGTTATGTTTCTGTTCTCCTACAATAGCATTGCCATCAGCTATGTTAGAATGACCACACAATGCAATGCAGTGTTGTATTTGGTCTTCTGCAAAAAGCTTCTGAGAAAAACAAACAGAAAAGCCCAACCAAAAACCTGAGCAGGTTGAACACACAGAAAACAAGAGAACAAAGGTCTTCACAGCAGTAAGTATCCTTAGTTATCACTAATTTGCCTGGTAAGCACTGTTCAACATAAACTCAAAAATCAGCCATCAGCAAAATAAATACTGAAATTCATCAGTGGACCCACAATCCTTCATCCCAGTTTCCCGCCAGAGGCCTACTGCATTTACCTAAATTAAGTCAATTAAGTTACCCTGGATTTCTGCATGTTTTCAAAAGATCAGTAAGACCAGTTGCCATGTAGGATCACAAGGCTGTAAATAACAAAGAGAGTTTCAGAATATTAACCATTGCCAGGACACAAAATGTTGGCTTGAAATATGGATAACTGTATACTACCTGTTCTAATACCATATATATTTATCCACATAAGCAGTGTTAGTTGATTAAATACGTTCATTCTATTAGAAAAAAAGACTATTGAGAAAGTAGAAAATTAGGTGTTTTGTCAGTTCTAGTTCTCTGATTTTATTCTTAACATTCTCAGGCCGATATAATAGATTTATATCTTTATATGATAGTTTGACAAAAGAGAAAATCAGGTAGTAGCTCAGGACCATATAGGACTACGCTTTACATAACTCAACCAACTTTTCCTTCCTATTAAACTGTTGTGCTCTTTTACCTCTTCTAGCTCTAGAGGAGACCATGAACACAAATATTACTGTCCTGACAAGATTTTGTGCTTGTAGTTAAGAGATTGGAAAAGAACAGAGAAACAGGACACAGTTTGCTGAATCTCAGACCCTCTCAAACCTCATTCACCGTTTCTAAGGAAATGGCACTGAACCATTCCTGCTGTGCTGCTCCCCCCAGAAAACATATAATAAATAACATTTGATTACCCAAAACATATTTGGGGTCTAATAGTTATGTAGCAGAGGAGGTCCATCTATCACACAGTAGTTAAGACTCAGCATTACTTGGCATTATCACCTGTCGTCCGTTTAATGGGATACTGTCCACACAAAAACTAAAACTGAAAAAAGCCCCACCCCACCATCGCTGAAAATGTTGGGTGTAACACATTCAGATTATAACATAAGATTATTAACATACCTGATGTATTTTAGATGTTTGAGACATATGTTTCTGCTTTACTACTTCTTTTGGACTCCAAATTGATAAATTCACATTTAAAAACTTGCCCTGGTGAAGTCCTCAGCTAAGATTGGAAAATTTTATTTAATTAAACTAGGATGGATAGCTTTACTATTGCATTTTGGTTTGTTTCACCATCAGATTTTCATGAACAACACAACAAAATAAACAAATAAATAAATAAATAAATAACTCATTTTGCCTGATTTTTTTCTATTTTGATCAAATTTGTGATTAATTTTTTCCCAGCTAATAAGTTAGAGAAATATTTATGGAATTGTTGCTGTTTATTCCTGCTCGTGTGGAATCCTCTTGACAAATCACACTAAACCTGGGACTACAGGTTTAAAAGCAGGATTCCTTTAACACACAAATTGGTCTAATAAAATTCAGTGTAACTCCTGGTTACAGTAAATGTCTTCAGGGATACCTTGTTTTAAGAGTTAACATCAGCTATTTATCCCTTTAATAAATGTACTGACCTTTTCCCAATTTCTAAGAAGAAGCAGGCCTGAAGTTTCAAAGTTATTTTAAGAATAAACAGTTAGGTAACCTCTGCAACAGCAGATCTTCACTTTGAAATGTCACAGCAATGGCTAGGTGCAGGCAGAGAGCACC
Source organism: Corvus cornix cornix (assembly GCF_000738735.6). Taxonomy (NCBI): domain Eukaryota; kingdom Metazoa; phylum Chordata; class Aves; order Passeriformes; family Corvidae; genus Corvus; species Corvus cornix. Next base: position 20,231,495 of record NC_046333.1, on the reverse strand, counting down.
CAGAAAAAGAGAACTGTTCTGTGAGTTTTACTGCCATCTGAAGTCTTTGCTTGGATGACCTGAGGCATAAACTGAGATTCTTTTCTCTCTCTCATTCTCTTTCTTCCTTTCTTTCTATTTAAATAGGATTCTAGAAAGCACGACTTCTGGGCCTCAGTGAAACTCAATTCATTTCATGAAGGGAAAAAGTTATCAATTAGTTGAATTTATTTAATTTTATTTCTGCAGAGAACCTGGTGAGTTCTATGCAAGCAGAAAAATATAGAGGGAACAGTGTTCAGCTTCAAAGAGCATGGAGTTTGGGAGGGTGAAACACAGTTTACTGTATGGAACCTTTTTTTTTTTTAATTTGCCTTGATGGAAGTTGACAGCTCAGCCTGTATTTCAGCTCTGTCCACAGGCAGTGAAATGTGTGAGAAACCAATACTCTGAAAATTCTCATATGCATATGAAAAATCATGGTATGAAAAGGGGCCAAGGGATTAGGACAAGATAAATTTATACTAAGCTTTACACATTCCATTGACAAATTTGCTGTTTTTGCGTTGTTGCCTCCGACCTCCTGGTTACCGAGGGGATGACATTAAACTGGGAGAAAATGGCTTATTATGTGTGATAAATTCAAACAAAGATGACGCACTTTACCCACCAAGTATATCTAAGAAATTGTGAGGAAATGTCAAGCATTTCAAAAGAAAGCTGCCGTAAATTCTGATGCCGGAGACTTTAACGAATTTCTGCCAGAGTAGAAAGGTCTCTTTGTTTGGACTCAGCTGACACTCAGCGTGTGGAATATTATGAGCTCGGGGGTCACATAAAAGCTGCAGGAGAAAGAAAGAAAACTGTGGATGTGACAAAACTCAGGCACTAGAGGGCTAAGATCTGGCACGAAGACTTTGCACTGACTCAGTGCAGACAGTACATGGGAATCAGCACTCACACACCAAAAAAAAAATGGTTAAAACCACAAACATCCGTACCCTTCTGTTCACTCTCTCTCATTCCCACTGCCCCCATTCAGTATGTTCACATGGTATTTGGGCACGACTTGATTTGTGTCAATTTTATTTTTCCTTGTGTTATGGTAAAGTTTTAGAAGAGAGAAAAGATTTAGGTAAAAGGGCGGGGGGATCCAGACCCCAGAAAACCTCCTGTCCTGCTGATGTTACATAATTGATGAACAAATGATCACACGTTGTGTCCCTGATTCAGGTCAGGAGGTGGCAGAAGGAGGAAGTGCTGTCAAATGTTTGAAAGAAAAAGGAGGTAGAGGAGTAGCAATGAGACCCCCTGCCACTGTGGCAAATTAGCTATTTCACAGCGATGTTTACACTATATAGTGCTTTTCACATGCTGACCTCTTGGGTACAGGCAAGATGGAAAGGGCAAAAATGACAAAAAATGATAAGCTAATGCAGTGAAGAAGAGCGAGGGAAACTAATTTGGAGCTCCTGTGCTCTCTTCCTCCTTCCATACGCACTACTGGGTGTCATGGAGGAGAGCGGGTGGCAGCCGCCTCACACACAAAAACACCTCAGCAATGGCCCTTGTGTGTGGCTTTGGAGGGGGTTTTGGTAACATTACCTTCAAGCAGGGGACCAGCATGGCAAAACACACTTAATTTGAAATGTTTACAGACTGTGCAGCTAAAAAAATCAATAAGTAACTGACAATTCATTATGGAGAGAGGTTGTTTTAAATTTACAACTTTGTTTTAAATCTCAAATATCCTGCTTGTTATTTATTTATTTCAAGAAAACAAAAATCAAAATCCAAAAAGAAAGAAAAAGACAGAAAAAAAAGAGAGAAGAGGAAAGGGAAAAATAATCCCGGAAGCAACAACCGTGCACCACTTCTGCCCCCTGGATATACCTCAGTTAGTTCCAAAAATGTGCCTGCAAGAAAAAGCCACCTCTGTTTGGAGGTGACATAATTTTTTCCAGTCTCTCTGACTATGAGTATTCATTACACCCTGAAAAGGTGGTGTACATACTGTGTATAACAGCAGTTTCCAACTCTTTTCAGGATTTAGCCTTATCAACAAAATAAATAATAAACAGAATAATGCAAATTGCAGCTGTAGCATTGTCATCTGTAAGATCTTTTGAGATGGTCTCTCTGTTCCAGCCCATGGATCCCTCTGCCTGGAGAGCTGCATCTGCTCATTCGCTATCCACAATGTGTCAATAGCAATCAGGCAATAGCTTAACCTGGACATCTACCACCTGTCAAAAGAGTGGATCAATGGGATAGACTGTAGCCCTGTGCCACCCATGTGTCTTATCCAGCTCTGAATCCTACAGTACAAAGCCTCTCTAAAAATTTAACTAGCTTGAATATTGCCCTGGAAAGGTATTTTTAGTTTTTTTCATTACAATGGTATATCTAATGTAAGGGCATTCAAGCACAATTAGGCTCTGCAAATTAGGCATGACTGCATCCTTTATTACAAAGAGGTGTATATTCTAGTATTCATGCCTGACACTTTGAGTCTGTGGCTAGTCCTAAAATGGGCATGTGAAAAGGGTAAAAAATGATGGGCCTGGATCATCCCATCTCCTCCAAAAACAAGGGCAGTCAGGGATGCCTTCTCCAGCTGGCAAACATTGATGACAATGGGAGCCTTAGCCCACGACTGAAGTGTTTTGATAATCCCACCTGTAATGAATGACTGGAAAGTTGCCAGAAGTAATGAAAATATGTTCATAATTTTATTTTTCTTTGTTATCACCTAGCATTTTGTTTCATAAACTTACTATATTAAAAGCATTAATAAAATAATGAAGAGCCACCATAATGTTTACTTTGGCACAAGGTCAAATATAACCCTTCCTTTACTTGGGGAAAATGCATTGGCTTTGCACATTGCACATTTTATGTGTGATGGTTTAGCAAAACACAGTTTGAATGTTGGGATAAAAATCTAAGTATCTTTTCCACTTGAAATGACCAATCTTCCAGCTTCATTTGACAGAAACAGAGTCTTGTTCATTTACTAGTTTATTACATTGGTAAACAAAGCTCTTCATCCCCTGCTAAAGAACACTTTATATAAAAGATCACATTCTGTTTGCCAACCTCTCTTTAGGCACTTAAATATTATTTTTAATTCTCCTGTTCAATCCTTCTCCAACAACTGCAAGAGCTGAAACATCTGTCATTTCTCAATCCAGCAATCCCTAAAGAGTCTTGTACTAAAATAAAGGAATACAAAAGCTTATTTTTCAGTGTGTTTGGCAAGATGTGATCACAATGTTTTTCACAAGTCAAAAACCTTGACATTCCTTCAAAAAAAATCTCTGTTAAGTCACAAATTGCACTGCTCCATGGAGCAGGTATCATTAAGAATGTTTCCCTACCTATCTTTACATAGACACACATATGCTTATAGAAGGGACCACCAACAACTTACCTGTCTAAAGCCTGTAGCTTGGTTTTCCTAAAACCAGCATTTATTTATTTGACTTTTGGTGATTAATGATTAATAAAGTAATGACAAGGTCCAAAAATCAAAGCTTTGGTCTCCATTTAACTCCAGATTTTCACCATTAAAAATACTGCAGCTTGATAATAATCTGGGCTAGGTGATGAGGGGGATGTACTGCTATCTTGTCTGTCCTAAATACATGGAAGAGCAAAAGTCAGTGGTTTATCCCTCCTGATACCAGTTGCTGTACCTTGGGATGGTACTGACAGGAGAAAGAAAAACAACATTTGTATGTGGTTAAGAGCACTCAGAACCAAAACAGCAGGGAGATCATTACAGAGGATAGAGCTGGAATGGCAGTGAGAAGAAAATGAGGACAAAATACTCCTGCAATTTGCCAGTAAGAAAGACAAGTGGCTTAAATTAATGACTTGGGATCTCTTATTTTATATATAGTGTTACAGATATATTGTTTACATTTAATTTTTTTACGTTACTGTGACAACTCTGCAAAGGATCAGTGTTGTGCTCTGCATGACTGCACCAGAAACTAAAATCATAACTGTATTCATACTTTCCTTTTCCTTCCCTTTCCCAACAGCCTTACATTAAAAAAGCAAACAAGGAGACAAGAAAGGTGCTGTTTGCCTCATCCTTGCTCTGGTCTCAGTCATAATCTCCACCTCTCCCTTGTCAGCAAGTCGTTACAACATCCTCCCTGACAGATCCCCTCCGGTTGGGTCTGCCCCCTGATCTACTTTTGCTTTTCCATCCTAATGCTTGTTTAGATCCAGAAGCTGGGCACTTGAGGGCACAGGAGAGGCAAGCTCTGTCCTCATTTCTGCTGCCCAGACCTTTTCTCAGACACAGGAATCAAAGTAGCCTTTAAGACTCTAGTTTTATTTATACAATCCTGTAGTAATTTTCTTCATCTGTTCTAGAAAAAAGTTCCAGCTTGGGAAACACATAATTACAGACAAAGAGTTTTGGTGCTGAAAATATCAAATACTCCTTAGTGATCAGCAATGCTACCAGGGCTACCTATAACATTTTAGGATTATTTGGAATTACAGAACTGTGATTTTTTTTTTTTTTTGCTGATTAAAAAAGAACATTTTGCCCTGAATTTTTTAGCTAATATTTTCTATTTCAACTTTTTCTAATTTAGATATCATTCTCAAGTTCCTTATGGGTAGTGAAATATTCAATACAAGCTGATGGGAAGTGATATTCTCATTATTAAATGGAAGCACATCTACAAAAGGGGACCCAGCTTCTAAAAAAAGGACTTGCTGTAAACTTTGTGCATAGTGGAATTACCCATATAGCCTCCAATGTATTGGAGGCAATGTTGGTGTTTGCAAATAAATTATAAGAAAGCCTCAGTTTATGGCCTTATCAGGCCCTGTATTGTAAAAATTCCCTCATTACAAAAAAGAAAATTTAGAAACAAACTGTTCAGTGCTTGTACTGGAAGCAGGAAAGGTCAATACGTTTATTCTCATCTTTCATAAAGGAACTGAGGGAGACTAGGGATGAGAGTCTCATGTTTACTCAGTTACCTTTTATTTAACAAAAGACCCTGATGTTGCAGAATGCCAAGTCGGTGTTTTTGTTAAATAATTAAGGCTGCCTAGGAATCTGTTTCACAAGCCAGGTGCAAAATTAAAAAGTTCCAGGCAGGAAATAGGAGATCACTGTACTCTTGAAAGCAAGTAGATACCAAGTAAAGATTATGTAGCAGTACTTACTAAATTTTTTAACGCCTTCCAACCAAAGCTGAAGCAGTGAAACAAGGCAATTACACAAGATCAACACAGAACAAGAGATGTCAGTGGTCATGCCCTGCCAATATTGTTATAGGGATTCAGTAAAGTTCCTGATAAGGTGGATTAACTTAGAAAAATTTTAAATCATCATCTGCATAGCTACACTTTCATTTTAAATCAGTTTTCTTGAAGTGCCCCTCCTCCCTATCCCACTATGACTCACTTTCCATCAACTGATATTTATGACCAAGATTTATTGGAGAAAAAGTCTTATGAAGGCACATTTCAGTCTCCTGGGAGGACTATCATGGAAGCTTCATTTTAACTTTTTCAACTCTTTCTGCTAGCATGAAGTGCAATAAAGAAGTTGAATCAAAAGCATGTAAGTGAGATGCAAATAGCAATTTTGTTCTGGTTATCTAACAGTGATGTATTAAATAAAAGGATATGGCATTAATATACTCATCACCCACTGAGAGTATTCAGAAATATTGGAGGCACTCTCCAGCTGCTCCTTGCTATCTCTTGAGTGGAACTGGGGCTTCATACAGAATTAGGTACACACCTGAAAAATTACAGCACTTTCTGGACATGTTCTGTAGTCAGACATTTGCTTTCACTTGTTGAAGACTCAGTTTCTGTCTTTCTCTTGACTACAACGTGTATTGCACTTGGACAAATTTGAATATATGTGATTTCCTCAGCTGTGGTTTCACGGTCACTTATACATAGCATAAAACTGCCACCACAAAATGGAATGGACTGTACCTACTTCATGTTGCTGCTATGCCCTTTCTCCCATGATGACTGGAAATTATGAAGAGGATACTGATTGGAGACACACTCATCTTCAAATATGCCACAGCCTGCCACAATGAGGAATGCAATAAACCATTCTCCATTTTCACTCCCAATAAGACCACTTGTATGACTAAACTGTAGCAAGGGAGACTTAAGCTAAGAAAAGCAAGTGGGACAAATACTGTCAGGAAGGGTTTATGTATTGATTCTGCCCTGGGGGTGATAGATGGGGCAGGTGACCACCTGGGGTCTTTTCCAGCCTCTTGTTTTTTATGACCCCGTCTATGTTGAATAGGAAATACAGATTATATTCTAGTATAAATCCAAGTAGTAGTAAATACACCTCATTCTGTACTTCAAATGTGTTTGCTGCTCCTTGAAATAGAGGGAGATGGTAGAATGGTGTATAACTTTCAACACTGTTTTCCCAGTGAAATCAGTTGAAGAATAGTGGTTTCTCAGGCTGCAAAATTCATGCATCTCAGGCTGATATTTGCTCAGATTCAAAATATGGAAGTTACTTAATTTTACCCATAGACAACTAGCTGTAATCTAGAGTTAGAATTAAAAGCATTCAACATAGTCAGCCTTTTCCTTTTCCTGATGGAATGAGGAAAAAAAGTCAAACAGATTAATTTTGCCTTGACAGTACTTTATGATTTTTCTACAGGTAAAATTCAAATCAGAATGCTCACTACCTATCTATTCTGTCGCCTCAAAAGGAAATAGCCTGAATTCTTTTATGAACTTTCAATTATGAAAAAATTATTGCTAATACATATATCTCATTTTCAGATTTATCCTAAAGCTGGTAAAATCTTCTGGTCAATCATAACCACCAAAATGATGCTTAGAGTAAACACCATGACCAATTTAATAAATCAAGGTCTCTGTTTTAAAGCAGATGTACAGATGTCATATTTACACAATGTATTCCAAAGGATGGGTAAAACCTGAGATCTTCTTGCATGTCCAGCCATTAAGATCTATACACAAAGCATTCAACCTTAATGTCACATCTTCAGGAGCAAGAACAGATTTACAAAATAATGTAGTTGTAACATGAAGGTATATAAATCCTGTAGTTCAGATGAAAGTTCTGATTAGTGAATTCCATTTAAATGTTCAACTATCCATATATCAGGTTTTTTCTCTAGCATGTGAATTTAGCAATCATGTTCACAAAGAAAATACAATTTACTTGCTACTGTCTGATTAACAAGTTCAAACATGGCTTCCTACACCCTAATCAGAGTGTATAATTATTATTGACAGACACATAAATGAATTATGGTTCATGTTCTCAAAATTAGTTTGCACATCAACATGAAGTATGGTTTTGCAGCTAATGGTCTTTGAACTGAGATTGAAGAGGGATTTTTTTTTCAAAACTGTCCCTGGAGCAGATATTATTAATTTGAACAGAATTGTATTAATATATATCATATCCCCCTTCAACATAATCTGGAAGTTGACAAGTTTTCTTATTAATGTTTTAGGTCATTTCAGTGATGAATCCTTTCTTAGAACACAGGCTTTCATAGAAGTTATTGCTACTGTATTTAAATCCAGAAGTATATGTGACAAAGAACAGAACATCTGTAACTAATGCAACCTGTCATTGAAATGAAATTTGGGCTTTGAACTTTTCTCTCATCTCTCGCTAAAACTGTTTTAAAATTTCACCAAACTTTATATATAATTATTAAAATATTTAGAAAAATAAACCCTAGTGTGCAGTCATGATATTCTTCCAAATTTTCATATTAATGTACAAAAATCATTTTGTATTTAAAACTTCTTTGATTCTTTTATGTGAATCTCAACTGATTTGACCAGACATCACGGTGATTACTGAATCAACACACAGCTCTCTCAGAATGAATATTAATATGAATATGACGGTGGATTTAGAAAAGGCAGGAAGACAAAAGTTCTGCATAGTTTGTTTAAAATCTATAGTAGGAATACTGGCAAGAAGGAACTGGAGAAGTTTCTTGAAAAAGCTTTTCACAACAAATCAAAAACCCCAAAACTGCATCATACTGATTCCTAGGGAAGTTCAAATATCTATCAGGATCTAAATACCATTGTTTGCATTCATTCCCTAAAACAGACCTCAACTGAAGCAATTTCTGAACAGTTGTAAAACCAACTGACATGCTACAAAACATGTATTTTGCATTATTGCATTACACTGTTAAATTTCTGATGGTCATGTGCTTTTGTGGAGTTTTAATTCACTAGAGTCCAGGTGTTCCAAGTCCCTTGATTGCTCCAAGTCACCATGACCAAACCATCCTTTCTTCTCATGCAAGTTCATTGTTTCCTGTGTCACTGAGCAATGAATTTCCAAACCCAGACTTCTTAAAAGAAGGCCTATCATCTTTTCAGCAGCAGCCTTTGCTCCTTTCCGTGTTAACCTGTCCTCGCCCGTTTTCATGTGTGAACACCCCATGACACTTCACGCATGAGCTGGGCAAAGAATTTCTCTCCATGGTTTCTTCATGTCCTCCATAACAGGGAACAGTTGTGAGGGGCATCAACGCCAAAAGCAATGGACTTGATGTGGAGAGATAAACTGGTTAAAACTTGAGGTTTGAGAGTCCTCAAAGTGAAAGTAACAAAGGCCCATTTACTAACTGGAAGAGGCTGAGGCTGGAAGGGTGTTACATTCTGCTGGTAGGCACCATATGAAGAGGTTTTTTTAAAATGACGGTCTACTTGTCAATATTTGATGTTCCTCCAATACAACATTTGTATCTTCAGTTACTATAACAGAATTATTGCTAAGGTTTGTTATTTTTCCTAACAGGACTATAAAGGTTCATTTGTCCTGTAAAATGACTACTTGAGTCTTAATTATTTGGTATCAGGACTTTCAAGAAAGAAAATAAAGATCAAGAAAAGAAAACTGATTAACATTTCTCTTTGACTATTATTGTATGCTAAAGAAAAATCCATAGGCACATTTTTGTTAAGCATAAAAAGAAAGATACAGTAAATCAAAACATTGATTTAAAATGTGAAATTTTGTTGAGGTTGGATAGCTGGAGAAAAGGAGGTGGGATCCACAGCTGTTGTAATTTCCTTGTGCAGCTCTGAATATCACTGTCAACACGTTGTTCCCCTTCCTGCTAAAGCTAGCAGCCACTTGTCACTTCCAACTTCCACTTGCTGCATTTATTTTAGTAAAACAATGCCCATTTTAAAATGTCATAAGAAATTATCATATTTTCTTCTGTTACTGTGTTTGTGAACAATTAATTTCACAGTCAAGACCCTGTGTACCTAGTTCAGCGTGGGAGGAATTTTTATCAGATATATAAGTTCTGGAAATTAAGGTGGTTTAGTGGAAATGCTATCTTAAATTAATTATAGCAGTGCTAGCAGGCACCATTACACTGTAATTGTTTATGAAAATTCCCAGATAGCAGTAGATTACACCAATTTTAATATGAGTTTTTATGTTATGTTCTACAAATACTCATAATTTTTAAGGGTTCAATGTGACTTACATAAGAATCAGCACAGAGGACACCAGGAGGCAGCTTGGGAGAAAGTATCAGCAGTCACTGCAGACTAATTTCGGTTCAGTGGCTTCCTGAATTCTACTGCATTTAGTCATGCTATTTAATGTTTTAATTTTTTTCTCCTCCTCTCTCCCCTGCCCCCACCAAGTGACATACCAGGAAACAATTCTATGTCTCTAAAATCCACCCGGCTACAAAGGTAATATAGCTGGCTGATTACTACTAAATGGCAACTAATTTTCTCAGAAAAATGCCAACCATTTTTGGTCGTGTAGAAACAAATGTTAAAACTAGAGTCAGCTTTCTAGCATAGAATTGAAAACTTTTTAGTTGTAAGGGATACTTAGAAATCTCTATTCCAACTCCATCTCAAAGCAGATTTAATTAGATCACGTTGTGAAGGACATTGTCCAGACAAGTTTTGAGTATTGTCAAGGATGGAGATTCCATAACCTCCCTTGGACACCTGTGCCAGCCTTTGATCATCCCCATGATGAAGGAATTTTTTCAGATCTCATTCAGATTCAGAATTTCTCTAGTTTTAGTATGTCAATATTTTATCTTGTTCTATCGGTATCCACCTCCTAGAAGGGTTTATTTCTATCTTCTCTCTGCCCTCCCATTAAGCAGCTGTAGACAGCAAAATGACCCTCCTTCTGCCCCCTCTTACTAATGCTGAATAAACTCATTTCTCCCAGTTCTTCTCATAGGATATGTCCTCTGCTTGCCTGACCACCCATATGACAATGTGAAGCCAGTCACAAACTGGACACAAATGCCACAGTGAGAGAAAGGATCACTTCCCTCAACCTGCAGGTTGCACAACCCACTATGTAGTTGACTTTCTTTGCAGCAACTGCAAACAACTGACTCACATTCAACCTGTCCACCAGGACCTCCAGGTCCTTTTCTGCAAAAGTCTGAAAAGCAGCCCTGTCCTGCTGCTTAACAGTTGCCTTCCTCAACTACGTATGGCCCACAAACTTTAGCTCACAGAATCATAGAATCACAGAATCCTAGAATGGGTAAGGTTGGAAGGGACAACAGTGGGTCATCTGGTCCAACCTCCCTGCTCAAGCAGGGTCATACCAGAGTACATTGTACAGGATTACATGCAGACAGTTCAAGAATATCTCCAGTGAGGGAGAATACACAACTTTGCTGGGTGATCTGTTCCAGAGCTCAGTGACCCACACAGTAAAGAAGTTCCTCATATTCAGTTGGAACTTCCTGTGCACCAGTTTCTGCCCATTGCCTCTTGTGCTATTGCTTGGCACCACAGAGAAGAGCCTGGATCCATCCTCTTGACGCTCTCCCTTCAGATACAGCAGCAGGCCTCCAATCAGACCTTGTGCCACTGATTACAACGCCCAGGAATCTGCCGTTCAGCCAGTTCTCACTCCACTTCACTGTACGCTCATCCAGTCCAGACTTCCTGAGTTTGCCTGTGAGGATCATAGAAAGCACAGATGATATGTATATTTTAGGAAGAGATGAATTTCAAAGTAGAAGTGCCAGTTTCTCACCATTGGCTGCAGCATTAATTTGCATAAGGACAGCTACAAAGACACATTCTGCCCCATGTACCCCCTTGTCCTGGATTTCTATTCTTTCTGTCTATAAGCAAGTGAGATTTGGCCCATTTTCTTATGTGCAAAATGATCATTTTAGCAATATACATCATGTGTAATAACATTCATATCTTGCTCAAGATTACTCTTCTTTGGACAAGCTCACTGCTTACAGTACTAAGCATAATCCCAATAACTGTACAAATGCTGAGACAATATCCATGGCAAAGTCCTTTTCCTGGGTAAAGCATATTTTCTTCCTGTGCCACTGGCACAGACTACTTCAAAACAGAAATAGAACCTGCTTGGTCCCATTAGATATTCAGTATAGAATTCTGATTGAGACGACACTTCATGGAAAAAGTCTATCTGGTCAGCCCTAACACCTCAGTCTGTTCTTGAGTTTACAAAGCTGAAGGAGTCCAGAGAAAGCAACTTCTGTAGCTCCTGATTTTACCCAGATATACATTAAAAAAATCAGCATAATCAACGTGTAGCTGGGAGAAATACCTTTACACACCTTGACTAACTTAAAACAAGAACAGGTAAAAGTTCCAGTTTTTTAAGGCCAGCCCCACAAATCTGACAACAATCCCATATAAACATCTTCACAAAAAAATATAATGCCATTTTAAATTTGAATATTCACAATAAATATCATCATGTCTCTTCAATCTTCTATATGTCTGCCAGTCTAAATTTTAATAAGTCAATGAAAATATCTCAGTGTAACTTTCTTCTTTCATTATTTCAAGAAGACTGAGGGAAATGGCTTCAGTATTTGCCAAAAACATCAGCATTTCTATTACCTCTCAGTGTAAGGTTCATCAGGCTACACTTCACAAAAAAAGCTCTTTGAAAATCTGAGATTTTTTCCCCTTTCAATGCATTAGAGTAAAAAAATGGTTTAAAGCACCACACCATTATTTTAGAGCTAAACAGTTAAATGTTTTATACAGGAACATCAAAACCATATATGCTTCAAAGACCCTACATTTTTTTAATGGCTTTCAGATAAAACAATTTATTTATGCAATTAACAACAACATGCAATTTCTAATAATTAGCCGATAATAGTTATCCACAAAGTACTTTATAGAATTGCCTTCTGAACTGCATTCATTCTGTAGGGAACCACTGAAAATTAGACTATAAAATTACCAGAAAATGTACTGCATTAACAAGAATTTTCTGTATTTTGTTTCTCCTACAGATTTATGGACTTGAATATTTGCAAACATTTGTTTTCAGGGTAAGACGTCAGGTCCCATCACTTCCCATTTATAACAAAGAAATAAATACTGCAGCAGCATTTTCTGAAAGATTAAACCAACATTATTCAGCAAAAATATGTGAGAATATATTCATATTGCTGTTTTGCAAACGGTACATTTTAAAAAACAGCTGTTAATTTGTTCTCAAATGATAATAAGTTTGGGGCATTTTCCTGGCTTTATGTCTATCGAGCTTTTTGAGTCTGCACTTCTGAGCTTTTCCTGACCAAAAGAAAGGCAGCTGGAAACAGTATTTGTGTGAAAGTTCAAATTTTCACCTGATTTGAGACTCCTGGATCTAATTCTGAAGCCCCTTGTTAATTTATGTTAAAGCCAAGAAAGCTGAGAGCAGCAGGTTTAGGTGGAACAGTTGGGTGCCCTCAGTTCAGCAAGGTTTATACAGCTCCATTTAAAACAACAAAAGCATTTATCATTTTACTAAGTAGAGGAACAAAAGAATACTACAATCTCTCTCCTCTTTTACACATAGGTTACAGAAGAATTAGGGTATTCCTACTTCTATTGACATGAGTACACTTTTGAGAAAACTGAAAGGTTTTTTTGTATGGGTATGGGTAATGGCATGAATGAGTGCTAGAAAGAAAGGGCCAGAGGGAGCTTTAATGACCTTCATAAGCCAGTATCATTAAAACACAGAAACACTTTGAAATTTACATGGAAGTATTTATTTCTATCTGGATAAACAGAATTTGTTTTCTGTGCTCTCAGATATCTACATCTCTGATACATCTGGACTTCTGGAATTTATTTCTAAGCAGGGTTTTGAGTGTTGCCTGTTGTACAACTGGGGCTACTTTAGACCAGCCACAACACAGAGGGCAAGTGACAAATAATCATCCTGCCAACATGTTTTCTTGGTATTAAAGGATATGCTAGTCCAATAACATTCAGACTTTGAAGAACATGCTTTATTTATTTATATTAGTACAAAAGAAAATATTCTTTAAGTGCTCATGCTGTTGTGTGCCTGCCAGTTCAGGAAGGTGGTGAAATATCATCCAGGCCTAGAAGGGACACCTCAGATAAAGCCAACCAAAGCAGGTTAATAATGTAAAACTGAAAGTTAAGCTTTACTTTGAAGACAAGAGGGAATAGTGATGAGCTGGTGTAGCTATTAGGACCAATTCCTGAACTGATTCCAAATAATGTGAACTTTCTCTGCCTTAGAAGTAGTGACTTCTGGCCATATGACGAATTTTCTCAGAATAGCTGATGCAGAAACTAGTAATGATTATGAACTGGGACTTTAAAGCAAAATGACAGGACTTTAAGAATCATATACATTTAATCAGAAAGACAAAGGGAAAATAAAATTAAAATATTTGAAAATAACATAGTGAAAGAAACATAAGTGTAAGAATGAGGTGATAAATGTAGAGACAAAAAATTAAATGGTATTTTATTTAGTAAAATTATATTATATAACCATACATATGTTCACCTTGTGGAATATTTATTTTTGATTTATCTTTATGTATTGACAATATTCCTGGTTGTTCTGAAAATGATCAGGACTAATGTGGTTTTAAGCAAGGGAAGTGAAAGTCAGAATATTCCGAAGAGGAAGTTCCCCCACAACTCTGGAAGTTGCCATCATTTCCTCTGACTTGAACCATATAAACATGCTTTGCATGATAACCTTCACATTCTTCCAACAACTGCTCTGTTTTCCTAATTGATATCACTTCTGGGAAAGTCACAATTTGCCTGTGAGTTCTTGGGACTCCCAGAGCCTGTGCAGATTGCTTATGAAAGTATTTCAGAGTAACTCCTCAATTTTCTAAATGTTTTTCATTTACTAAGAACAAAGAGCAATTATAATACAAAAACGTACCATTTGACTTCTCTTTAGTCTTATTTAGGCTAACAACTGACAAGCCAAGAAATTACTGAGACCAGAAATCTGTTTGTATGATATGCACTATATTTTGTTCCCAGTCAGTGAGTGCATCAATCCTGTCATCTATTGCCTGTAATCAAACAGGATAAAGCAAGTGTTCAGCCCTTTCACCTGTGTAGTAAGTCCTCCTTGTGTTTGCAACTCTAAAACACTTCTGGGTACAAATTCTCCCAATTATCTGTCATAGAAGGTGGATTTCATACTGGTTGCTTAGGGACCTAATTTAAGATCCTCACTCCTATAAAACACACCAAAAAGATGGTTAGCTCTAGGAAAGTGGGTTTCAGCACATAACCAAGGTGCCAGTAGATGCTCTTTCATACCATATATTTTTTTCACCATGTGAGCAAAAAGTTTGGGATTATAATTTAGGCATCTGAGTACTTGTCTAAATGATAAAATATAAACATTCTTGAATTATCTACACAGTCATAGTTCTATTATTGCTCTAAGTTGCGGCAGAAGCTGACACACCAAGATTTTGCATTCTCATATAGTCCAGCTGCGGCAGATGCAAATCAGCTAATTCTGTACATCTGAATGTAAGCTTCAAAACTTCCTGTGGAGCCCAAGAGTGAGGGATGAAGTCAAGGTTTGGTCCAATCTGAGTTCACAAGACGCCTCAGTATCAATTTCACATCCAAAGCTAGCTGATTTTAAAATCCCCCAAATATGGAAAACACTTAAGACCTTGTAAAAAAGCCATTGTGGTCTTTTATCCCTGCCACAAATCTATGGTATATTTTCTCTTTGACCTAAATCGTGGATAAGATTACTTGATAAAGTAGAAACAATGTAGCAGAAAAAATGGTGGCACTTTCAAGCTCTTACCTTTCTATTTGCAGACATATGTATGTGTTAGCATACAGTACTCTCTCAAGAAGACAGGAGAGGAGGTTAGCAGTGAAGCACAATACAGATCAATTTGGCTACCACTTATCTTCTCCAGAGCTGTCCCTTTTCTTACATTAAGAAATACTCAGAGAACATCTCATTTTGCCTAGACTGATAAAATAAGCCCTCAACTTTCTCAGTGACATCTTTTAAAAACATTTATTTAGTTAGTAATTCTTCCTGTTTCTAGTCTCAGATTTATGTATAAAACCACTTTGTTTTTTCTGGTTCTCCTTGAAAAAATAGCTAGGCAACTGACCCAATATAAATAGCTGGAGCAGCCAAATACACTATCCTTTTTGGCAGATATAATAAATAAATGACTGACAATTTTACTCATATGCATAATGTTTTCTTCTTCTAAAGTAGATTTCTTTTAGATTTCTCCCCCCGCATATTCATGCTGCCATGCCTTGAGCAAAAACTAAACAGTTTCCTCGTCCCATTCTAAATATCTTTCAGCAGGAAATATTTGTTGACCAAGGTAATAAATATCTTTCCTGATGGAGCTATCTCTGCCCAGTGGCATTTCTACCAGTCCAAGTTTTGCTTGGCCTTATGACAGACCAAGAAGTCAAACAAGTAGCGGATGCTGCTTATCTCTAATACTCTGTACCAAAATTTGAGACATGATATAAAGCATTCATTTCTAATTTTTAATGAATTCAACAACAGCATCTCTAATCAAACTGAGTAGAGCAGCAGTTTTTATACCAACTGATAGTGAAAGAACATATGTGGATAAAAAAATTCTCACTAAATACATGGATCTGCATTTGTTGTCTTTCCCTTGAAACAATCTTGCACTGAACTCCAATACTATTTCACCGGAATGTTACACAGTGTGATACAAGATGCCTTACCTGCTTCTGGATTAGTAAACATATTGCATAATGATGAAAAAGGGTAGATATTTTCTCTTGGTCCTAATTTCCATTTGTTAAAAATCTTTTCTTGGTTCCCAAACCAGATACTCTTTCACCATAATACAATGGTGGAGAATCCAAAAATCTTCACTCTTGTCATGCAACTTTCGTATGAATAACTGCGATTGATAACTGTAATCGATTCCTAAGAATTAATCTGCTCTGACTGTAATTACTACAATTCCTTACTCCTAGGTCTCCTGAAACCAAAAGTAAGGTAGAAAGCAATACTGTTTCTTTCAAAACTCACATACTCTTGAAAACCAAATTCTCTGCTCAAATAGCCAGCATTAGGCAGAATGCTTTAAATTAAAACTGTTGCTCATAATCAGAAAATTGCACGTCATGAGTTTTTGGAGGTTCAGGACTAACTTATGCTCCAATCCTTTTAAGCAGACACATACAAATTTGACTTCATGAAGATGACACCTCCAGCCCTAGTTGATGATAACATACTCTGAAATTTGAGCCTGGATTACCAAATGTGAGGTTCAGCAGTGAAAAAGTAATTGTACAAATCAATCTCTTGTGCAATAGCTCTACTTTGTGAAGCAGCGTCTTTAGTATATCTGTTGAAGAAATGACATGAATATGCTAAAGAATAATTGATGATCTTAACCATTGCGTGATTTGCTACTATAAAATGAAAACCTTTCCAGTTTATGTAAAATAAATAAATGACATCCAGAGCTTTAACAGTAAGTACAGTTCATTATGATAAAATTCAAATCAACAATATATGATTTATGGGTTACTAATTGAGATTGCAATTAAAAAAGAGATGTAAATAGTTGGAAAGTAGTAGAAGTTGAGCTATAAATAAAATTAAAGTCTTCTTAATTAAGCATTTTCTTTTACTATAAATATAAAACTGAAAGTTCCCTTCTATCATCTCCCGTAAAGACAAGCAAACTTTGTCTGAGCCCTGCTCCAGTTAAATGATAAAAATCTTGGACAAAACTGAATGATCAGATTAGTCTTTGGGTGTTTTGCTTATGGAAACCTTGGGCAGGGAAGGAATATCGTGCCACACGAAAAGAGTGTGAAAGAGCTGGGAGTGTTTAGACCAAAGAAGGGATCTTATAAATGTCTGTAAATTCCTGATGGGGAAGAGGAGTGAAGAAGACAGAGGCAGCCTCTTATCAGTGCTGCCTACTGAAAGGGCCAGGGGTGGTGGGCAGAAGCTGAAATATATGAAATTCCACTTGAACATATGGGGGAGGTTTTTTTTAAGTTGTTGTTGTTGTTATTGTTGTTGTTGTTGTTGTTGTTGTGGTTGTGGTTGTCGTTGTGAGAGTGTCAAGCATTGGATCAAGGTACCCAGAGATGCTGTGGAAATATCCTTGGATATATTCAACACCTGACTGGACAAGACTCTGAGTAACCAGCTCTAACAGACCCTGCTTTGAGGTTTGGACTGCACCATGTCTAGAGGCCCCTTCCCACATCAATTATTCTATGGTTAGTTATGCTAAGCTAGATATGGTCTTAAATGTATCTTGCTCCTTTTTCATAAGAGATACGCTTATGCATTTTTCTATCATTTTCAACTACATGCTTTTTACTCTGTCCTCAGGTACAGTTATCTTTGGTAGGACTGTATTTCAGTTTTCCATTAGGCTTGCTTCTGTTTAGAATTTTCTTCAAGTTTCTTTTTTGCTTCCTTCCAACTTTCTTTACCTGCATTTGAAAGTCTAGTATACAGTCCTTTTCATTACATTCCTGATTGTTTGTTTTTGCTGTTTTAAATGCTTTCATCTAAATTGTATCTTTCTTTTCATTTTCATCTGTTTGAAACTGATAGCTCTGACCTTGGGTAAACTCACTGCTTGTTAGAAATATCATATTTTATCACAGTTTTTCTTTTTTATCTCCTCTGTAACTTTTCTCCTTTCCTGCCTTACTCTAATAGATCACTGTTTTTCTTCTGCTTACTTTTTAATTCATGTCCCTTCAGTTCTCTCCAGTGCATGATTGCAGTCTAAGGAAAATAATTCATGAAACATCAAGGAAAAACTTTTTTTTTAAGTCTGTATTTGAGGTACTTAGAATAAACACTCATAAGAAGATGTAACTTGCAGTTATCCAAATCTCTCTGAGAAAGGGCAGACTTTTTTACTGCTTAATAAATTACTCTATTTCTACCACAGTTTTCAAGACAGGAAACTGCTAGACTAAAGTCAAGATACAAACCCACCAATGTCCATTTCAACAAGCTTCCCTACAACTGTGTAGATGAAGACTACTATGGAGAGGAAGCTTCCTGGCCACCATGAAGTATTAGAAGATAGAGTTTTCTTTCAAGTAACTCCTAAATTAATGATATTAGTCTTTAGACACTAATAGAAATAATTATTTCTTGTAATAAAATAATAAACATTATTTCTTTTCCATCTTGTTTACAAAATTATCAAGTTTTTCAACCAAAAAAATCACTTATATCAATATAAAAGATAAAAAAGACTTAAAGTACACACTTCCCAAACTGTGATGAAGAACTTGCCAGACTGGTCACACTCTTAGAGCAATATATCTTCCTATTCTTTTCAGATTTATTGTTCTAAATTACATGGTTATTTGGACCTGAAGTCCAGATGCAACCACTGCTGGAATGCTATGCCCTAGTGGGAATGCTCATGAAGTCAGTGTGGATCATGCAAGTCTATTTTTGAATCAGTTCTCATTTACTGACACAAAGCTGCAGAAAATGAGTTTACTCATCATTTTTCCAAATAACTAAAATTATAGAAGATATTGAAAACTTAGTCCTTGCTGGTGCCTTCAGATACACATCATCTAGTAGCATATTTTTAAATATGCACCAAGATGAGCACTATGAGTCAAAGATAGAAATCTGTCCCTTACTCTTCCTGGACTGTTTATTACTGTCTTTGTTGGATTTAATGAAAAAGCCATTAAATAATGCTGTAAGTGCAATTATTTCCTTGTTCTGCTCATCTTTGAAGTTAGGAAAATTTGTTAGGCGGCTTTGTTCTTTATCTTCTGCCACAGCTGCTTTTGTTTATGCCTGGTAATGTCACTGTGTGCTTAAGTGTCTAGCACTCTTAGGCCTGACAGAAATGTGGAAGAAGCAGAAATGCAATGTAATATGCTACTGTTACTTTAACAGCTGCACTTGATGTTTCTTTTAGAAATGGATACTCACCTTTATATAAAGACAAGGGAAGATCTCTGACTTTCTTCCTTGCAAAAACATTTGGAGTTAAAGAAGAAAACAGAAAATGCAGCATTTCATGAAAGACAAGCAAAAAAACTGCATACAACCGACAACACCCTTATAAGAAACCACAATGTCCTCTGTAAGAAATAGATACTTAAAGCTCTAATCATTATCCTGATGGCACACTAATACACGCCATAGAAATGGAGTTCAAATAGGGTCACTTGGATGGCTGACATCATATCCACAGGACTGCAAAACGAGATTCAAGAATATATAGGTGAGTTATCAGTGTGGTCACTAAGAGCTCATTGATGTAATATCACCCAGCCTCTGCCCCAGTCACCTACTCTGAATACGAAAATTGGACAAAGTGTAATTCAGTCTTGTTGACTGTCAGATTTAATAAGATTAGGTTGCATTCAGCAAAATTGAAAATTCCTCACTGCAAGAAAAAAAATTCCCTTTTTTCAGGGCATTGAACACTATACCTGAAAAGAAATGTATTTGTGCATATATTACCTAGAGGTATTCAACTGAGACTCTACTAGAAAGAAAACTGGAAGATCTCAGAAACACAACTTGTAGAAACACATGATGGACCACCCAGCATTCTTCATGATCCTTTCATCATCCCTTCTGAGTTTCTTCATCCCAGCAGGATAGGCAATACTTTTAGGAAAGTAGAAAGTAGAGGACAATCGTGGCTTTCCATCAGTATGGAATTAGCCTCTTTGAGGCAGGAAAATTAGTCAACTAAGAATGGAATGTAGGAAAACTGCAAAAATTTAATGTGTCATAAAACTATTTAGTACAGATTTGAGTTCCATTTTCCACATTTCAGGGAATTAGTCAGGGTTAAGAAATATGAAATAAACCAGTCGTTTAATGAAAAATGCTCTCTCACTAGTGATTTGTTCTTTCTGTCCTTATCAATTGCCTATGGGAGTTTATTTTAGTACATAATGGATGTTTGATTTCTTTCACTTGAAATAACAAGTATTTCATCTGCAATTCTCACTGTGCACACCTTTGAAAAGATTACATTTTCAATGGTATTAATATACTATGAATTATTATACTTTCAACATTTAAGGAGACAGATCAGGAGTTAGGCTCCTAAATACATTTGTAGAACATGCCCATATTTATTAAAATAAACCAAAGAAAATTTATTGATAAAGCAGTACTGGTAGTGATAACAATGCTGATGGTAGCAACAACAACAACAATAATAATATAGTTGATGTCAAAAAAAAGTGTAGACATTATTTCCCGCCACATGAAGAAACAAAATTGCATTACAAAATATGGTTGTTCATTTAGATTTTTAAAAAAATATCATTTAATAAAAGCTGCCAAA
Organism: Corvus cornix cornix; assembly: GCF_000738735.6. Taxonomy (NCBI): domain Eukaryota; kingdom Metazoa; phylum Chordata; class Aves; order Passeriformes; family Corvidae; genus Corvus; species Corvus cornix. Next base: position 20,210,835 of record NC_046333.1, on the reverse strand, counting down.
AAAAAAATTAAATAGTAAAGCAAAAGATCACTCTTAGTGGTACATCTAATAGTTGCTTATTAAATATTTTTTCTGATGACCATTTTACTGCACAGTTAGTCAGCTCCCAACATAGAAATCTTTGCTGGTGAAGATTGCAACTTTCTGTTACTATTGGTACAATATTAAGGGATCGCTGTTAAAGTGACATTTAAGCCCATTGTTTATTCATGAGTTGTAAATGTTCAGCTTGGATGAAAAAATACATCAAGCATCTGAAAATAAATCCCAGGGTTTTCTGGAGGAAGAGATATGACTTCTGAAACTATCCAGTTTGATTTTGGGACATTCATGATGCAATACCAAGTACTCTGTGTCAGATTATATTTCTGCTTTTTAAAAGTATCTTTATATTCTCTCTTCCTCAGGAAAAAAAAATCATTTTTTAAATTTCATTTTCCTATCTAAAATTAAACTGCCACAATATAACACTAAAAATGTATAAAACAACAACAAGAACAAAAAAGTTTGCGTCATATTACATCTTCTATCACATACAAAATCTTGGTGTAAAAGAGAAGCATAAACACTCATATCTATCAGTTATACATGCTTGCTCTCACAGAAGAAAAGAAATCGTATAGATATGCACATCTCAGAAAAGCAAATCTGTCCTTTCACAAGCCTAGAATAATGTATCAGATAGAACTAAAATGGTTTTATATTACCATATTTTCCTATGGCTACTCAGATAACCCACACCTCTTTTTGAAAATAAATTCTCATACAAACCACACCTCAGATAACCTACAACTGTCTCCTCTTTTCCCCCCAAGGCATCTATGTATCTTGCAAATTCCCCTGGAGGTTTCCTCTTGTGGTGGAAAGGAAACAGGGAAAGAACAGAGGTAAAGAAGATGATAGGCTTAAAAGGAAAAAGAAAAAATTTGTGGTGAATTGGAGGCTTAGGGTGGACTAGGAAACAAGGAACTCTGAAAACAGTTTTCTGTAATATTACTAGCACTTACAGACAACCCTAATTCCAAAAATGACAAAGGGACTTTATTTTATTATTTTTAACAGCTTATTTGGGTTCTAGCACTTGAAACCAAAGAACTTGTTTTCCAGATACACTGCATGTAAAACTTCAGTCACACTTTTAAATTTGAAGGCGAAACAGACCATCTAAGTACACCATCATATTTCCTAAGGCAAAAATCAAATAAAAGTTCTGTCATAAATAGTCAAAAAAAATATTAAAGCCAAACACTGAAAGAAGATACCATTGCTTTCTGTTGGTTGTGGAGCTCACAGATATTAAGTAGACCATCCATTAACACCAATTTCTTCACAGTGTAGAGCATGAGCAAGGTCCAGTTCTGTGACAACATGTACTGATGGAGGCAGATTTTCTTACCAAGCAAAATTGCTTACACTTGGAAAATGTGGAGATGTGGAGAAGAGAAAATGAGAAAGAGTGGAAAGAGAGAAAGAGAGAGCAAGGAAGAGAAGAAAAGAAGGAAGAGAGGATGAGAGGAAGCAAGGAAGGGAAGAAGGAGGAAGAAAAAGAAAGAGGGAAAAGGAAAAGGAAAAGGAAAAGAGAAAAAGAAAAGAAAAAGAAAAAGAAAAAGAAGAAAAAGAAAAAAAAGAAAAAGAAAAAGAAAAAAAGAAAAAGAAAGAAAGAAAGAGAAAGAAAGAAGGGAGAGGAGGGGAGGGAGGGGAGGGGAGGGGAGGGAGGAAGGAGGAGGAAGGAAGGAAGGAAGGAAGGAAGGAAGGAAGGAAGGAAGGAAGGAAGGAAGGAAGGAAGGAAGGAAGGAAGGAAGGAAGGAAGGAAGGAAGGAAGGAAGGAAGGAAGCAAAGTTAGTTCAATGAAACTAGCAAGGCATGCAATAAAACCAAGACACCTGGTGATATTCTTCCCCATGACATTTTCTCTACCCCTATGCATCCCCCCATCATGTTTTCATATTATCACTAGGCTTCAAGCAAACTGGGGCAGGGCCAAATAAGCTTTCAGTTTATACTATCCTTGTAAACATATATAATAATAAAACCTAAAAGCAACAACAAATGTTAAACATACTAAACCATAAGAAAACTAGCCTGCAGCTTCTACTCAAAGCTCTGAAAAGTAGTGGGCACATCTTAAGTCTCTCCAAACCAACTGAAGGTATTCATTATGTGGTTGAAGCCAACCATTGTTTCTGCACCGCCTGTGTCTAAATGCCACTACTTTATGGCATTACTGGTAAGCAAATGGTTACTGTGCGAGACACACAATTTTTATCTTCCAGACACTAAACTGAATGATGCACCCTTCTATGCCAATCCAGATCAGTTCTAAACCCAGGAAAAGCAATGAGCTGATTTTTGCAGGAGGGCTGAGTTTGGCCTTTTCTTTCCTTTCCAGTTCAAAATAGAAGGTGGCATGGCTTTTCTGGTGCAGTGCTGGCTTCTGTCTTGTTGCTAGCCTACTATAATTTCAGGTACAGTAGAAATGCTTGTCTCAGACTTGAAAAATGTGTCAATAATCTCAATTATTTTAGTGGATTCCAGAGTTGGATCTCTAACATCTACAACATTTAGAATGGAGCAGAGGAATCTAAGTGGTTCAAATGATACCAAGGCTAATGCAGTGATTTCAGTTATGCACAGAAGAGTGACCAAAGTTGCTTGTAGTCACTCAAAACCTCTCCTATGTGCTCAGTTTACAACCATGCTGTCAGAGTGTTACTTCAGTATGAATTTCCACATTTTCATATTGTCACAAACAGTAAAGCTTCCAGATATCAAACCAGGTCTCCTTTTCCAGCTGTGCAAATCCATCAGGTACACTTGGGCAACTTAAATTGCATTTAATGGCAATGTAATGTAAACAATTCTATTTTCAATGAACAACAAACAAACAAACAAGCAAGTAAAGCTCCACACCAAACCCAGTATCTCTTAGGCACACTGGCTATGTGTGGGTTAAATATTTTCCTTACAGATGCCAGAAGAGATTACTAAATACATGAGGAATTGAAAGATTTCACTTTGATATTACATATATCACTGGCTTGCTACAGCAAATAACCAAATGAAATTAAAGGACATTGGTTTTACAATATAATGCTGGATTTAATTCTCAATATGAGTATACAGCTTATTGCGTTATGTAGTATTTCTTCAGTATAACTGCTGAAGAATCTTCAGCCAAGGTTAACACTTCTGTACACTTCATGGTACAAGAGAGCTTATTTCCAAGATAATTAGAAGCCATGCATTATCCACTTAGCAACCAGCAACACATTTTTAATTATTATTTTGTAGTGCTGCCTTCATTGTGACAGAAAATGTTACTTTTTCTATAATAATGCAAAGGTTTGGGCTGTGTGTGTAGGAAACTTCCATTATTCTATATATTCATAATTCACTGAAGAGCACAACTGTCTTTGAACTCACTATTTGAATTTTTTAATTCAAGAGTGTTTCTATGTGGATATGAGAATGACAGAAGACTTTGATTTCACTGTATTGTCTTGGGAATGCACCTTCAAAAAGTGTGGGTTTTCTTGCCTTGTGGTATCAATAACCCTGAATTAGGCATCTAAGAATTGAACCAAAATTCTTCCCAGGCAGGAATTAGTAACTTTTGAGTTCCCTACACAGGATGAGTACTCTGAATTATGACACTAAATACATTGTATATGTGAAGGGTAAACAGGAGAGGGATGGATAAATACAATAACAGTAACTAACAGATTTCAGAAATGGCTAATAACTTGACCAGTAAAAGCTTTAATGATGAAAAAATTGGTCAAATGCTGACCAAGAAGCCATGAAACTCCACATTTCAAATTGGCACATCTTCCAAGCTAACTCTTGGATGTAGCTCTAGGACTGACACCTACAAAGTGACTTGGCTACTCCAAGACTCCATGTCTCAATGACTGAGGGGATACCACAACTGTAAGTTAAAATCACTTGACTGTACTTGCATCTCTGCTAATGGATATTTCTTCAAAGTGTTCTTAAGCAAGTAAAGCTCTGAGAATTATTATCGAAGAGACAAATTCACAGTGAAATTCAAAAAAGGCAGGGTGAAGAAGAAGGAACTGTCACAGACAGCAAGTAGTAAGTTCTGGGAAGAAGAATGTGACTTGGCACACTGTCACTTTAGTCAGTACTTCCCTCCTTCTGAGTTTCCTAGCTATTGTTTTCTCAGTAGGCAGAAAACCAAAACAGCAAAGCAGGCCCTGATTGTCCTGCTTTGCTCTGCACTGGGGCAGCCTCACTTCAGGTGTTGGGCGCAGTTTTGGGTGCCACAAAATAAAAAAGACTTTAAACTATTTGAGAGTGTCCAAAGGAGACCAATAAAGATGGTGAAGAGATGAGGGGAAGCCGTGTGAGGAGCAGTTGAGATCACTTGGTCTGTTCAGCCTGGAGGAGATTGAGAGAAGACCTCATTGCAGTCTGCAACTTCCTTGTGAGGGGAAAAGGAGGGGCAGGCACTGATCTCTTCTCTGTGGTGATCAGTGACAGGACCCGAGGGAATGGCCTGAAGTTGAGTCTGGGGAGGTTTAGGTTGGATATCAGGAAAAGAATTTTCACCCAGAGGGTGGTTGGGTACTGGAACAGGCTCCCCAGGGCAGTGGTCAGAGCACTAAGCCCGAGAGAATTCAAGGAGCATTTGGACGACGTTCTCAGGCACATGGAGTGACTCTTTGGGATGTCCCGTGCAGGGCCAGGAGCTGGATTTGATAATCCTAGTGTGTCCTTTCAACCTCAGCATATTCTATGATTTCTTTCCAAAACTGAGTAGGAATAATTTTCTTCTTTTAAACTAATTGTATTGTAAAACACATAATAGAAAATAGAACAAATGTCCACCATTGTGTGAGGAAAAATAACGTGGGCCTGCCACATTCTACACTCATGAGAATTTATCAAAGGTATCCTTAAGAGATCAAGATAAACATTTTGTACATAATCTCATAGCACTGAATCTTACATGTTAGTTCCTTTCTATCCATGTATGAAGAGTTTTTTGATGTACACAAAGACTGCTGACAGTTTTCTGTCTGCTCCTTTTTCCTTGGGATGAAACAATCTGAAAGATTTCTATATTTTCTCAAAGTACAAAGTTCCTGGAAATTGAGACAATCTTGTTGCAAACTGGTTCGTCTAATCTGGGTTTTCCTAGTCTGTGCATGTCTTCTGTGCATCACTCAAAACTACACATGATATCTACCAAAGCTGTTTTTTTCCAGTTCTAAGAAGGGTGAAGGGACTACTCCACATCACATTTTTTAGAAGGCAGCATTATATTTGTTTTTCTGGAACTATATGACATTGATGATTTAGATTTGCTTTCTTATCTTCATCTAATCCCTCAGACTCTTTTCCAAATCTACTAATTAAACAGTCCTCCTCCATTCTGTCATTTCTGCTGCAGATTATCCCAAAATGCATTCTTTTCCTTGTGCCCCTCTTCAACTGCATCCTGTTTCTTTTCCCGTCACCCACTTGGAAAAACCGATTTTGAATTCTAAAGCTATTCTCCAATGCACTTAAAAATGTCTAGGAAATTGATTTCAATTTCATAATCAACAAGTACTTTCCATGGCAGTAGTCATTACAGAGGCACTGATTAATACATGAAGGACAGTAACACTGGTGATGCTATAGGCAGACAAAATACAGTATTACAAGTCCATCACAAGGAGAGGAAGTCCTGTTCCACACAAATGGAAGCTGGGATTAATGTCTAGGCAACTGTCAGAGTGAAACACTTATGAGCAGGTCTCCATTCAGACCCTTCACCACTTGGCTTTGAAAATCTATGTGTCTACTCTCCCCTCTCAGTCCTGACCACAACATATCTTTTTACTTAAGTATGTTTCCTTGTACTTTGATGTCTGTATCTTGCAGTTATACTTCCTACAGATGTCAGTCATCTTGAGGGGAAAAAAAAAAGCAGGAGTATCTAGTTTAATTCTGAGCAGATAGTCAATTTATTTGACCAGATATTCTGCACACTATTAATTATGGTACTGTTGTGTGCAAATCCATGTTATTAACTATTCATTATTTCTAACAAGCTTCATATTTCAATATAACTCATCAACTGAACAATAAGAACTTGTTTACTTTAAGCTACAGCACAACCGTTTATATAAATATATATAAACATTAGGAGTCATTAATAGAATAAGAGTTTCTAAACCACATGAAAATAAATATTAGCTGTTTCATGAAGGTATCATCTGATGTGGAAGAAGTGATAACTTTGTAAGGCTATGTACTAAGATTCCTTTAATTTTTAAATAACATGGTCAAATTATTTCCTGACCCTAACAAAGTCTATAGAGCTAACCCGATATACCTGAATGTGGCAAAATTTGACTCCATTTGATGAAATAATTTATGTAAATACAGATTGTACAGTGCTAGTCCAATATCATCATGGTAAATGCTTCACTTGCACTTTTTATAGTCAGAATAAATTAACACTCTTAAACAGTAATGCAGGTATTCATATGCCAAATATACAACGTAAACTAACATTGGTTTGAACAAAGTGCAGTGTCTGCCCCAGCTGTAAGTTTCCCTTTTCTGATAAGTTCTGAAAATAAATACCAGAAAATAAGCAGGATTTTACTGTGACTGATAATGTATTTTTCTGGATGCACTGCTAAACATAGCAATTGGAGTTAATAGGTAACTCATACTCATCCCCTCTAGTGCTAATTATCAATGGAGGAAAGAAAATAACTAATTTAGGCTAGTGTATTCATCTTACTAACCGTTACTAGTAGAACAAAGATGCCTAATTCAAAGAATTTCATGAAATAGCTGATGCCACCCTCACATCCATGTTCCCTAAATACAATGATAAAGAAATAACGCATACATGAATATGAACATCAAATATGTAACATTATGTAAATAATAATATTGGAATGATAGATGTTGATTGCCTGATCCCACACCATAGCAGTAGCAGTGCTTTGGATGCTATAGGAACAAAATGTTGCAAGTAAATGACTGAATCAGTTGCAATAGGATAGATTTTAAGGTGAGACCTGGATGTAAGATATTAATTAAGATAAGGCCCCAAGTACCAGCTGAGATTCTTGTTTTGCCCACAGAACAAAATGTAAGCAATCCAAAGCCTTGTTCTATGACCTCTGCATACAGGTTACACAGTAATTACACCCTTACCTAAGTATGAACTTAGCAGTTACAAATATCCTAGTAATTCTGCAATTATTTTAAAGGAGGGAATCCTCAACAAACTTAGGACTTTCAAGCAGGTGCTTAAACTGCATGCTAAATCAGTTTCTAAGAAAAAGAGATATCCTTCATATCTCAGTATTTCTGCATCACATTGCAGAGAAGCTGATAAGACTGAATAACAAACAGAAATAAGAGTGTTCTGCAACTGGTATTAATTTATTCAGGCTAATCAGGTGTGCTCTTCCCTCAGCTGAATTTTGTCTTGGGGATATCTTGATGGAGTTACGTGAAGCAATGAAGCCGCCCAACCTCAATAATCTTATATAGGCTAATAAAATCTTTTCTACAGAAAAGCAGGATTTAGATTCATGGGGAAGGGTTGAAATGGAAAATGGGAGAGGGGATCAATATCACCATTCCAAATGTTAGGAACAGGTAAAAAATCTCTTCATGATCTCTGGCATGACATCTTTTGAAATACATCTTATTTTATAAATAGCCTACTTAATTCAGTTCAGCTTCTTTTCAGTTTTGTGCATGTTTCTTTTCTCACCAGAAACATAGGGTCTAGGTCATTTGCCATAGCTATCAACTCTATTACTTAGAAAATTTACATAGCTACCTCTCAAAATCCGTTTGATTTCTCTATCTCACTAACCTTGATGAAAATGTTTCTTGTCTTATGATTAGAATCTCCTTTCTTATTTCTGGACTGTATTACCTTATAGGCATTCTATATCCCAGACCTTTTCTGTGACATGATTGTATTTTTGGTTAGATAAATCTCTTCCCTTTTTTTTTAAGTTGACTGACACAAAGTATTTATAGATGAATGTATCTTTTCAACCTCCTTATTACTAGGTGGAGTATCTTTTCGTTTTTGCAGGTTTTGCTTCTCATGATAATGGCTTACCTCCACTGTTTCACTTTTGATTGTTTGTCCTGAACATGAACCATTACAGTTTTAAGCATTATTCCAGATGAGGTTGTGTCCCATCTTTGTTGCACGATGTTACCAGTTCTTCAACTCAAATGGATAAATGTTCACACGTGTTTTAAAGTCATACTTCTCTTTTTTGCAACCACATTATGATAAACTTATATCAAGAACAGCTGAAAAATTTTAATTCAGCATTTCTGAAAATTACCTGATTGTCAATATTAAATTCCTGCCCTCTCAGATTTTTCTGTATAATCTTCTTTGAGGGTGACAGCATTTTCCTCTCTGCATTCATTTCCAAGATCAGTCCTTGCTGGTACCATGGAATCCCTTCTTTTCAAAGTTGTCTGTTTAGGACAACTTCTAGTAAGCCTTCCTGTAACCAGATCCTTATCTATTTCACATGTCTTGCATTTTCCACCTTCTCCACCTTGTTATTTCCCACATAGTTCTCCTCTTTGTTTTTTTTTTGTCTTTTGACATCTACAAAGGTTTACTAGGTTCATATCTGTAAAATATGATTTGTTTTAGCAAAAAGCTTGAGAAAATCTGTCTTTCATGAATCAATGTTTTATTTTATTCTGTTCTGATTTCTTTTAAAATCCATAGTTTAATTCAGGATTCCTTAAAATTTCCTTAACTCATATACATTCTGACAGCAAGAATTTCAAAACTTGCATTACAAATCTCTCCTCCAGCCAAAGGCTGACATAAAAAAGAACCTAGATGAATATCATTCTCCTTTAAACCTTTCCCCAATTTTTTTACCTGTGAAACATAATTGATCTTACTTACATCATGAATTCTTTCTTTTTTTGTTGCAAGACACACCATGATGTTTTTGACGTGCAGAATTTGTATCTTTTCTGAACAAAGAATGCCCTTGCATATTCCTGCTATGTACCAGCTATGTACGTTAATTCATTATGCTTACATTACTTGTATTATAACATTTCAGGTTTTGAACAATTTCTCTGTAGTGGTTCCTTTTTCCTCTCTATCTATTTTCTTTTTTTTTTCCCAGTACCCTAGAAACATCAGTCTGATGTACTGAAAAATGAAATATTGCTTTGTCAAAATAACAATAAAAAAAAGAAGACATAATTTGGAAGTAAATTCAGATCAACACATATCACTTCTTACTGTAGCCTTCATCTAAGATGGAAAACAATGAGCTTCTGCAATCAGCATCAGATGAGTATTTTTGGCAGATTCAGACTAATCTGTCATACCAAGCTTCCCAGTCAGGCTTAGAATTTATCAACATTTTCTTTTCCTCCTCCAAGAAATTCTTGGCAGAAGCAAGCCCCAAACCTGTTGCTATGACTCAGTGCTGATCCATAACTCTGAAAGGTTTCCCATGACAGTTTCCCAATAAAAATATGTCAAAGCTTGGCTGTATTGTCCATAAAGTATGGTCAGAAATTATAGCAAAAGAAAATGTACTACTTTCTAAAGAAAAAAAACATTTTAATATATTTACTACTTATAATACTTGAATGATATCTTGATAAGAGAGAACATTTTATTTAAAATTAAAAGCCATTATTATTGTTATTATTATTGTTGTTGTTGTTATCTTCCTCTAATTTGATACTGCTAATTGTTACAGAAGCTATGAACACACACATATGCAAAAGTTTTGTCTGTTATTCTCATTGTTTTTTGTTTGAACTTTATAATGATGTTTGGAGACAGAATCACCTCAGAACAGTCATATTTCACAAATGTATTCCAATTTTCATTGGTAGATGAAATCTCTTTTCTTTCTATTATTAAAAATTTTAAAGTGATAAGAAAGTCTGGCCATGGTCGAGCTTTCTAATCTACAGCAATAATCACAATCATTAGTATCTAGTGCTTCATAAACATCCCTTTAAGATACTATTTGATATACCATATTGTCTTCTGGGAAACAATCGGGATACTCCTGCTTCAAAAGCAGCTAAATGTATTACAATAAATTTGCTTTCTCTGGGATGCTAAATTGGAAACCTATGAGATGTTGAATAAGAAAACTGATACCACTGCTTATCTGTCCAAAAGCTAGTGGTGTTAGGAAGCCCAGTAATTGAAAAATGGATAGCACTGATATTTGAACCTTTTTATATAACCTTTGAAGTGTAAGCCTTTTGGGGAATAAATTGCTTTTTGTAACAAGAACAATGTCAGATCCCATATTTAGAAACCATGCACTTAATTCATTTTCAGACAGAGAAACTCATGTTGTCTTGTTGGGAAAAACATTGTAAAATGGATTAAGCTTCACCCTGGAGAGATGATAACCTAATATAAATAACTGCAGGCTGATCTTTATTAGTTACTGAACAAATATTGCCAAATAGGACAGGCGACCTTCAATGATGATTGATCTAGGATAAGTCATCAACAGCCTTGTCTCCAGAGAGTAACTTTGGGGCATTTTGGAATTGTACTGCACTTCTTATTTCAGGGTTGGCACTAACACTGAGTAAGAATAAGTACATCTTTAATGGCGAGGTCTAAAGCTAATCTGGTGGCAGAGTAATGACAACTTATTCTAGGGTGGGCAACTGCTGAGTATCTGCTAGAACTAATCAAACAGGATTGGGTCTTCGTTGGAGAGCTGAATCAGCTGCAGCTTCCCATGTACACAGGAGACAGCCTAAACCCTGCTTTTTAGAATCACTGTGAGTATGAAAGGTATTTTTTTTAAACATGACATTAGATGAATGAAGAATTATCTTTATTTAGATATTTACATACCCCAGTGCACTAGAACTAGCATCCCATCAGTTGATTCATTCTGCAGTTATTCTTTCCTAAGATTTTTTTATATTCTTTGCTCAGATTTTCCTAAAAGTAAAGGAAGTAAAATTTCCTGGTTTTGAAAGTCAAAAAACCTCAGAACATAACTGTAGCTGTCTTCATCTGGAAAGCTATTGCATTCCAGTGAGGATCAGTAAGATGTCACATTTAGAAACAGTCTTTAATTATATTTGCTGTATTGCTGTAATTATAAACTTATAAATCGTATTGATTCTATGAAGAAGTAACACAAGACTATGTGAGAACTCTTACTAAAGTGCTATACTGATTGTGCATGGAGATGAATGAAAAAGTAAAATAGTAAACATCTAACAGTGGAACTCTGGAGCCCATAGCATATGCTAATATACAAAGATTCATACCAAAACAACAAATCTTGAGCTTTAGCTACACAAAGACAGAAGGTACTGGGGTTTTAGTATTATCACACACAAGTACTTGCATATTTGCACAAATAAACTATGCGCAACTTATCCATACAAAAGATGTTTTGAAACCTGAGGATTCCTGGTCAGCTGATGCATTATTATACAACCTTCAATAGACTGTGGTTTTCTATACATCAAGGATCTATTTAAAGGCAGAGAGTTTTGTTCTTAGGAATCTTTGCTTATGTGAGTGCAACTTGATAGTTGGAAGAAGGATAAATTATAATTATTAGCTCTAATTATAAAGTGTCTCTCTACAAAAGTAACACACCCCTGTACTATTGAAGTCCTCTTTGCTTGCACAGCACTTGGCCTGTTCATGGTTTTGGGGAGCTGGAGAGTAGCAGAAGCAAATTTATTTTCCAGAAAGTAGTACGGTACTGATCTTGGAGCCTTTGTGCCACCTTCTCTTCTAATTTGAATACTTTGATTTTGTTTCAGTGAGTAAAGACCAATTTCAGTTCCTTCTGGCACCAATACTTACAGGCTTATTTCTTCTCATCAATTATCCTATTATTTGGTTTGTACCTTGCTCAGGTGATAAAACTTTTTGCCTGTGATCTTTTTTCTCCTTTGTAATACAACATTTTTTCCTTTTAGGTTTTAAAAGTGACAGAACAAGACTTTAATTGTTGCTGTTTTAAAAAATCTAATTCTTCATCCTCTGATATAAAATATTTGTAAGAACCTCTAGTAATGTTTCTCTTGTGTAATGTATGAATTATCTTTTGAAAATCTAACAATAGAAAGACAGGATTATTAATCTGTTGGTAATAAACAAAAATATATCCAGTAGAAGTTATTACTTTTAATGTTAACACAAGCCAAAACCCCCCAAGAATTAGGAATTCTGAATTAAATAGCTTAATAATATATCCTCTGGTGCCAAATTCATGCCTGGTGTTATTTCACCGATTAATTTATCAACTTTTGCAAAGTAGCTATGACTGAAACTATTTCCTAAGTTAAAGAAGCAGTTTGGCAGCATTTGAATATGTTTCTGGTATTTTTCCCTTGCAAGAGACTTTTAAAATCTCCAAACACTTTTGTGTAATTTCTCCTGCATCCAGTATTTTATCAACATCTTCCTTTACAAATATTCAGCCCACTGATTTTGATTAGTATCCTTTTTTGCTCTATATTCCATGTTGTCTTTTGTGTACTAGTATCATCAATGCTCTTCTACATTCTCTTCATGCTTTAGACATGGGTGTGCCATACAAATCTCTCACTGTGTTTGCTTGCTTCTTCAAGAACTGTTATTGTGAAGTTAGTGAAAAAGGTCAGGGTGATTATTTAGTGGGAAAAATCGAATCTGCTGGAGCTTTATTGCTTTCCTCTAAGAAATCTGACTTATTTATGACATAAGGTATTTTAGGGCACCTGATAGGACTTACTTCTTTTTTTATGATACTCCTGCCTTTGTGTAAAATTGTGCTATAAATGATATTGACAGCGTCATACAGTACTACTGTATTGTTTTTAAGTTGCATTGTTTCAGCAATTTATAGTCAAACAAACCAAAGTCGTGACTGTCTGCCCTACTTGCAAAGTTGCAGGGACTTGTCTTAAATTTTTCAATATATGTTAGAGAAACTTTCAGCAGAGAAAAGTTTAGCATAGCTCAAGGCAAGATGGACTTTTTCTTCTGGCTTGAAACCACAATTCTTAAAATACATGTAACATGGACAGATGTATAACTGTGTAGGGATAATCTTATGATTGGGATATTAATGGGCTTAGTAGAGAAACCCATTGGCAACATTACACCAAAGAGTTGCCTGACAAGTGCAATAAAGTAGACACACTTCTGAAAAAGGAGAAATGAGAACATCTGAATTGTCCATAACATAAGATATATTAGATAAAAAGTAGAGGCTGGTTCTTTGACCCCAAAAGAAATAATCAGGTGAAATAATCAGCTGCTGGGAGGTTACTGGAAAGGATAATTTATAGTCCTTCTGGAGGCAGTAATGAGATAAAAGGGTCCTTTCAGGCTTGGTTGGTCAGAATTATCTTCAGATATTCTTCCCAAGCAGGATTTTTTTTAACCTGTAGCACTGAAATGAATGAAGATCCTCGTTCCTCTATCCCTTAAAGATAAATGAATCAGCTTTCTCCCTCCATGTTTGCACCTGCCAACCTTCTCCAAAAGCTTTTCATTGTACAACCACAGGTTTTTAACCCCTATAAGAGATCCTCATGCAAACTCTCCAGAGGTTTGATAAGTTCTCTTGTGCTCCTGATGGTTACTGCTCTTCAATAGTACGCAGTTTCAGAACTTTCTTAAGTTACAGTTCATCATACTCTTGAATGCCCTGAATCTCATGATCTGGAAAAAAATCTCCACCAAGTTTTAGAAAACCGAGGAAGGATTTCATGTCCAAAAAGAACCATGCAGGTTGCTGGCAGCATAACTGCATGATCCCTTTTAAGTACTCCTCAGAGCTGATTGCTTAGATAATTATTTTTCATATTCTAATCTTCTGGTTAAATCCAAGTGACTTCGCCATCATTGTTTAAATCAAGATAAATGGATTTTCAAAGGGCAAAGCATCTTTGCTTAAATAAGAATAAGACTTCTAAATGATTTTTGGCTGTGGTGAGGTATCTTAAATGGCTAGGGTCCTTAAAACCTTAAATAGTTTTTTTTTTAAATGATTGAAAATATATTAACCATTTCATGTTTATTGCTATTCTTGCTATTCTTGCTATAGGGAACCCCTACAGCTGGGGAGTTTTCAACTGCAATCTTACAGAAAGAGCTTGGGATCCAAACTTTAATCTGGTACTCACTTTTTTGCAAATCAGAGTCTTTAACTCTGCAGAGGTGTGGGCTCACTGGGGCAGCTGTAGTCTTCAAAGCAGCAACCTTGGGTGCATGCTGTGTATAGTGTGATGAGGAAGATACTGCACTATTTAGCAATTTGTTCATTTATACATCACTACTGCAGCTATATCTGGTCCCATATCCTTCTGTTTTTAGTGATACTGCATTGGATTATATAGACCTTAATTGTCTAAAAAATTTCCTTCTGCCTGATGTTATTACAAGTGCAATCCAAATATAAGCAAGCCTAACCACTATTCTTTTACCATTGCATTTTTAGGTTTGTTCTAACAAGTGCTAGAGAGAGTTCAGACTTCAGGAATAGTTGAGAAAGATGTGCAAGATACTTCTGCTAGATACAAAACCTATTTTGAGGAGGTTGTAAGGAAAAATTGAAATTGGCCAAGCAATTCTTAACTAGCTACCAGTTGTGTGCAGAAAACAGTGTGCTGAGCTGTGTGTCTTACAGCAATTTCCAAGATAGTACAGCTGGAATTTGGATTCTGAAAATTACCACACATTGTAAAACTGTGACAGAATGGGGATTCACAACATCTCAAAGGAGAATCTCAGATCCTGATGGAATTACACCCTGCAAGTTAGTCATGCTATGCTGGATTTGGCTTTTCATATAGGCTTCTAACCTGAATGTTTTGGCTTTTCAGTAAAATCTGTGATTTCATAATTCCAAATTTATTTTTTTTTTAGATGCAAGAGAACAAGTTATTTAATAATAAAAAGTAGTTTCTCTGCATGCTAAGCTTAATTGACTCAGTACTCATTATTATAACTGGATTATCATTGGCTCAATGATAATTTTTGAAGGGGTAGCTGCATAAATGCTTGATCATCTTTTCAAGCCATTAAACACTCTGGGCATCAGCCTCTTAACAGTAATTCTGACATGTTTATCTCAGCTGGGTTTGTAATTCTTCTTTGTTCAGGGTTTGTGATCTGTATATACAGTAGATTTGGAAAAAAAAAGGAAAGAAAAAAAGAACAACAAAAATCCAACAAAACATACTGCCTTCCAAAAGAAGAAATAAATAAAGGAAAACAGACTATTCCATCACAAGATAATCCTCAGTGACTAACAAATAAAATATTCTCCTTAAAAAGCAATTATGCTTTTGTCCATTAAGTCTGGACACCTGGAGTAAATATTTGTTTCAGATTTGCAGGCACCTTATTACATTTATATTTAAAGGTTAGATACAACTGTTCCTCTTGGTTACCCATCACATAATTAACCTCAGTGTACTTCCAAATTTGATTTTTAAAGAGAGTATCTCATGCAGCCCACATCCAGAAAACTGCTAAGAAATAAGGCCATTATTTTCATTTCATCTTTAGATTCCACATGCTTGGTCCCTCCATAAGGAGTTAAACAATAGTTAGAGTTTGACTGTTTACGCCTGAACCCATCAGGATGACTTAATGCTGTGCTTTTTCTATACACACAGAGAGCCCTTCCTGAAGGGATGGGATGGAGGGATCCGACCCCCTGTATCCGCCACAGGGACGATAAAGAAGCAATATTTCCCGAGCCAGCAGGAAGTGTTTGTTCTGGAGTCAGGCTCCCTGCCCGCCCCGCCCTCTCCCAGCAGAAGTTCAGTGTTGTTGCCGGCGGTGCCGCCTGGCCCGAGGCGGGGGCCCCGAGCCCGGCCCGGCCGGCGCTGCCCATCCCGCCGCCCAGGAATGCCATCCCGGCGCTCCAGAGCTGCGCCGAGCCGAGCAGCGCCGAGCCAGCAGTGGCATAATCTACTAATGGCTTCTTTTCATTTCAGCCCTCCCTGAGAGACTCAGTGGCAGATTGTAGACTCAATTACTCTCATGTCAGGTGATTATCCTAGGTCTTAATGTAATCTTCCATTCACACATACCATATTTCAATTACGGCAGCTATGAAACAAGCTGTGTATTCAAATCACCAATCACCTTATCACTGCTGAACAATGTCAACTGTAAAAAACGCCAGCTGAAGGCAATTACACATGTGTTGAGAACCGATTATGATTACTCTCTGTGGTATTTGTGATGAGCTGGGGAATGTTCTGAAAATTTAATTTAATGACAATATGCTTGCTGTACAATCCATAATACCTCCTGAATCCAGCATGGGGCTATTAAAACTGATAGGAGCATATTATCACCGAACTGAAAAGCTGGGTTGGGATGGTTGCTGGATGTCTCTACAGGGAATGATAGGTAATTTCTCCACATATTTCTAACGGCTGAGGCAGACAGCTTCCAGTTCCAGCTGCACTCTGAAGGTGGTCCCTTCCCCTCCCTCCTCTCTCCCGGCGCTGAGTTAAGGTGTTTTACTGTAGGCACTGCAGAGGGACGGGGAGGCGAGGAGAACAGGGGTGCGGGGGGCGTTGCCGTAGGGGCCCCAGGGTATAGCGCCGTTTTCCCTGGGGGACTTCATGAACCTCGTTAAACCATCTATCTGATTTTTGCTTATATATATATATATATATTTTTTTTTTTTTTTTCACCTTCCTCTAATTTTGACACCGTCTCCTCTGCGGGGAGTTCGCTTACATACCCGTGCAGATTTAACGGGAGGAGGAGGAAGAACAACAGCCCGTTTCCAAAAGAATCCCTCCGGGCTCCTTGAACGGAGAGGCAACACTGCCCGTCCAGCCCCGCGGGGTCGCCTGTTGCCAGGCAACATCCCCGGCCCGGGCAACGTTCAGCCCCAGATACCCCAAACGTGTTGTATGCACACGGTGTAGGTGAAATTGTAATTGTTGTACGGTTCCCCGGCCAGCCTGGCACGGTCCTGCCTTCCAACAGGTAGCCAGGCTGAAGGGCACCCAGCAGGAGCCCCGCGGCCTCCTCGGGGCCCCGCCGGCGCAGCGCTGCAGGCCGGGATGAGCAGGAAACAGCCAGGGCCCCGTGCGCCCGGGGACGGGGCCGGTGAGCTGCGCTGCTGCTGTTTATTGATCTGAATGGGTGCGAGCCTAGATTAGGCATGCAGCTCATTTCAGAAAGCTGACAATCTCCGCTGCCTGCGCAGAACACAAAGGTCTCCGGGTCTCTGCGGATTCCGGCCGATAACGCCGCGCTGGGATCATCTGCGGGCTCCGTGGCTCCTGTGTACTGTCTGGCTCTCCTTCAAGGGCTGCCTTACGAACTCTGGAGCCTTCAAACAAAACCCGTCGTCTCCAGCGCTAAACCGAGAATCCCATTCAACTTGAAGCATGCGACGGCATTCGCCTACATACAAGAAAAATTATTTTTCAATGAGTATGTACTCATCTGCACTAATATTTCATATACAGAGCACTAATATTTCATATACAGAGCATATACATTGCTTTTCATAAGCAGGTTGATTTTTTTTCAACAGATCAGCCTATTGTGGTAATTTGCCCTTCATTGTATATAAGAATTTTATTGTGGATTTACTATTCTGAAAGCATTTAAGTGGGATTCTGCAGAACCTGTGCTTTTTCAGCCTGGAAATCGTGTAGGTCTCACATTGTCCCAAACTCATATATTCTAAGAAGTACGCTTACCTGATTTTTAATTTTTTCTTTTCAGTTGCTCTTTCCCACAGTGACAAGTACCCTGTCTCAATTGTCTTTTGCCTCTGTCTGCTGTACAAGGCAATAGGGCAAAAATATCTCACCAGATGTGTAAGGGAGAAGATACTGTAACCCACAAACTGTACTCTAGTACCCTGTTTCTTTTGGGTACTTACCTATGCATCTGAATACCACAGGCATGTAAAGCACAAGGCCAGAAAATAACTAAATAAGGTTAATAAAAATGACATAAATTAGAGAAGCCAGAGCAAGCAACTAGAAACATTTAAACAGTATACTCAAATTATTTGTATCTATTTGAAAAAAACAGCTTCTGTTGTAAAAGAGATTTTAACTGTATAATTTACGTTTTAAAAAGCCAATTCTAAAAAGGAAACAATGACTAAATTAAGACTGGTGGAGAAAAGAATAAGTCACAGGAGAAAAATATGCTAATAAAATAAGCAAAGGTTTAGGCAACTTAAGTCACACCAGTTTTGAGTGAAAGGAAACTATCCACAAGATACTACCGGATTTTCTTGGTTTGCAGTATGTATATGGAGGCTTACCTGATTTTTAATTTTTTCTTTTCAGTTGCTCTTTCCCACAGTGACAGGTACCCTGTCTCAATTGTCTTTTGCCTCTGTCTGCTGTACAAGGCACTAGGACAAAAATATCTCACCAGATGTGTAAGGGAGAAGATACTGTAACCCACAAACTGTACTCTAGTACCCTGTTTCTTTTGGGTACTTAGGGTGCTCATGTACACAAAATGTGGTGATTAGTATTATTATAGTAACAGTAGTAGTAACAGTGTCAATAGTAACAGCATTGATAGTAAAAACAGAAAATGGCAAAATATGAGCAGAACCAAGTGGAGCAAGTTATTAAGGAGCCTTTAGTCTAAGATTCAAACCAGCTGTTTCTCCAAAGGGTTGAAATGGTGCATCTTCATTCTGTATTACTCTACAGCTGAGGAATCACTGACGTATGAGCAGTCTGACTGAATTCCATCTAGAAGCAGAGACTTCAGGGCACCTCTGCTCTTTGCTACAGGAATACAGAATTCACAACATCGCATGCATCTGGCACTGGCAAGGAAAGCTTTCTTTTTACATGAAGTAGAAAGGAAACATGCAAGCTGATTTGTGACATTGCTCTTCATATTGCAATGCAAAAAAAGTCAATAATTAAAGAAAAAACCCTCAAGTCTACTGTTACTCATGGAAGTTGACGTTGTTACTGGCATGTTTCTTGCATGAAGGGAACAACATTCTATAAATTAAGGGAGATACAGCATCATGACATAGCTCCAAACTTTCTCCCACTTACTGGATGGATCATTGTCCGATTTCCATTACATATAGAGAACTTCATCCCAGCATCGCTAATATGGTGAGATTTAAGATTTTTTCTTAATCAGATTGGGGTTTTTTTTCTTTGTATGGTTTTTTGTTTTGGTTTGGTTTTTTGTTGTTTGGTTTTTTTTTCTTTCCCTAATTTGGTTGCACTTTTTTTTTTCCCCCTAGGAAAGCTCATGAAAGTCCATAAGGAAACATCTCCATTCACCTTACACATGCAGTGTGAACATATATTAACTGTAAACACAAGTGGGCACAGACTATAAAATCACACTTAGGAAGAGCCAAAAACCTGCCATTCAGCCCAAAATCTGTCATTCATGGCAGTGTAGATTTCCCTTCAAGTTGAAGGAAGCATCAGCTGCGCAAAGTTGCCATGACAGACATCCTTCAGGTAGCATCATTTTTTTATTCAGTAGGTAAGCTTGTGTTACCTAGAAGGAAAAAAAATCTATATACACATTTTAAAAAATTTTGAGGGTTTGCAAGTGAGATGTTACTAGGTAAATAGCCATCACAGTGAAAGGCTTTATTGCTTTTTCAACAAAGTGAAGCTACTGTACTTGTTTTAGAGATCAGTTTTATCAGTCGAGGTCAGGTATGCTGAACTTCAAACAAAGAAAGAGGAGAATCCTTCATAACCTCCTCCATGGCCCTAAACAGCCAGAAAACCAAAAGGCTAGCCCATTTTGTTATCTGAATTACATTTCTTCTTTGTCTCTTTGATCCTTCTTAATGTATAATTTTCTGCCAAAAAAAGTAAGCTATCTGATTACAAATTGTGCAACTTTTATTGCCCAAGGCAGTTGTTAATTTTTGCCATAGGTCAGACAGGATAGAGCCTTAAAGAACCAAGAGCTTCTTAATTGCATGGTGTACCACTCACTGTTGCCACATCTCAGAGGAGTTATTGCACCTTGCAGATAATGCCCTTTTCCCCTGCAAGCCATGAAATAGGTTCTCCCTGCATCGATGTATTAATTAGATTTCAAGACTGTTTCAAAAATTATAGCTGAAGCTGCAGTTCAAATATTTCAGAAGTTCTTTGTAAGATTGTCTGCTGTGGTTTGTTTTGTCTTGGTTTGTTTTTTAATTGAAAAGGAGGAGGAGGATCTAACCTTGAACACTATCTTTTTTTTTTTTTTTTAAAGGATAAGGTGGGGGAAGAAGCCCGACCTGTAAACTTTGCCACATTAAAAGAATATACAAGTTTATAAATTTTGATAGAATTCCAGGTTAACTTTGTCAATTCTGATGTTGTAAAAAGTGAATGAATTGGCATGACCTGTAGAAATCTCCGGAAACGTTTGAAATTTCTTCAGCTGGCTGTATATCAAGCATACAGTGAAAAAAGGAAATAGAAGGAAAGTAGAAAAGAAGGGCAAAAGGCGAAATGGTTTGTGTCCATTTAAGAAAAAATCAATAATAGCATAAAATTGATTTAGTGCTTGTCATAAAACATAAGTAAGTGCTGGAAAATAGAGAAAATTGAGTCTCAATTTAATCTGCACAAAAGCCACACTGTACTGATGAAGTGATCTGAGGAGAGAGCTACATAAAACCTAAAGACAGATACTTAATTGTCATATTAAAGACTCTCTTTTCTGCCTGCTGGAGTCAAGGGGTAGGACCCATTAATCATGGGGATAAGGGGCATTGAAATCAAATCTCAATTAAAATCTGTTCAATAATGTCTCTAATATGTTTTTCAAGCATTAATTTTTTCCCATCGATTCTACACCCCATAAATCAGATATGTTGCAGTGCATGTAATAGTTTATGGAGGAGAGGATTATGGTTTTATGAAGTTAATGCAGCAGAACCATTTAATTTACGCAGGCTAAAGTTTTATGTCTGTTGATAATTTCTGTTGTTTTCTGTGGGTGAAAATTTGTTGGGATATAAAACTAAAACATTTTTTTCTATTTTCATATATGTGTATGTGTCTGTGTACAAACATACACAAAATATTTATGTATACTTATGACCTTACTTACATGGCCCTGTTTGCAAAGATTGTTGCTGAAGAAGATACTTTTTGGTTTTTTATTATTATTGACTGTGGTTTTGGAGACTGAAAATAGCAGTCTCTCAGGAAAAAAAGACAACCATTTTTTGTACTGTTACTCTAAGCAATGTCTGGTGAAACACAGACAATAGCAGGAATATTGGCACCTCAGCTTCTAGCTTTTAAGTGAATCAAAGATTATGTGATCATGAGAAGTTTTGTATGAGATATAAAATTAGTTTGTGACCTGTTTAGAAAGAAAAAGGTTTTTCCACACTTGAAAAAGTGTTAAACTTTGCAAAAATCTCATTTCAGCAGCTATATTTTTCACCTGCATTTCCTGACAGGTACAATTGGCTATATCCTTCTTCATTTCCTGCCATAAGTTCTCGTGTGGGTGTAGGTGTATATTGTTTCAAAGCTGACAAATACTTAAGAATCAGCTGCACTTTGTTGGTTGAGTGAATATTGTTTCCTGACTGAATCTACTCTGACTAAAAACAAAATCAAAACTCACTTGCAGTATTTAGGCCACCATTCATAAATATTTTCTGAGACTGCTGGACATGGAAGCAGCCCAATACATTTTCACCCTGAAGAAATATGAGATGCAAATGCCACATAATCAGTAACAAAATATCCTGTGAATTTAAGTGACTTTTGGCTCAAGAATATCAGTTCAGAACAGTCAAACTGTTTGATGAAGATTTGGTGCAGAGTGTAATTCACAGTAAGACAAAAGTGGCATTAGATTGTGTGCCTCCGACATTTTGAGCCGGGACTCTGGATCACCTAGTAAGTCACCACAAAAACAGCTATTAGCTATAATGTTATCATATGGCCCAAAGTAGTCATAGAATTGCATTCTAGTAATGCTAATGTCTCCTGATGCCTCTTCCCATCCTAAACCATTCCTGCATCAGGAACTGTAATGAGATGCAAAGCCATATCATGCCTGTCTGCTGACTTACATCCATTCAGAATCTCATTGCATATATAATAGTTATTAACTCAAGGGACAATTCATAGTTAAAGTCCCAGGAGCCATAGCACAGGCAGTGTTGGGAGCTATGGGCAACATATATTTTAAAAATTAAAACATAATTTATTTTTTAAAAAATTATGTCTTCTCTGTTGGTAGTGTGGTTAGACAAGCAAAGGGAACACTAATGCTGAAAGACAAAGTAAAAAATAATGAGACAGAAAATT
The DNA here is from genome assembly GCF_000738735.6 of Corvus cornix cornix. NCBI lineage: Eukaryota > Metazoa > Chordata > Aves > Passeriformes > Corvidae > Corvus > Corvus cornix. The sequence continues at coordinate 20,188,518 of NC_046333.1, read as the reverse complement.
AAATTGTGAATGTGCCACTCCACTCTTTCCTAATAATACATTTCTCTTGGAAAATTATATTAAAGCCACTCCTATACTGCACAGTAATTAGACACAGTTTTACTGCAGAAGACTGTACATAAGAAGACTTAAGTACTGCTACTGTGAATTTTTATTATTATTATTTTTACCAAATCATTATATTAAGTAAGAAAAGGCAATTGGATACTAGTTTGTGCCATAGCTGAAAGTTTTGCCAGCATAGCTGCATCAGAAGAGAGTATGAGCAAGACAAATTATTCAGCACACAGTTCTACTAGGGAAAATTTCTTTGGTTGATACAACTTATGTCACCCCTTCCAGTTTTCATAACATAATTCCTACAGGTTAGCTTTACAGACGCTTTTTGGTGTAGACACAGCTATAATTAAAATAAAATTTACATTTTACAGAGAACATACTTTGGGGTTTCCTGCTTCTTACTTGTTGAGTTTCAAATGTACTTGGTGTATGTAGGATGTATAAGGATGCATTTTAATATGGTACAAAATTAACCTGTGTTGCTCATTGCTACAAAATTACAATGAATTGAAAAAGCTAGGAAGAAGACTGTAGATTTATCTCAATCATAAAAAGCTTCCACAGTTGCATCAGGAAGGATAAAACATTTTTAAAGGGGATATAAACCCTCGTGCTTCAGGTCACAAACAACAGAGAAGATTTAGAAATACACCTCCAGCCTATGAGCAGATTATTCTGCTAAGGTGTGCCATACCTTTTCCTGTAAAGTCAGGTGCTGGTTGTTCTCAGGATACTATCTCTTTTTGTGCACCACAGTCCTATGGCCTATCTGTATGGATGCTTGAAACTTTTAGTTACTCTTGCAGTTCAGGCAGTTTCCCAGGTTTTTTTGCCTGCCAAAATTTTCTGAGTAATCCTTCTAGTGGTTAATCCACTAGAAGATGACTCTTCCAAGCTGACACCCTGAATTATCAGCTTTCATTTGCTGTCTGCAGTTTACTGGGAAAGCTATTTCTTGTGACTTCAGCTGGGCTTATGAGTGGGTTAAAAATGGCACTGCTGATCTGCAGGCCACAGATCTCCTGGGTGTAAAAGGTCTCTTTGCCAGCTGCCTCGGCGCTGTTTTTAACACTAGCCATGTTTAGAAGTGAGAAGTAACAAAATATTTCCCCTGTAATTTAAAGTACAGAAGACAACTCCAACCATTAATGTTCAAAGATGAACTAAACAAACTTACATTATATATTAATATATCTTAGTATTATATCTTAATTCAATTTAAATAGATTCTGTTTCCTCCAGCTAAAAGCTATCAGGAATCCTATGCAGCTGGGAAGATTAGTATAGGCTGGATCCCAGCTCAGGATCCATGATGTTCTCAATTACTCTCTGAATATCCATTCAGATCCATAACTTTGCCCTGATAATTTCCAGCAATTCTAAAACTCAATCCTTAATTAAGATGTCAAACTTTAGCACTTTTCTCAAAGGATTAGTGACTGTCCCTTGCTAATTTTAGAAATATTGATGTCCCTGGGGCATAGCTATGTGAAGCTGTCTCTTGCTAGACAGTAAAAAAAATTAGTCATGAATAGTGCACTACATTGTTTATCCCATTTTTCAAATGGCAGGGAGGGATCAAACCTCAGTATCTAGCTTTTCATACATTAAAAAAATACAGTCCTTGCAAACACATAAATTGATTCTATACTTACATACTAAGGAACACAATGGATGTAGACCATTTCTGATTGTTCATTGAAAGTATAATCACAGAGTCTGGGGAAGTGGACTTGGGATAAATGATTACTAATCTGGTTTTGATAGACACCATGACAATAGGATAGCTTTTTCTATTATCACATTACACAGTTCCAGAGACCACATTACATATTATTAAATAGAAACAATAGTTTCTATGTTGATACACAATATACAAAAAAGGATAGTTCCTGTGGTTTGTGTTTCACTTTTTCTTGTTATACCTCAGTCCTTTTATCTTTCTTGCATTTGACATTTGAAAGAGGAAACAGAAGATTTGCTGAATGCTCAGCAGCATCTTGTGAGGAGTGAGGAGCAGTGTTATTTAAAGTGTTCAAGCCAGTAGGATCAGGTGTGTGGCTGGGAGAAGATGACTGAGACAGGAATGGTAGTGGACAAAGATGAGGAGAGAACTACACCAAGCATATGCTCATCAAGGTAGGAATTGATGGGAAAATAAGTAACTAAATCTTATGTCATATCAGTCTTCTCTGTCCCAGCACTGACCTCAGGACTTCTCAGCTGTGGTGGTTCATGTGGTTATTCCATGATCTCACCTCCATACCTGGGGAGACCACGGAACAGATTCTCCTAGAAGCTAAGGTGGACAGGGAGGTGATTTGGGACAACCAGCACAGCTTCAGCAGGGGAAAATCCTGCCTAGCCAACCTGGTGGCCTTCTATGACAGAGTCACTACATCAGTTGTCAAGGGAAGAGGTCATTTATCTGGACTTCTGTACAGCCTTTGACATGGTCCCCCACAACATCCTGCTCTCTACATTAGAGATATATGGATTTGATTGGTGGACTGCTCAGTGAATAAGGAGTTGGTTGGACAGTCGCATCCAGAGGGTAGTGGTCAACAGCTCAGGGCCATATCAGAGATCAGGGACAGAGGGTGTCCTTCACGGGTTTGTATTTGGAGCAATTATTTAATGTCTTCATTAAAGACAGACAAAGGAGTTGAAGGCACCCTCAGCATGTTTACAGATGACACCAAGCTGAGCGGTGCTATTGAGACACCTGAAGGATGTGATGTCATCCAGAAGGACCTGGAAGAGCTCAAGAATTGGGCCCATGGGAATCTCTTGCTGCTCAGCTAAGCCACGTGCAAGGTGCTGCACCTAGGTTGGGGCAAACCCACTACCAACACAGGCTGGGGGATGAGCAGGTCCAGAGAAGCCCTGCAGAGAAGGACTTCGTGCTGGTGGATGAGAGGCCGGACATGATCTGCCAATGTGCACTCACAGCCCAGAAGGCCAACCTCATCTTGGTCTGCATCAAAAGCAGCATGGCCAGCAGGGAGAGAGAAGGGATTCTGTCCCTCTCTTCTGGTGAGACCCCACCTGGAGTGCTGCATCCAGCTCTAGGGTCCCCAACACAGGAAGGACATGGAGTGAGTCCAGAGGAGACCAAGGTGATTAGAAGGATGGAGCACCTCTCCTACAAGGAAAGACTAAGAGAATTGAGATTGCTCAGTCTGGAGAAGAGAAGGCTTTGGGTGACCTAATTGCAGCCTTCCAGTAACTGAAGGGAGCCTAGAAGACTGATGGAGAGGGGCTATTTGCAAGAGCATGTAGTGACAGGACAAGGGGGAATGACTTCGAACTTAAAGAGAGTAGGTTTATGTTGGGGTGGCTCAGCCTGCTCTCGGGCTGAAACCATCAAATATCAGTCACCAGAAGAGATCACTGAGGTCTAGGTTACCTCCCCCTGGGTGGCTCGCAATCCTAAATTACCTCCCCCTGTTCCAGAAAGTTCTCCCTTTTTTAGTTATTAATTGGTTCCCTGTTATGACTCCTGCCTCCCTGTTTTCCCCATTTGTTCTGAAAAATTGTATCCTCCCCTCTGCTTGTACCCCATTGGTTGTTTTCTCTCTCCCTGCCTTGCTCCACTCCCCCATAAAGGGGGCTAGCCCGCGTCTCCTCGAGGCTTTTGCTGGTCCCTGGACCTTCGTGCAAATAAACCTGTTGGAACCCACACCAGAAGCCCCTCCCGCCTTCTTTGCCTCCGGGCTAACGCGAGCCTAATCCATCGGCTGCCCGACGTGCTTCCTCTGAGGAGGAGCCAGCGCACGCACCCATCTCACACCGATTCCACTGAGCCGTCCAGCGAGGACGCTGTGGAGGCCAACGCTGCGTCCCCTCTGCCCGAGGGCACACCGCGGCTTGTGCTGACAAGCCCCCGGTTGCGTTAGGTTTAGATTAGCTATTAGGAAGAAATCCTTCACTGTGAGGATGATGAGGAACTGGAACAGGTTTCCCAGAAAAGGTGTGGATGCTCCATCCCGTTAAGTGTTCAAGGCCAGGTTGGGTGGGACTTTAAGCAACCTGGTCTAGTGGAAGATGTCCCTGCCCATGGTAGGGGGCTTGGAATGAGATGGTCTTTAAGATCCTTTTCAACCCAAACCGTTCTGTGATTCTATCTATGATTGATTCTATGATTCTTTCTATGATTCTATTCCCTCCTTCCCAGGCAACCTTGTGTATGTGGTAGGAGTGGCTGAGCTCAGTCAAAGCTGTCCTGATAATTAGAGATAAAAACAGTGGTTTCAAGGTTTTTAGCAGCCACAAGCTTAAATTTTCATTCTGCTCTCTCCGTAGCCCAGCTCCTTCCCCCTTCTATAAACAGGAATTTCTTTGGGACTGTGTCTACCAGCTGTCTACCCAAAAATTCTCTGGATTTATGAATTTATTTAAATATTCAGCATGTATGCCTTGCTCCAGTTAAAATCTCCATTCCCCTTTAGGTGAAAGGGATTGATTAGAGGTCTGCTAGTCATAGTAACTGAATTGGAAAGGCAGGCTAGTTGATTTTCAACAACAGGTCATTCCTGTTTTACTAAGGTCTGAGAAGGCTCAAAGACTTACCAAAGGTTATCTAACAGTAACCTTGGCAATGCCAAGAATAGCATCCCTGTGCCCAAAACGGACATGTCAGTCACTGGCCACGTCACTTTTTTTCATGGAAAAAAGCAGCTTAAAAAAAAAAAAAAAGCAACTACTCAGTTGTACTTCTGCTCTTACTGTGTTCTAGCTTTTAGCTGCCCTTGTAATTTGTGCTGCCTCTTTTCATGACTCCCAACCAGGGAAATATATAAACTGAATAATACACAGAATGGGGGAATAAGGTGAAAAGTCTTTGAAAAGTGCTGCTATCTGTTGCTTTATTCCAAAAGCAAGACATTTGCTTTTTGGAAACATCACTATAAAATACTGATGAAAGGAGGAGTTATTTGATGGTGACAGAAAAGAGGGGGGGCTGTATTACATTCGAGATGTCAGGTTTTTTTTTTTTTTAATTCATGGTTCTATTACTCAAAATAAAGATTATGATTTTTGTTTGAATTAGAACAATCCTAGAATTAGTAAGTGGAATAATATTTTCTATCCCTAAAGGACTTTCAGCTTTCCAGTATAGTTGTCACACTTCCTCTGTCTGAACCAGAGATCTTCCATTTCCCTCAATGATCTGTAGAGCTGGAATACTTAAACATGTCAGAATTAAGCACCTTTTTTATCAGTGTGAGTCATTCCCCATACACCTATCCAGGCAATACTGCTTGATGCTGACTGTCAAATCGGAGCATCCTTTTGAAGTACAGACACCCTAGATCATCCTGTGAACCCCGGCAGAAGTGTTCACCAGTTTGGGTTTTTGAAGCCAGTGCTTCTACATGCTGCGACCAAAAAAAAAAAAAAAAAAAAAAAAAAAAAGTGAGTATTGTTCCCCTTTCTGTTTCCCTTTAACAAAATCTCGCTAGCATTCACTGCTAAATAAAACCAATCACAATGGAATCATTTTATGTGTTTGACTCTCAAATATAGTTTCCCCAAGCCACTGTTCCAAATTAACAACAGTTAAGCACCCATTGTTAGAGACTTAAAATAAATCATTACCCAGTGGACTCCTCCACAGTCACCACTCAGAAGGTGCAGAGAGTTCCATGGGAGCTGTGACAGAGTTTATGCATTTGGTTGTGTTTAGGTTATGAAGAAATACCATTTTGTGCACAATGATCTCTTTTACAACAGCTTCTCAGTACCAGCAGATTGCAATATCATACGTAGGCCTCCCTTTAACCTGACTCTTAAAAACTTTTGATGAATATATTGTTTAAGAATTTTCACAGTAAGTCACAGAAGCCTTAATTAAATGCAAACTGGTTCCTTCAAATCTTTCCTTCGACAATGCGGGCATGAATGGAACACATTTGAGAGCTCACACAGCTCTAGTTTTCATGCAAAAGACTCAAGTCCCATGAGTGAGCCAATTACAAATTATAGTGTAGGTGAACTCATTCTTTCCCATTCACTGGAGCTGATTCTGTGTCATTAATGCTGATATCTTAAAAGGAAGAAAAGACATTTCATATCTCATTAACATTACAGAAGAGAAATGAAATTAATTCTATGATAGGTGAGAGCTACATGCATGGAACTAGTTCAGTTGCCTACATTTTAATAAGTTTTTACAAAAAGCCAGAGTCATATCCACCACCAAAAGGCTCTCTAATCCTTTGTGGTGTCTTGCACTGACCTCATTGGCATGGACTTGTTATTGGCTGAGGTTCCACCACTGTTAGGCTTAAATCAGCTAGTGTGAAATTTTAGTTGGGTGTTAACTGTGCCAAAATCCATCTTTAGAGCTCTCAACATTTCACTTCCCAAAAGCTGAACAGTGGCACTGTAACAGTGGAATGTGACTTGTGTTATGAATCTATGAAGGTGGAGGCTTAGATCTATATAAAAGGGCCATAATTTACAGGAAACGTTGTAAAGGAAACATTAGTCTCTCATATCTATTTACAGTTGCACATGCAGTGAAAGAGTCACATAATATTGGCTGGATGATGCTCAGAGATAGAAAAATCATATTTTTTCTTAAAAAACCTACATATTGTCAAACTTGGAAGCTGGCCGTATCTGTCCTTGATTCATTTAGCATAGAAAGCTATTTATTGGTATTGAAATCCAACTGCCACAAATACATATATCTACTGTACTCCTCTTGTGGCCTGGACTAACACAGCCACACGTATAGATAAACTTACCTATATACCCCATGTGCCAAAGGCAGTAAAGCAAATAGCTCTTAACACTGATGATGTACTAATACTAAGAGTTATTCTTTGCTACATCAATTTCCTGTTGTTTTGTTGATTTTTTAAAAAAATTATGTCTGGCTATTACAATGCAGAGCCTTGTATAACAGGAGTGACCCTGAGGCTGTTCTAGACTATATTCAAATTCAAAATCTGCTGAATTCTAGCATCCTGCAACCATGGTTCAGAAGAGCTGGAAATACCTTTTTCTCCACTAGACATGAGCATATTGTGACACAAGAGATGGAAGACCAGAAAAACTACCAATTATGAAGGACAGGAATAAAAAACTACACAGATTTAAATTATAGATGTTTGGCATCAGCATTTTCACTGCAACATTCTTTGCCTCTTAAAAAAAGCTCTAAGAAGATATTTTAAAACTTTTCCCCATTAAAAACCCATTTGTTATATAATTTCTTGGTAAAAAATAGATGTTATGTGAATGATTTGACTGAGGCTTCATATCATAAATGCATCTATCTTATAACAGTTTTTAGGCTTGCTCAAGACCAAGTTACTTAATGATAATTAATTAATGAAAATTATGGGACTTAATTGTCATTTTCCTCCTTTTTTTTCCTCCAAACTATTTCCTTTCTTTCTGAAAACATTAAAAACTGCAAGCCCAAAAAAAGCCTAAATGCCACTATACAGTGGAGCTCTTTCAATCAGTAAAGGTATTGTTAAGTTTGTTTTGCAGGGAATATTGACAGTCATTCTCTAAATACAGCACTCTGTTATGATATCTGGTTTGTAATACTCGGAAATTTCTCTCAAAGCAGTCACACAAACTGTTGATTTGACAAAATTTGGAGTGAAATACTATCTAGAGCAAGATAAGGGCAGGAAGAAAATGTGTGACTTGGAAGAGAGAGGGCCAGAGCATCTTAGAAATAAAATAAATCCCTCTACTATTTGTAGTGAAAAGGAGTATTTATAATTCAGTGAGAAAACAAAGCAACAATTTGCAAGGATACAGCCACAGATTTCCTCTTTGTGCTACAAGGAATATTTGATCTGGCACACGGTTCACCCAAGAATTAGCAGATTCAGAAAGATTTAAATTTTTGTTAAGTAAAACATAAGATTCACCATATTTGCTGGGGAGAAAAGCAAGGTAAAAAAATCATGTCACAGTGGATTACAGAATGGTTTCCAGAATCGCCACACTTAGAATTAGAAAAATTTGTTTTCTAATAGTGTGATTTTTAGTTTTTTGTGCTGACCAAGAACGATGCTGAAGCACCAAAGTACTGCCAGCTCTCTGTTATTCAGGATATTTTAGGGATAGGAATGAGAACTGAGGTATCCCAAATTATGGAAAACAATTTGGTAGAAGGTATATGTGATTGTGCAGAAACTGCATGAACTGGGTCGGCTCAAATATACTGGTGCTGATTAGCTCCATCTGAATTATTGTCTTTGCAAAGCCAGTGGAGCATCTTGGTATTCATAATATGGAAGGCATTCAGCATGGCTAATGTTATGACAGTTTAGTAAACATATGCATATAGATTTACATTAGTATTATTTATAAACACATGCAGGCTTTGAATGCACATATTTGCACAGAAATTTTGCCAGTATTAAGTAAAACGCGAGCAAAGCTTAATTTACAAGTTATTTAAGATGAAGGTAATTTATAACTGTGTAGAATTTTACTGTTACACTGCAGCAATGTTTTTCTAGTTTTGCCATTGTTCTCCTGGACCTTTGCAAAGTAATACTTCAGGTGAGAGCATCCACTGATTTTGTGTGGGATATTAGATGTTGTCTGATATTATTGAGCACTTGGGAAAAGGTGTTCCAATGTCTAAAGCTGAAAATACTGGAATATCATAAATATATACATATAACCACTGCTAACTGTCAAGTAGAGCAGCTCTTTAGGCCCTTTAGTTTCTTATATCCCCATTGAGCAGCTGATGTTCGAAAAAAAAGCAGTGGTCCTTTTTCTTCCCTACTTGTGTGGATGTCAAAGTTCAGTTAAACCCAGCAGAAACTGAGCTAGAAAATTCCATGTAAATTCTCACTGAGCTGTTTGTTCCAAGTAAGACATGCTTTTTAAATTTTTTTGATGTTTTTCCTACAGAAATCTTTTATTGAGATAAATACATCCTACAAATCTTGAAAGAAAACAAACATTCTCCTAAAAGCAGACTGTAAACCAGTTATTTTCCAGAACTTCATCCTCTTATAATGGTTCTTTTTTGCAGGACTCAGCTCTGCTAAGCTCTCTACTACAATATCTCAGCTTGTTCTATTTGACGGCTGTTCTCCTGTCATCACTCATTTTCAGTGGGCAAGGGGGAGCAATTGCTGGGCATCAAATCATCATCAAGTAAACCAGCCTTGACACTAGTTAAAAAGGGAGATGGATGGTCAGTTGGCTTCTACAGAAAATATTCTCCTAAGTATCCTACCAAGGTCCCTTGATAACAGCCTAGTGCTTTTCTTTCTTTCTTTTCTTTTCTTTTTTTTTTTTTTTTTCTTTTTTCCTCTTTTTTTTTAATGGCAGCACAGCAATCAACCATATTTCTTCTGGGTCATCATTTGATGGCAGGTTTCCTCAGGGGAGGAGCACAGGGGTTAGGTGAGTAAGCTCCATGTTCAACAATTAAACAGCAGACATACAAGCTGTGAAGGAAGCAGCTTCCTTGCACTTGCTTTCTGTGCCTGTAATGGGCAATGAAAACCTCCCCACATTCTGTATCTTCAGGAATGCCACTCTTCCGTGTACCATCCATTGCTCATTTGTTTGTTCCTCCCCATCCCATAACTGGCTTCAGACATACCTTTCAATTCCTAATAAAAGGTTCATAAATAGCCTGAAAATTAAAAGGTAGATTGTAAGATTGACCATGAAGGTGATGGTATTGGTCTTTTAAAATTATAGTGAAAATAACTCCACAATTTGCTTGTTTGCAATAATGAATAAATGAATGAATAAATAAATGGTAAATATCAGAAAGTGCTGCTAAAGTTTTGGAAGAGAGAAATAACAAGATATGTATATATGGCTTTTGGGTAGTAAGTTTGTCTTGCATATTGTACCACACTAGAAACACCTTTGGACACTTGCTGTACTTGTGCAGATACAGGAGACATCATGTCTCTAACACCAACACAGGAAGCAGCACAAATGTCTTCCCAAAGCAAGAATCTTGTGTTAGAACTAAGTTACAGAGGAACACTTTGGAGTAAAGGACTGTAAGTTTTGCTCTTCTCATTAGCATTGTGTCTGTAAGTCTCTTTCTCCCAACATGCACCCCCTCCCCCAAATAAAAAAAGAAGGAAAAAAGGAACAAAAAAACCCCCCCAAAACAACAGCAACAAAAATAATCCTAATCTATGACAGAATTTGGAACTAAAAAAAAAAAAAAAAATAGAACAAAAGCATTGAACATGCAGTGATTGTCTCTGAGCAGGATTTTTGGTGCTATCACAATATTATTACTACAATACAGAAAAAGCAATTTTGATAATAATTTTACAAGAATGGTACAGAAGTTCCCAAAAGCATAACCCTTTTCAGATTTATCTGCCAACTGAGCTCTCATTAAAGTCAATGAGAATTTGGAGACTCTCTAATGGAGGAAAAGCCAGTACAAAGCATAAATGTTCAGACAGTGCCTCGAGGTCCTTACTCCAGCAAAATTCTTATGTAAATCAGTGGAAATTTTGTCTCAGGGGGAAAATCAGAAATGAGCTTCATTTTATTTGTAGAGACTGAAATATTTAAAATGCTAAACCAGCAATAATTGTTAGTATGCTCTTATTGTAATTGTTTAAAAAAAATGTGTAGGGGTCAGTCCTGCAAAATCCTGACATCTTGGGGAGTATTTGTAAGCTAAAGCAAGCTCTTAATGCTCAGCAAAGGGGAAGGGGATCTCAGCACTCCTGCCTCCAAAACACAGCCTGGTCCCAGCTGAGGCAGGATGGGAAGCTGAGACCAGGCGGTGACAGCTTGATTGAGGAAGAGGAACAATGTAGTAGAGTGCCTTCTGATTTTAATTCACATGATGCTCTTTATTACCCCTAGGGATAAGAGGTACTATTTTAAATTCCTTTTAACACTATTTATTTAAAACATATTTTACTGGCACATGTCTTATGTTTAAACAAGTTATAGAATATATAGTGTCCTGGGGGAGTCCTGGGGTTAGATATTTATGGGAAAAAAAATACAGAGGAAAATTAAGAAAAAACAGAACTTAGGTTTTTAAATCTTTCTATTTTTTTATAAAACAGCAATTATTTTAATCCTATTAAGGAGTTAATATATCATACATAAATAACTTAAAAGCAATTTAGTAATAATTAAGCCATTATGTTATTCACTGGAACTGTTTCTCTGTTCACTATTGTATGGGATGGGATTTTCTAAAGATGCCAGCTTTGGTTGCTAGTCTGTGTATTCACTGTAATGTGAAGGTCTGCATAGCAAAACTAAAGATAATACTCTTTAACAAAAATGCTTTATTATTGATACAAGAGGAGTCAAAATATACAGGTAGAAATAGACTGAGTTTCTTATTTTCTTGATTCATGTTCATGATACTTGTGCAGTTATTTATATTACACTTTCAGAGGTCTTATTTTTTCATTCATTACAGAGTTAAATACAGAAAAAGATTATTCTTAATTATTTATTTTAATGGGGGAAGCGAGATAAAAAAACCCAAATGCAGTTATTCTGAGATTTTGTGAAGTCTGTAAACTGATTCAGGGAACTTATATGCTCTCTGTTATTAAAAAGTTACATTATTATAGAGTAGAATTCCTCCTGGTTAAAATTAAAAATAGTATCGATATTTTCCATTTTTAATGTTTTAAGATTTATAGTGAACCTCTGTGTTAAACCTCTATGAAAAAATGTTTTTTGTGAATTCTGACAAGTTACAAACCTTCAGAGGTGTGAGCCACCAAATAGCACTAGAAAGCACAGAGAAAAACTCAGGTTTATGGACAGCTATGTTAGCTCATATCTGCAGATTACCTGATGGGACATTTAAGTCTTGTGTCTCAAGGCCTATCTGAGGTTAAAAAGTCAGTGTATTTGCTCCTATTTGGGTGTGATTCCATGTCACAAATTTTCAGGCAGCCTGGCAGGTTTGAAGGTGGCTGTCCCCCACTGCACTTCCACTCAAACACAGGCACACTCTCAGCAGTGCCACTTTGCATATTCATACTATAAACCTGCCCTTTGAAATTGCCTGATTTTTTAAAAGCCTTTGAAAAATAATTTTTTAACAAAATTGTTGTGCAGGTCTGAATTTAATATGGTACAGCTCAGGGGTAAATAGCCACAAGTGAAGAGCAAAACTGCAAAACTGGGCAAAGGAGGGTCAGCAACAGAGGAAATTAGCTCCACAGCTGAAGGATTACTGGAATCAAATCATATCCTTGGTGAAAGATGACCCAATCAAAAGACATCAACACACCCTTCATCACTGTGTGTGGACTGATCACAAGCCCTTCATTCTAGTTCTGCTTGCTGGAAGAACTGTGTGCCCATGGCAGCAAACCTGGGGTAGTTTTTTATGGGAACAGCCGCATTTCTGTGATAATACAGACCAACACCAACTGGTGCATTTTACAAGAAAAGACATATACATTACAGTAGTGTGATATTGAAATTCATGTGGCCTCCAGACATTTCAGTCAGACTCAGGACTCAATAGTACTTAATAATTGATACATAGGGGAAAAACAATAAAGTTTGAGAGATTTTTATAAAATATTTCTTTCTGTTATAACTAGCCTAAAAGACAAATGCAAATTTGTTGACTGTTAAAAGTTATTCAAACTAATCAATACTACTTAATTTAAATATTTTAAAAAATTGATGCAAGAGAAATAGCTTTATTTGACAGCTATTTATCTCAAAGTTACTCAGACTGAAAAAATATGCTGTCAAACAATATCTGCTTTACTGAATTAATGGGGATAATAATGTAATACTTCTAACAATGTTATTTCCATTCAATTTTTTCAGTACGGCTCCTTATATATCCTCCTTTCTGTACCGGTGTTATTCATTTTACTTGTATAAAGACAGATTAAAAAAAGAAACTGAAAGCAAGCAAGAGGAGGTATTTTCATAGAGCAGTATTAAATTATTGACAAGAGGACAAATGAATAACACAGGTGGAACACAGAGATTCTCAGTAGTTTTATAGAAAAATGTCTGAAATGGGAAAAAAGGGACATGAGGGACTAAATGATGAAAAACTGACATCTTCCTTAAACACTGAATTTTATGTTCTTCTGGGATTTACGTTCGCTAGTTTGGCCTTTATCCCTCTTGCTGACAAATAGCTTTAACAAGATTTTGTCCTATTGTCATCTAAAAATCTGTCTTAGTATTCTCTTTAGGCCTGATTCTCTTCTTACCAGCCTCAGTGTAAATCAGAGGTGAAGAAAATCAGTATGGTTGAAATGACCTGAGATTACAGTAATATCTTTTCTGTGAAGTTTAGTATTTCCATGTGCATATTCCAAATTGAGCATTTGCAGACCAATATATAAGGTTTCTAACTACTGAGTTAACTTATTTTATCTCAGTTGGTTTTTTACCCATTAAAACCCTTGAGACATCTGTGACTTCAGATTTACATTGAAGTTTAATACAAAGAACTGCATGCTCTTGGTGTTTTTATTTGCTATACTTTTGTACTGCTACCAAGTTAATACAAATTTCCTCAGGGAATAATTAACTACCAAGACTTTTTAAACATAGGACACCTATTACTGAATTGTTAATATAACTTGTCAAATGCTTGTCTATAGGCACTGGGGACAATGAGGTTATATTTATATTATGAGAGAGAAGAACACATTTTCATCCCTGGGTCTATGCTCTGTCCATATTCTGACACTCTATTCTAATAAACCTCAACTATGATTGTACTTTCCATGAGAAAGAATATGTGAAACATGTGGTCCAAAGATATGTGATATTATAATGCAAAATTTTTCAGATTTCTCCTGTGATATTCGAGTGGATTAGAGAGAAGTGAGGGTATCTCTATTCTGCAGACACAATGGGATTGTAGTTTTAGGTGTCAAGAAGAGCAAGATTACAAAATTGATACTTTCCACTAATAGTAAATTGCTGTGGCTGGTGGATTTAAGAAGATTCATTTCCACTTACAAAGGTCTGGTCACCAAGGCCAGCTGGGCATGAAATGGAGTAGCCATGCACAAGAACTCTTAAGCAGATTACTGACTTGGAGTTGCCTGGATATGCTGAAAAGAATTGCTGTAATGGCTATATTGTTCCTGCTACCTGTAGCTGTGCTTAAAAATACTTTATGTGAATCTTAGATGCAGTCATATTTGTACTGGAACAAAAAGGCATATTCTGGGAGGCATAGCTCCTTTCCAGAGCTCGTCCTGGGATGTCAGAGTTTTATGTCGTCTATCTGAGTCTGAAGGTTCAGGTTTGCCCTAAAGGATTATAACATTTGCTAAACTGTCATTTTCCTTGAACAGGAGCTGGAGTGTGTTTACATTAGCATGCAGTTTTAAGCCAATGCAGCTGAGTTCACTGATATGTTTGACTGACAGTTGGCAACTT